>NW_005054325.1:2610042-2610353 GCF_000277835.1 Geospiza fortis | reverse complement strand
TTCCCTCTGAATTTAAAAGGAATTACTCTAAGGTGGAATCAATGCTTGACAATGAAAATAAGAAAAGAAACAAAAATTGCTTACTCTGGGCAACATTCATGGATATCCAGATAAAAACTCAGCATTTCCACTGTCTTGTATGCTTCAGATGTTTTCACAGAGGCAGAGATATGCCACGTGTTTTCATCTGTGCTTTCCCTATTGTATTTCAACATCATTAGAAACTGAATTAAGCTCAAATGGAATTTAAAGCAATGGAAATTTGTCTAGACAGGATTTAACTATATCTATTAACTCAATGGGACTTTCAG
>NW_005054325.1:2590276-2609963 GCF_000277835.1 Geospiza fortis | reverse complement strand
AACACTGAACAGACAGAACACTTTTGGAACAGGATACTTAGTCTAGTCAGAAAACATAAAGGTTGTTTTCTAATAAGTAAAAATTGTATTCTTATTTACATATTTATATTTTTTGGCCACAAATTCCTACACATTTTATTTTCAGTCAAGTGAAAGGACTTCTTAAAATGTATCAGATTTGTTTAGTCGCCTACTTCAGGCTCTGAAGGGAATGAAACAGCTGCAAGAAGACAAGTGACTTTTTCCTTTCTCTAAAGCAAGTTCATGAAGTAGGTTTTTCACTGGATTTATCTGGAGCTGGATCTTGATATGGCCTAATGGAATGAGTACACTCTCTACACCCAAGATGGAAAGCATAGCATAGAACAGGACAGACTGTAATGTAGCAATACGTTTCCAATGTATCTCTACACACCTTGTAGCTTAGGAAAGACAAAGACGGAGAAGCCACTGCCAAAATGCCCCTGGAAGCACCAGTGCTTTGGAGCTTTCTGCTACAACTGCAGGAAGAGGGGTTGCACGCATCTCTGCAAATCGGGATCACCAGGCTGACTCCTCCACTGCCTGTCACTTTTTGGATCTTGTCATCAGCACCTGATTGCTGGTCATGCTTTGTTCATATAGCTGTGATCATTTCCTTTCTTAAAATAGTGCTTCAAACTGAGTCTGCACACCTCTTATGAGTGACTCCACAGATTCATTTAGCATCTGCCACTGACTTTCCTTTTCTCTGCTGCCCCAAGTAGCTCAAGTTGTGCTAAATCTTGTAAATCCTTTCTCTCTTTGTTATGCTTAATTATATAGCTGTCAATCTTAAAACACACAAAAGAGGGAAATTTGAAAACATTCTGGGATTTGTATTATACTGTTGAATGAACTAGGTTTTTTCCTATTGCATGGGAAAGACAGATTTAAATGAACTTTTCACAGACAAAAAGATGGGTGGGTCTTTAACAAGAAAGAAAAGAATTGGCAGGTGTATAATTCTTTTACTACTTCTACTTTTGTTACTTTCCTTCCTTATTGTCAGTCTTCACCCTCTCCACAATCCAGTTAAAATAATAATAATAATAATAATAATAATAATAATAATAATAATAATAATAATAATAATATTTCAAGCTTCGTCTTTCTATCCTAACTTTGTGGAAAGAACTACAGCATCCACACACATATACAAAGAGATGCTTTCTCTGAACAAAATTATCTGCTGCTAACCACACATCTCTGGACACGCACTGGAGTTGAGGACTCTGCCACATGACTGAGCTATATCTCAGTTACAGCAGCTTAACAAAGTTGGGTCAGTCAATGGACCTGGTAAAGTTGTCCAGTCCATACAGTTAATCTGCCTCTGTTGCAAGGTAAAATGCATCAGCTTAAGTCATCATGACATACAGGACCCATTATGACAGCCCTTATGACAAATGGTAACTGTTTATTCCACAGTAACTTGAGACATTTGCTCCAGTTAATCAAGGGGAAAGAAAATGTCAGGAATGCAACAACTGATCAGAGAATAGTCTGCTGTTACTGCTGGTGAAGAGACAGACAACTGAAGAAAAAAGAAAAATCTTATTTAGCTAGTGCTGCTGAAATCAGACTTGTGCAATATCTGCTTGCTGGGAGGCTTGGCTATGACCATGAAGAATACACTCTGACAGAGAAAGAGCACATGAATAGGAATGTACACAGCAGGACCACAAAGAGACTAAACTAAAGCCAGTCATGCCATGGGATCAACATTGCTGCTGCTCAGTGTGCGATGCCCACAATAAGCAGCATCGTGTGGCTCTAAAAACAGAGGGAGCACAACAGAACTGAGGGGCAGTATGGAGTCCTGTGGCATCAGTGATTGTGGAGAAAGAGGTAAAATGAGCAGAAACACCATTTCTAACATTTACGTTAGCATTTCCAGTGTGTGAGATCTGACCCACGCAGAGACAAATCTCTTATAAGAACATATTTCCTATGATCACTCAGAAAATAATCAATGGGAATAGTTTTAATCCCTTTAGACACAAGTTTTCATTTTCTGAATGCCAGTGATATGAGGCACCTTAACATCCAGTCACGTGTTCAAATGTACTGTGCTTTAGGCATCCTGAAGATACAGCACTTTGTGTTGAATTAATAAAATGTTAATGCAGGAGGAAAGGTGCAAATGGAAACCTTAACCTGTTGGATGAAAGTTACTGTCTTGTGATCTTACTTCAGCCTATTTTCCCTTTCCCCCAAACTCATCTGCATGTGTGAAGAGAACTGAGTATAAAACACAAGTGCTCAAACCTTATGACCTTCACAATGATGTTGTGAGGTCTGAGAGCCCACAAAAACCAGGTCTTCATTTGGGACAACATTTCATGTGGTGATTTGGTGTTTCCCCTCAGCAAATCCTTTCTCTACTCCTGGAACAGCCTTTAAGCTGCATCTTAACTTTCAAAAGGTTAAACTACTTTCTGACAGCTGCTCATGTCTTCTTCAAGGAACTCCTTGAAAGTTTATTCTTGGGACATTGATTTGTTGCTATTAAAACATAATGGGCTTGTGTTTGTTGTAAGCTAGGTAGTCTGTTTAAAACTATTCCCACTCTTGGGAGTTGTAAATAAAACGTAATTCTTGCAAGGGAGCTGTCATCCAGAAATCATGCACAGAGCCTTTCCAGATGATAAAAACAACATTTCTAAGACATGAAGGACAAAGATGACTTACAAGAAATACATACAGCCCAGAGAGTGACTCAGAGATGGCAGAACCAGGGTCCAGAATGAGAGAGCACTGGCAGTATGTTGTACTTTGTGCCTTGGTCATGAAGACAGCAGCTTCCCAGGCTTTGTACACCACTTCTCCAGCTATTCTGGCCTCCTTCAAGCAGACCTGAACTGACATGCAACCCCTTCTGGCCAAAGTGCCTAACCCAAACATTGATTCTGGAAGTTATTCCATCCATGACTTAATAACAGCAACATAATTATGGTTACCCACTGCTTTCTGTTTGCAAGTTTATATCTGCAATGATCTCTCAAACTCAGTCTGAAGCCTATCCTCCAGATGTCCCCAGGCAGCCTGAAACCACTGCTACTTAGGCAATAATAAAGCTCCCTTTTCTCCCCTTGCAGGATGCTATATTCCCCACACCAGCTGTTTCATTCATCCACAAAACATCCCTTCTCAAATAAAATCCAAGCAATTTTGGAGCATGGTGCTGAGCCACTCGCCATGTGCCTGGAGAAAGACATGCCTCACTCTCTCTTGCAGCACACTTAAATGGGCAGCTGTCATGACACAACCAAACTCCTTATCCAAGTCTGCCACCAGGCATTTTTGTACCTCAGAGAGTTCCACAGGATTGTTCACAAAGAACAGTTTAGTTTGTCTGATCCAGCTTAGGACTTTTGCAAGGCATTGGGCCATGCATTGATGTCCTGTTATAGTTAACTTGTTGTAAGACAGAAACCACACTAGACTCCTGGCTTTGCTCAGTTGCCTCAATTAATATAGATATACATATACACATTTAATATAGCACAGAGTGTACATAAAGTATATACACATACTTTATGTATATATCACCTTTCCATACAGTTTACTGTTACACACACTTGGTTCTTCTGCATCTCAGACAGATCAAGAGGGATTTTTTCCCCTCAAGAAAGGGGAATATTTGTGTATCTAACCACATTGCTGCTGCCCACTTCACTGAGTTATTGCTTTTATCCTCTCAGCTCACAAAAGTGTACTACCTAGCAAAAAAAACAGCAGACACAGAATTTGGGAAAGAGGGGTGAGTAGTCCTCTCATCTATATTGGAAATAAAATCCCTGCCTACTAAATCATAATGAGTGTATGGATCCATTGCCAAAAGAGAGAAAAAAGTCAGATTTATGCTGCTTTGTTTTCTCCTAGTGGAAATATTGAGCTGATTGAACATGAACTTCTAAAAATAAATTTGAGCAAATCCCACCAGTATTGTTACAGACAGACTCCAACTTCTGTAAAGAAACTGTTGGCTTTTCAGTCCCCCATATTTCATGATCTTTCTCCCAGTGGGTGGGAAACACTTTGCTTACAGTAATGCCTCCCATGCTATAGCAAATCTGCCAGCTGTCTCAATGTATGCAAATGGAATTATGTGCTGAAGCTTACACTGCCCTTTCTGGGGGGCTGATCTTTGGCTGTGAATGGCCTCTGACTTCTGACACAGCAGGCAGAAAGCCTTGCAAATTTGCCAGCAGCTCTACCCAGTCACTTTTAATTGGAGAATACACAAAAAACCTTACTCCTACCTGAAACCTGTGTATCATTACACTTTGCAGTGCAGGTGGGGCTACAATGTGGGGAACTCACCTTGCTTAAGGTAAATTTATCATTCAGCAGCCCCTTGCTGTTGAAATAAGGAGGCTTACTCTCATATTAGTTACTAAGGTAGATTGGAGGCACAAATCATGGACATTGCTAGCCAAGGACCAACCTAAGCATGGCAATGCTGGTTGTTGAATAAAGATCTCCTGTGTCCCTCCTGTACTTCTTATGCTAAGGCATGCAGCCTAGGAAAGTTAAATTTACTTATTTCCTTCCAAAGTCTTTCTTACTGTTTATCAATTCCATCCAGTGAACACAGTAGATGTTCACTGCATTTTACTTGTCCTCATAAATACTAGCCACAGGTCTGCCAAAAAATAGCTTTATCCAAGTGAAAACCAGGTGCAGTAGAAAAGAAACTTCTGGGAAGCTTTAAGAATTATTACTGCCCAGGTTGAAAAGGCATCTTCAGCTTATAGATTTACCACTCTTATGCCCTTCTGAAAAAAATGGATTTGTTTGCTTATAAACAACACATTAGGCAGAATATTAGTATACTTACAAGATTAGGCATGCAGAAAATAGCTTCAAAATTAGATTTGTCAATAAATACTTGGAGAACAAGAACAGCATTTTGGTCATAAGTTGTCCTGGTGGATGTTAGTCACATTTCTATCCAGAGATGAAGGATAATGAAGGTCATTGCTGTATACCTTGATTCAAAATGAAGGACTTTGTTGAATTGAAGTTACAGCCTGCAATGATATTGGAGGTGAACCTTCAAGCAATCTCTCCTGCAGACCAGGGGCACAGTTGTCAATGAACAACCTAGTGCTCTTGGCACCACGGCCCCTTCTGAGGGCAGGCCAAGCTCTTGAGGAAAGACACACCATGCTGCCATTTCTGGCTACATTTCAGAGTGTGTGGAAGCCCTCTTTCTAAACCCCAAGTGAAGTAAAAAAACCCAACCTCTCACCTGCAGCAGCTATGACAGGAGCTGAGGAAAGTTGTGCAAAGCCAGCTCCCTCAAACCGCCCACCAGGGCACCCTGGAGGAGGCCTCGGCTTGCTTGCATTTCAGTGCACCATCAAAGAGCACAGATAATGCAACTGTTCAGCATTTACGTTCAAGTCACTCTCTTCCACACCATCCAGAACATTTTGCCACTGCCTTTGGTGAAGCTGAGTTCCTTCATGGCCCTAAACTAGATTCTGTGAGTATTATGGCGCTCATTAAGCAGGATCATGTACTGGGGCTTCTGGACAGGCCCCCTAACAGCCACCGTGGATATAAATCCAAGAGCACACATCCTGTGATAGATCCTAGGCACACAATGCATGCATTTAAAACCAAACAAAACCCACACAGGCTCGAGAAGCACTCCTTTGGGAGTCTTTCTTCCCTGTACCTCTTGATAAACATCTCTTTTTTCCCCCCCCCGCCATTGACTAGCACTGACCTTTGCAATATTTGTCAGACCTTAGAATCAGATGTTCAAAAATATGTAGTAAAATTGTCAAAAGTGTTTGTGCTTGCTGCAGCATCGTCCATTCCCTGAGTATAAGTGTGATTAACAGATGGGATGGCTCTGCTCACACTAACGTGCACTGCCTGTGCTTTTACCTCCTCCAGGCTATAAAACTATGATCTTCACACCCCAGCTTTCTGTGCAAGTCTGAGGAGTTCCATTTTTCAAAATAGGCCTGTAACTTTTAAATATTTGCTTTTGACTTAAAGCTAAATAAATCAAGTCATAAAGCAAGTAAAATGCAACAATTTGCCTCTCTTGTGTCAACAGAGAGCTAAAAGGCCTATGCTCAAAGAGAAGGATGATGTTTTAGTTCTTTTCTCCCAGTGACAGAGAAATGGCTCTTTGTGTATTCTGTCAGGAAAGTCTACCCGAGTCACACCTCATTTAAAATCATCTGGACTATGAAACTCAAATTGGCTGCCAAGGGAAGTGCAAAAGCTAGGAAAATAAGTGAAGTCCTCAGAGCTCCTGGGGAAAGCATCAAGTATTTGGAAAATAAACAAAACCCAAAAGATAGAGATTCGCTCTAGACCTATGAGGAGGAATTACCAGAGGCCTTTTGTCCTACAGGGTTTGTCCTTGGCATCAGCCATAGACACCTGATGGAAATTTTGCAAGTTTTCAGAAAACACAGAGGACCATGATGTTTGAAATGAGGGTTGCCCCGCCTAATGCTTGTCCTCCAGTGCCATGATTTAGCACATGTACAGCTACAGCAATTGACACCTGCAAGCAACCAAAATGCTGATTTAACTCAGTGCAGGTCAGGTCCCTGATAGTTAAACTTGGAGGGAAATATCTATCAATCATTAAGGCAATTATTTTCATGTAAGACAAAATCCTGAAGGGTTCACACAGTCTTTCTCAGATAAATGTCTGTCCTGAAATCACTAGAAATTTTAACCAAAATTATTCAGCTTTTCAAATACAGGGGGCATGAAATAAACCAGCTCTTCAAGGCCTGATTAAATACTTCTGCCTTCATTGAGTTCTGATTTTGTTTCCATCTAATTCACAAATCCTGATATTTTTCATGTATTGCCTTTTAGAGGACTAACATATCTTGCCATTAGTGGGAAGGAGTTTAATTTAAAGCAATATAAACAGTGCTGCACAGCTGAACTAAAAGTAGTGGTAATTAAAATGCATCTGCTATGATGGAATGCATTTAAATAAAGATCTTCAAAATGACATTAGAAGTCATGCATAAAGTTTTATTCCTTATGCATGGAGTAACATCAGAAATAATAAAAATCTTGGCAAAAACAGGAGACATGGCATTTGTAAGCCTGATGGAACTATAGTATTGCAAAAATTTTATTGCAACAACAAAAAGACAAATATCCCTCCGTGATAGCCTTTTTTCATTTGAATCAATTTAGTCTAAATTTGCTTTTTCTTCTGTTAAAGGTCATTCTTTTGTAAAGTGATTTTTATAATTGTTGTCATTCTAGATCATTTATGTCAAGTTTTGGCTAGATTAATCTTGAGAGCATCACTCTAATGGATAATTAGCTAATAGAGTAATATAACCATTCAGGCACAATACTTACTCAGAGGACTGTCTACAGCACAAAACAAAAATTAGGCAGAACTTCCCGCCTTTAAGTGTGCAGCTATCTGTACTGATCTCTACTCCAAGGTCTTTGAATGAGTGCTGTCACCCTACTGAATCATTCTGTCCATAAATTATTCTCCACAGATTTTTTACTTTGGCTATGTGTGTCAGAAACAAGGCATTCTTTGAATTGTTCTGGGAAGCAGGCAAGGACAAATGTTTCCACAAGGTTGAAATGGTCAGCTGGTCCTCTGAGCTGATTTCCTGTTTAAGTATTTAATCCACAACATAGCAAATAGGAACTCCAGGAAGGCACATCAAAAAGCCAAACAAAATTAAATCAGCATACTCTGCCTGCCAGCTCTCTTCCTGACCTGTGTGTATTTGGCTGAGTCTACCAAGTACAGTAGCTGAGTGTTCAGTATGAGATGTGAAATCATGGTATGACAAAATTCTCCCTGGATCTGAGAATGGAAGTTGCCACAATCCTGTCCTCATTTATGCTATCAGCTCACTGGGACGTCCAGAGAGGCATTCAGTCTTTCTGGGGCTCAATGTCTGATGCCATTTTTGACAGTATGACTTTGCCTGGGCCCAGAGGTATCTGTGATAAGCCTTCAAAAATCTCAGTTTCTGCAAGGTTTCATATCCCCTCTGAAGATGAAGTCCCCTGCTCATAATTGGTCACCACCTGGTAATCTGCCCATTGTTTCAATTGCACTGCAGATGTGCATCCAAGGCAAATACACTAGGAGGTATCTTCAAAATTAGCATTTCTCTTTCATATGCAAAACCTGGAAATTAAAACTGCTCCACTTTAAACTGCACAGAGATGTTTTGCCACTTTTTACTTGATTTCAGAGACAAACTCATTGGAGCCAAGTAACTGGGTTTTTGTGGCAAGGTTTTGGTAGCAGGAGGGGTGCTACACGGCTGCCTTCTGTGAGAAGCCACTGGAAGTTCCTCTTGCAGCTCTGTGTGGAGCTCAGACTGGAGCAGCCTGTTCTGGAGAGACTGCAGTCTGTAAAAGGGACCCACACTGGACAAGCTCATGAAGAACTGCCGCCTGTTGGAGAAGTTTGGGAAGGATTGTTTCCTGTGGGAGGGACCCCAAGCTGGAGCAAGGGAGGAATGTGAGGAATCCTGCCCTGAGAGAGAGTGAGCAGCACAGATGATGTGGTGAACCAGCTGCCAGAGGAGGTAGAAAATCTGGGAGTGAAACTGTGCTTGGGAAGAAGGGAGGAGTGCAGTAAAGGCCTTTTTGGATTTGGTTTTAGTTACCTTAATCCTACTTTGATTTGATTGGTAATAAATTAAATTAATTTTCCCCACATCAAGTATGCTTTGCCTATGACAGTAATTGGTGAGTGATCTCCCCCTGACCTTATTTCGACCCACAAGCTTTTAATTTTATTTCCTCTACCCTGCCCAGTAAAGAGGGCAGTGACAATGTGGTGATGGTGGGCACCTGCTGTCTAGCCAGGATCAACCTATCACAAATAGAAAGACTGAAAATAACATGCCATGGTTCTCTGAGTATTAGGGTAGTAATTTCTGGCCACATATGGACTCCTTGTGGTGGCCATTAGTACAATATTTCTTATTGTACTCCATACCCTTATACAGGGTGGATCAAGTGCTAGCTGAGGCAGTTCCATGTTAAAAAAAAACCCAAAAATTTTACAAGGACACTGATGACTCCATTTTGAGATTTTTTACCATCAAACTGCACTGGGCACTGGATTAATCCTTAAGCAAGTTAAGAGCTCAGTTCAGCAATGACTTGAGCTGTAAATCAGCAAATAATCTCACTGAAGTGAGCAATACCATTTTGTGCTCATGGCTATGCACTAAGCCAGGCACTTGATCCCACCCCTATCAGAGCACACCCTGGCATGCCTGGCTTTATGTGCTGGGCCCAGCCTTCCCATCAGCAACACTCTATTGTCAATCAGTGCACTTGGATGCATGACTTTTTGCTAACCTTATAAAATGTCATTTTTATTTTTTCTACTTTAAATTCTGTTATTTTTTCCACTCTGCCTTCTGGTTTTTGAACATTGTGAGAGCTTTTTGCACATGTTTTTTTACTTTCCCAGTAACCACAAGGGTTCAAATAATGCTATTTTTGGTTATAGTGGTGTTTAAGTGAAAACTGGGGATCCTATCCAGTTGCCCAGTTTCAAAGGCTGGGGTTTTAAGAAAAACAACAATAAATGCCACAAAGCCTGTGATGAGATCATGACATCTGACAATACAGGGTGTGATAGCTGTGAAAAAATTGTGTTATTCTCTGTCACACTGGTAGGAGATAAAATCCCAAAACTTTATTAGGGACCACATATTTTGTTGCTCAATATTTCCAACACAGCTACCACAAAATTCTCCTCTAGCTGGGGGTGGGCTGTTTCTGACCCTTTGGGTAGCCATATTTTCTCATTTATTTTTCACTTCCCTTCCTTCTAGGACCTACTTAGCCTGTTTCCCACTTTTACATTAAGAAGACTGAAGAGTTATCAAAACTTCACCTTCCTGCCTGTCCATAACCGCATAAATTCATCAAACCCATAAATTCAAGGCAGCAGCAGTGTGTACATCCTGTCTAAATGTAAAGAGCTTTCAGCTTTCTGGACATGTAGATTGAGTTTTTTTTGGTTTGGTTTTTTTTTTTTTTCCCTACTGGACTGAACGATGTTGAGATGCTGCCACCTTCTGATAGACACTTGAGCTGCCAGTGGGCTGCAGAAGCACATTCCCCCATTTCCTCCAGACTTGTAAGTTGATTTATACTGATCCTCAACTGCATTGCTGCAATATATAACATGACAAGTTAAACGCAGTGCCTGCCAAAAAATCTTGATAGGCTCAGCTTTTGTGCAGAGGCACTTGAAAAGACCATTACTGCTGCCATCCAACTAAAGTATGCTCAATATTTTTGACAGTGAATTATCTGAACAGCAGTTTATCTCAATGTTCACTTGGTGTTATAACAATTTAAAGATTAAAAAAGATGAGAGATAGAAAAAGAAATAAAAGGAAAACCTGTTTTTTCCAACTAGAGAAAAGTGGAATTACTTTTTCTGTGAATTTTAGATCCATTCTGTACTTGCTCCCAAATGCATTTCAGAGCACACACATATCAGTGGGCTGATAATTAACATAGTTGTTGATCACATTTAGTTTTTGTCATTTCTTGTCAAGATCTAATGTCTTCAAAAATCCACCCCTGGTTGTATCTTCTCAGAGATAGCTTGTGTGAGATCAAGGCAGTGGCTTCAAAACTGAACCAGTGAGGAACAGATCTGAGTTTCCCATCTGCCTCTCTGTAAGGCCGTGTCCTGCCCTCTGAACCTCTTTAGAAGATACAAAATCAATAACTGTATGACTGCTGCAGTAATACAATGCAGAGCCCCATCTCAAGAAAGCATCATTCTCACTCACTCCTTGTTTTTTGCACCTTTATGCTCAGGAGAGCAGAATATATTTTCCACCACTCTATTTCTGTAGACCAGAAGTCACCTCTGGTTGCAATGCCAAGGCTGTCCTAAGACCATTCTCAAATCTGAAAATTGACAAAAAGATCCTTCTGCTTATTTATGTGATCAAGTACTTGCAACTAAGTAAACTTTTCTAGCTGAAATGTATTATTTAGGAGATAAGGATTTGAGTCAAATAAGATGTTTTGCAAACTCTTGTAAATTTCATCAAATTATTCTGGCTTCATAATTAAAATAATTGTTGTAATAATCAGAATACTTTGGGCATTTTCTAAACCTGAGGCTTTGATTTACCAATCCACAATTATTTGCTAATCTTAGTTTTCAAAGAAAGTTAAAACTTCAGAAAGTTATTTTTTTCAGTTACGCTGAAATCCTCATCTTATTTTTGTTTTCTGAAATTCCAGCTGAACCAAAAAAAAACCGTGTTGTTTCCTACTGAGCACTCAAAAGCACCTTAGCCAGAAACTATCAGCAATTAGTGGCTTCAAGGTAAAACATCCCCAAACCCAGAAAACTCCAAAGCAAGTAACGTGATGGGAGCAACACCACAGTGTGCCCTCTCTGGTTGGTGAGACATGGCCAAGGATAAAAAGTCAGGAGGTGTCACAGGTAGCATGGTGCCTCAAAGCTGTGTGCTGGGGGCAAGGGCTAAACCAGAAACTGGAATGTGGACTTGTAGTGTTCCTTAAGCTGCTGCTAAGAGGTCTGTCAAACCCAAAGAGGAGGGCAAGTCCCATGTCATGTGGCTTAAGTTACTTAGGCAGGATCTGCACCTCTATATTTAGGGGCCCATAAATCAAAAGGAGTGGCAGATTATTGGCCTGAGCTACTTATTATGATAGATGCCAATCACTTTGATATTTAAGACAAGAAAGTTCAGCTTCATTTCATGTTGGAAAGTGTTTCTGGTGGAGAAAAAACATAGCATGTGAGTTAAACAAAGCTCACTATACCAAACTCTGCCAGAGTGTCTTTATGCATTCATACATGAATGTTTCACTACTCCAGCAATTGAACACTTTCTTTCCTCTACCATAAACATTACTCAGGGATGTTATAATTCATTTCACCTCTCTACTGGATAAAACTGATCCATTCTTCAAGCCACTTGTGGTTCATTTTCCTAAGTAGTGAGGTATTAACAGAATCATGAGCAAAACAAGACAACAAAATTTCATGTATTGGCTATATTTCTTTGGCCACATTAAAAGTACACCACAGTGACCAAAACTCCACACTTAATGGCAGTGCAACACAGAATGATTTAATGATTTTTCTGCAGGTGAATTATCTGAATTAGGCTCCATATTCTGGCCTGAAGGAAAGCTTTCAGCAAGAACTGAGCAGGAGACCTGACAGCAGCTACAGAGAGCTGGAGAGGAAGAAAAATTCTCTGATGCATTCTAAGAGATGTTGCGTCACCCAAAATGAAGGCACCTGTTTGAGTCCAAGAGAAAAAGATGAAAGCAAATAAGTGAGGCATATTTACTTGAACTTCAAAAAATTTGATCTTATCATGGTATGAGAACTGGAAAATGTAGGAACTTCTGTATCCTGATCCAAATCACTGTGTAATTATGCATTCAAAATAAAAGTCAGTGATTACTGTTTCACAGATATAAGAAACACCTTCACAGCAATGATTAAACATGATAAAGTAGGTCAAAATTTCTACTACTCTCTGCAAGCTATGGCAATTCCTTGGGATTAGTGGAGAAGGAGAGACCCTTTCTTTGTCAATACTAAGTCATTTCTGAATTATACTTCAATTGTACAAACTGTGTATTTTAGAAAAACGGTGGATATTCCACTGCAAACCAGATAACATTTTAGAAATACAATTTGACATTAGTCTTTCTTTTAAGAGTGAGTTCCTCCTTCTGCTAATGGCTGGGAGAAATTCCCACCCATGTCACTTAGTATTATCATATCAGCTCCACCTTCCAGACCCTTAGCCATATTGGTACTTATGGCAGCAATATATGGTGCTGTGACCTACAGAGCTGCTCCAAAACTAGTTTAAAATTTGTGCAAAGAATACCCCTGGGGTTTAGAGAAACGTTTTTTATTAACTACAGTCAAAAGGATCACAGTCTTTCTCTTTTTTAATCTAGCCATGTTATAAATTATTCTCTACCTTACCAGTGATCAGTCTGAGTGAGTCAGAAAAAGAAGTTTCACCGGGGCTTTGTGATCATTTTGAGCTCAGATATCAGCCAGCCTCTGACTGCCTCAGGGATGCTTTTTTGCCCATCACCCCTCAGCAAGCTTCCACAGAGGAGTTCACATCCTTCAGGCAGTTCCTTTCTCCACAATGTGGAGACACAAATATCTTCTCCTCTTCACCTGGTATCTCAGATCAATACCTTGTCACTTCATTCACCTGTTGCTACTTTAGCCTGCAGTGAATTTTCTGGGGTGTTTGTGCTTTTTCATCCCTTTCTTTTATCTTTTTTTTTTTAATTAGCATTTTTAGCTCATTCCTTCTTGCACAGCAGCGATTAGCTTCACTGTAGCTCTCTCCTAGCTCCATATATCACTTCATTAGCAGAGATTTCTTAGAAATCAGCCTTAGCATTCTGAATAAAAACACAACCTGGCCTTTGATTTCTGGAAAGTGCTGCTCTGTAGGATGTCAGGGTACCACAACAATGAACTGCTGTGTGATCTGCAGCCAGCCTTTGCTCAGTGCCTTGAGCAGTATTAGCTCTGTTTTCTGATTTCCCACTTGGACCCTCTTTGGGTGCTGCATTTCTCAAATGCTGGAACATGTTGCTGGAGTGTAACCATTGCAGTACCAAAATCAGCTGCTCTTCCATCTGTAACTATCATTTAAACATCCCATTCCTGCTCTGCAAGAAGAGAAAACATTGGCAGATTTGAGGGGCATCGTTAGCAGTGCGCTGCTGATAAGAACTCCTTGCATATTGAAGCTAGAGGTGGGAAAGCACTGCTCCAGTGAGAGGTCCCTTCCCACAGCCATGGCTTCTGCAGGTGTCAGCCCATTCCAGCTCTGGTGTTTTGGGCTTTTTTTAAATTAGGACACATTGTGCTGAGAATTCATACTTAGAAAATGAAAATCAAAGTTGCTGGACATGTGTGAACCTGGAGCCACCATCACAGGTTTGTGTGCAGAGGGACATGGCCTAATGGGCAAAGCCAAAATGTGAACCAGGTTGTTTTCATCCTCTTTTCAGAAATCAAGGTAATCAGTCACTTCCTGCTCCTCAGTGCCTTTTCTGCTCAGTCCCTTACTACCCTTACTTTAAGACAAAAGTTAAAATCATTCAAATCACTGAAGAATCAGGTGTTATGCTAAGGATAGCCATGAAAGTAGGCTGGGAAGTAACATCTAGATGTCAAGTTTCTGACAGAAAACAGATGAGAAATGCATTGGAACACAGATACTATTCAGGCCAAAATGCTGTCCATATTGCCAGGAAAGAACTTTGAAAGAAAAATTGTTACAAAGAATATTTTAAACTTAATCTTTTGTTTTAGGTGTGTATGGGAAGCAAAGAGATATTTTTCTTTTTTAGCTTGAAAAAATGTTGCATTAAAATATTATAAGAAGCTTTGGCAGTATTTCCTAAATCAAAGATTTTAACCCCTTCATTTGTGCAAATTTTACAAAATGGAAGACTACCCTGAAACATATGTTCTGTGTTGTAAAACTTGCTACTACCTTTTTTTAATTTGTTTTTGAGTGGGTTTTAACTTAATAAAACTGAGGAGGTTCTACCAAATTTTACTCAAACAAACAGAACTTTCATTTGAAAACTTGGGGGGAAAAAGTACTTGAAAGAACCATTCATCCATGCCTGTGCAAACCTTCACTCCATCCACACTAACAAGCAAGAGGATGCCAATATAGAAACACAGGCACTTGGCTCTAATCTGAGTGAGACTAAGAGGACAAACAGTTTTTTGTGAGGAGAAGACTGCCCATGAGGCATTTCTGTAGTACAGATGCCTATGCATACTAGGGTGAGCAGCAAGAATCTGGCCTGCTTATTTGAACAGCAGTAAGGTAAATACAAAAGCAATAAGATAAAATACTATTAGTTTTTCACTGCTTTCCCCCCCTTTCTTATTGAACTTCACTTTTCATTTTCTATTAAGGTCAACTGGGCAGGCTTTTCTGAAACTCCTATATGTTGAAATGTAAATAAAATAAACCAAGGAGGGACATGAAAAGAAATGACTGGTCCTAATGAGTGTAAGTTTATACTCTGTGCTGCAGAGCCGACAGGAACATCCCACAGGCAGGGTCAGATACTGAGGGGGATGTTTACAGCTCCACTGACATCAGCTGAGGGCTCAGCCTGGCTGTTGAGCCTGGCTTCTAGCATGGCAGTAAGCGTCGGCACGCTGCCTTTTGGCCACTCTGTGGCATCTGCACAGCAGAGACGCTGCTGCACAGAGGTGGCTCCAATGCTTTTCCTTCTCCGTCCCTCTTGTGATGAAGCACCCAAAAGGCTCAACAGGAAAGGATGTGTGTGGCTGTCCTCTTCCTCCATCAGGCAGTGAGAAGGAAGGGGGAGAAAGGAGGAGGAAAGCCCTTCATCCCCATGCGTTTCTCTTTCTGCCAGCAGCTGATGGGGAGTTGCCACCAGCCTTCCCATTAGAAGTTTACAGAAAAGGTGAGCTCATCTCATTTGATTAGGACTGTCACCATCAGACAGTGTTTGCAATTAGTCCACGCCAACCTTATTCAGGCTTTGGATGCCTTTCAGCAGCGAAAAAGGGAACACTTGAGCTCCATTGAATTGGAGCGTGGCATCTGCTGCATGCTGGGGGGAGAGGTTGGGGGTCAGTGCTTGATTTTGATAAAGCGTGCCAGATTAATTGTCTTCAGTAATCCTGTTTGTCATGGTAGATGTGCAGAGAAGTCTTTGTGGCACAGCCTGACATATGGGCTGGCCGGCTGCTTGCCTATTCAGTCCCTCCCAGCACATGCTCTTCACAGTTGGCCTAGTTCCCAGCGCCTTGTTTTCCCGGGGAGCCAGCCTCCTGCGCCTATTCAGCTGGCCCCCCGCTCCACAAACAGGCTCCCTAATCTTCAGGCCTGTCTGGGCTATTCAAAGTGATTGCATTATTCAAAGAGATCAAGAAAGAGAACGGGGCGGGAGGGGTAAGCGAGAGAGGGGGAAAGAGAGCGGTGCAATTTGGAAAAGAAATAAGCAGCCATGTACTTCAGGCAGAGCTCTTCAGGAGGCTGATTATAGTCCCTCTCCAAATCTGAATCTATCGTGAAATTATACCCTGCCTCTTTTGTAAAATAAATGCTAATAAGAGGTAATTTGGACCCTGCTGATTATTAACTTCAGTGGAGATGGTCTTTTTACCCCATGTTTTGTTATGAATTCTTGGATTTCTCCCCCCCTGTTAGGATCTATGCTCCACAGCAACAGAAGACACAGGAGAGTTAAGGAGTAGGACAAATGTGGCATGACAGAGGATAGGGGAGCAACTAGCTGGGCAGACCAGTCTGGAGTTACTGAGAGACCACAGTAACTCCGGATCAGTTTCCTGAGCACGGATCCAGCACACCCGTGTTCCCACAGCTTAAGTGCAGTCTGTCCTGCAGCTGTACAGCCACCTTACAACAGCTTGCTTCCCCAGGGAAGGGGAGAAGGGAGATGGTTCTAAGCTGATGTGAAAAGGAAACAGAAAGAAATAGCTGAAACTACCCTTACCTGGGTTTCTTAAGTGCTATTTGATACATTTAATTACACATTCATAAATCTTACTTCAAAAGAGCTCCTAGGATACATAGTGTCTAGTTTTTTTTTTAAATGGGAGCAGCTTTGGAGAGATGCTGAGAATTCAGTATGTCAGTCAAGCCCTCAACTTCTAAATGCCATAACCTAATCTATTTCAAACCCCATCTTGACTGGGCTACAGTCAAGTCTTCTGCCAAAGAACAATCTTCGGCAGAAGACTTGTAACATATCAATAGCAAAAACAACAAGCCAAACCCAAAACCAACCAACCAATCCAGCACAAAAAAACCCAAACAACACCCATCCCCGACCAATAAAAAATAAAGCACACTATTTCCTTCACTACATTTTTCCTTTTTTATGATTCAGAGAAGCAGCAGAAAGAAACAGATGCTGCTGAAATGTATGTCCTGTATGAATATGCAGAAAACACATAAACTGCTCTGACCCAGAGTGCACATGCACCAGTTATTTCCTGTACCAAGGATGTGGTGGCATTAGTGCGGTGTGATTTGCATGTGCTGTATGGTCATCTGGCAGATCTTCACCGTCATCTGCCACATTTCAGCCAATTTTGAAGAATTCTCTAAACCTCTGCCTGATGCACTATTAAAATTTGGTATAGTGTCCTGCAAGGAAACAACTAAAGCATTGAAGAATGACAGGGAATATCTAAGTTTAAAAGACATTTATTTGATATTTTTTAAGCCAGTTTTACCTCTCTATGCTTCTCCCACAATGTCTTTAGCATCATCCTCTATCATTGCCCAGAATTTTCTGATTAACAGCTTGACATATCAGCTCCTGGCTTCTCCTGAGCCCTAGAACTTCAGGCAAGCTCATCACAGTCACATGTTGTCCTCTGCAAAGGCTCAGCACCTTCCAGATGAATTCAGTTTAACATTAAGGGAGCCTTTGAGTCCATCAGGCTTTTGCTGGGTGTGTGCTGAAGGAGAGTGGTGGCATGCTTGTCAGCAATCTCATTTTTAACCACAGTTTAGTTGTTGTAGCAGAAGGATAGCTCAATTTATTTTTGCAACAGTGTTGGTATGTCTCTTAGAGATATACAAATCTTCATCTTCAAGAGTGCCATTTTCATGGTCAAATGAAAAAGGGGATTTTTGTAACTCTGAATTTATTTTTTAACATATCTGCAACAATGTAGTTTATTTCCCCCTAAAAAAACTTCAGAAATTCTATTTGTTGCAGACAGATTTATTGGAAAGAGGAAAAGCATTCCAAATATTAATATTCAAGGCAAGTGTTTTCCAATTCCCTGAGAAGCTGTAAGTTTCATCCATCCTTGGAAAATATCTTGATCTAACATATGTTTGTAAAGACAATTATCAGAGAAATTAGTAGAACCTCAAAATTTGGTTTTAATACTTCACACCAACAAGATCATCCAGAAGAAAAACTTTTACATGACCATCATGTCAATTTTTTCCCATAATTTCTGAGAAGAATGAGAAAAAATATCAGCAAATAATCCAAACTAAATTGCTGTCATTCAGTGAATTTGAGTCAAGGTGAAGTGGTCACAGCACCAGCCTTCCAGAGTTCAAGAAACATTTGGAAAATATTCTCAGGCACATGGGGTGGGGTGAGATTTGTGGGGTGGTCTGGTGCAGGACTAGGAGACCTTTTTTTATAATGATCCTTGTGGGTCCCTTCCAACTCAGGGTAGTCTAGGGAATTTTAGCTATTCAAATTACTCCAGTTACATTTTAAATAGAAGTGAGTAATTTAAAGAATACCTTAAGCCTTTCTTAAGAAAGAGGGAGGAATCTTCTTTCCTCCAGTGTCTCTGAAACTTGGCCATGGGCAGGTGGCAGCAACAAATAGGAGTTTCTAATACCAACCATCCCTGATGCACTTACATTTCCCTTTTCCTCTTGTTTAAATCCACAAAGATTTATGAGGAATGAAACACCTTCTTGCTTTAGGGATAGTTTGAATGATTTCAGTATTTTTAGCAACCAAATGCACAGTGAGAGATTCTTCAAAGATTAAAATGAAGTAAAAACTGGGACTTTTCTTGTGAATTTAGTAAAATCCTTTAATACATTTTGAGTAATGCTTGCCATGTATTTTGATGGAAACCAAGGGCAAACTTCTGACTTACTGTGTGACCTAGTACAGCTCACATAGAAAACAGCAGGGAAGGAAGGGAATGAGATCATCAGTGCCCTCTAACTTGCAAGTTAAAGCCAAATGTGCAACATTAACAGACATGAAGATGCTATATTGAGATATATTTCACAGCATTAAGCAGGTTTTAGAAGAAGATGGTTGGATGAGGTTTGGACAAGGTCACCTCTCAAAAAGAATGTTGTTCTCAGTGGATAAGTAAGTAATAAGTAGTGTGTTGTGTCCCTGCCATCTTCTTAATAATACTGTTCTCCTTCATACCTTTTGCAAAATTAATTTTTTAATTCTACAGAGAATAAACTAAGTTCCAGGTCCTTCCTGGATTCTTGGGCTTAATATTTACCAAAACCATCCAAAAACTGTAGTTGAACTGGGGAACACATGCATGTTGTTATGTTGTATGACACAGTGACACTGCTAGTAAATTAAAAACTGTAACATGTATGCAGTGAAAGATCATTGACTTAACAAGAGCCTCACGTTACTAGAGACACAGCTATTATTTTCTGCTTTTCTCAGTACATATCTACAATTCCATTTCTCTGGAATCTTTGAAAAAATCCAAAAGTAAAAACAGGAATTGAAATTAATCAAGTCTCTACATATTGCACTACCTCTTCTACTTTTTGACATTAATACTTAAGTACCACACCAAAGAAAAACTAAAATTATATTCCAGCCTTATGACAACTACATCAGTTGCCTGACATCAGTGAAGGTAAGAAGTAGTCATTTGCATGATAAAGTCCCCAGTGAAGACACAAATAACTCTCTGTATTATAAACAGATTATACCTTCTGTATCTTCATGAAAGCAACATGTTTTATAGTAATTATATGTATTTTGTATTTTTACAAGAAGGAATAAATTTGGACTGACCAAATTCTTTATTACTGTGAATCTATATCCATATGAGTAG
>NW_005054325.1:2563579-2590250 GCF_000277835.1 Geospiza fortis | reverse complement strand
CTGAGAATATTTCTGTATCTTATTCTGTACCACACTCTTAAGGTCTTGTATGGAGTGGGGTAATGAAACAAAGAAAATTAAAGTAAAACAATCAAAGCACAAGAGAAGCTTTTGCTAAGCAGGGAATGTCCTTTCATTTGTATCACCCACAAGATTATTGAGTTAGAGAAGAATAAATTAATCTCAGCACACTGTTTTACATTCTTGTTCATACCTCCCTTTTAAGGTCAAAAAGGTCCCAATTATCTCACTGAACATGTCAGGAGTGAGAGCAGGTCTAGGGCTGTAAGGACACATACCTTTGACATGCAACACAGTTGCTCTGGCTGAACTTCTCCCTTCTCCTTTGGTCCCTGTGACAGCAGTGACCCCTGATCAGTAACTTCAGGAGCCTCATTGTTCCAGCGCTTGCAAGAAATACATCAGAAAGATTTACAAAATACACAGGATAAAGTAAAGATCCAAAAAATGATGACACACACAGTAAATGTCAGCCTAATGTTCTGCCATGCATTTTTAAAAATAATCCTGGGACAGAAGCATGTGTTGGGTTGGGATTCACCTCATTTAACTTCAATAACCTAAAAGTCAAGTGCCAAACTAAAGCTCAGTTTTAGAGCATACAGAATACCCAGGAGGAGCCACCATCTTCTCCAGAGGGCAACTAGTCCTGTTCTAAGATAACTGATTTCAGGCTTAACCTCTGGAATGACACTTTCTGTATTAGATATGAGGGGTAAAAATGGGTAGTATAGTTCAGATGGATACATTTCAGTTCAATGAAAGTCTCCTTTAGTGTTACCAGTGGAATTTTTTCAGGCAAAAGACATTAGGATTTTATCTGGCTGTTGTTATTACACACTTCTATAATGCTGTGGGACCATAATGTTCTTCGTACTTCATAGAATAGAATGTTGTTCTGCCCAATAAGGACTTGATATTTCCATGGATGCAGTTTTTACTTTAAAATAAGCTATTAAAGTAAATTTCCATGCACTTTTGTTATTTGCTAGAAAATAAAATTATTCTCCACAGAAATGGCATGATATTTTTAGTATGCTCTGGTTTAATAAGACAGGTTGCACCATTCAAAGGAGTATTTCAGATAAACTGACCAGCCATTGTAAATGCTTTCCAAGAGGAAGAAGTGAGAACAGAGGCCCCGCAAGTCAGAAAGTAATGCTAATTCCTCTGTGTGAGAAGGCAACTGAATCTGCATCACCATAAAATCTGAAGTACAATTAATGTGACTGAATCAGGAGACATATGCAATTAAGTATTTTTTTCCTTACTGATACCCACCCTAATACTGGAGTAGGCAATACAGTCTTCAAAGAGTCAAAAGAAAAAGTTGTCCATTTATTGCCAATTTATGCAAAAAAAAACATGGAGTGCATAAAGATTCTGTCGAGCTAAGAGAATGTTCACATGTAGAACAAATCTTACCAGTGATCAAGGAATCTGAAAAGATGAATTTATCAGTCTTTTCTGGACAAGGTCCCTTTTAGCCCCCAATCCTTTTCTTTCTGGCTTCTCTATTTCCCCTTCCCCCAGTCTCTTCAAAGCTTCCAACCACTGTCATCATTTCCCGTGTTTGCAAATGGATAAGCACAGGGCCCTGCTTCTCAGCAATCCCCTGCAATCAGCTGGCTCACTCCAGCTCCCCACCCCCAGCCCACTGCTCTCCCCCTCCACTGTGCACAATGTCCTGGTGACAGGTGGTTGCTGCTTTCTGTAATTCTGGATACAGCTCCAGTCAGACTCAGTGGCCTGTAAAAAAACCTAGAGCTTATGAAGAGAAAAAGCTCTGGCTCTGAAAGTGCTGAGACAGGCTGGTACGGGGACTCAGTACAAAAAGCATTCAGCACAAAAAGCCAAACCCAAATGAAAAGAGCTGCTGCCAGGATCATCACGAGGTCCTCTGCTGCACAGATGTCTACTGAACTAAGCTGAAACTGATGAGTCTTTTATCACAGCCCCCATCCCCCCTCCCTGTAGATACCCACAGCAAGACTCAGCTGCCTGGCTCAATTATTATTATTCCAAGGGACACAGTATATGTGATAGACATACGACACTCAGAGAATTAAGCTAGGACTGTCTGGCAGAATTCCTCTTTCTTTTTTTTTTTAATTTTCTTTTTTTCTTTTTTTTTGTTTTTTTGTTTTTCCTAACATATTGCTTTCAGTATACTCAAGCAGGAGAGAGCTAACACAGGTGGCCTCTGCAACTTGGTACAAACATGGGTGCTCTGTGGTTTTCTGCCTCCCTTGCAGCATTTTGCCATCCAGTTAAATGGAAACAGGACTGTTAACTGTGTGTTAACATGCTCAGTCTGATCTATGCACATTTTACCCCCTTACCTCGTTCTATGACTGCAAGTTTATTGCACAGTTTCTTCCCTTATATTATAAAATGGGTTTATAAATTCTGAGCCAGTTGCAAGCTTGTGATGGGCTATATCTCAGAAAGAATTCAGCACCTAAAAGCCCTTTGCTCTCCAAGGCTCAGCTGATGTTGACTTTTCAGTAAGTCTGAAGCACACGCTTATTTTCATTGTCGTGCTATCAAACATGGGACACAGACTTTGCCATGTCAGAGTGCCTGTCAAACACCTGTTAATTCCTCTGAAAGCAGCAGGCATATAAAGCAAGAAGGGCAATGGAAACTGGGCACTCAGCAGCACCTTATGAACCTTGGCTATAGAGGAGAGAAGTGAGTGAAAGAGAGCTGCCTCTGGTTACTGCAGGTGCTGCAGTTTGCTAAAGAACAATTTTCAAGAAATGTTGAACAGGCAAAACATAAAGATCCAATTGTTTATATATTAGAATGGACAGCCTGAGGGGTTTTTACTTTAACCATCTGCCTTCCAACTTTTATATAAAAATTCTGCTCCTAATAAATGTTTAACGCATTAGGAAATATATATTGCTGGAAAGAAACCAGACCAAACTCCTTCTACTTCACAAGGATAAATTAGCAAGTGAAAAGCAAGACTCTCTTTTGTATGAATACAATCATTTAACTTAGATTTTGGAAAGTTGAACGTCTAGTCACTAATCTACTGACTCCGTCACAGAAGGGTGAATTTAATTTAGGAACTGCTGGCTCCAACACTGCATTTAGTTATACCAACTTGAAGAAATTTATGTGATAATCCTTTTTATTAGCATATCTATTCTTTTTTTTGAGCCAAACAGCAGATCAACCAAACAAAAGATGTGCTTTACTGGCTAAGAAGTTAGCTGGCTATCTTTTTTGGCTGGACTGTTCCCTGCTTTATCTTCAGTGGGTGATGAGACATATAAATCAGTGTCTACATGGAGAGGTGACATGCTGTTTACACAGCAGGCTTGTATTATCATAGCAATCATATATGGGTAATAAATTAAACTGCATCGAGAAGCCAAAGATTTGCCCCATTGGAACAAGGTCTTTTTTCTTATAGTTTTACCAAGAGCCTGATAAAATATACAGATCTCTCCTGTAAACTGTATCAAAGCATTCAGGTTTGACAAAGTTAAATGTAAAGCATTTCTCTGTTGCACTTTAATTGGCCTTGTTGGAAAGTTTAAATCTTGCATGTTGCCCTGAGCTGGCTTCATGCATCCGCACTGCCTTGCAAATACCTGCTACCATTGCAGGCGGGAACAAGGAAAGACTTTGTGACACTTTGTCCACTAAGAAAGGCCTAATTGTTGAAAAGGGAGTGGGGAAATATGAGAGCAGCTGGACAACAAGACCAATGCATGTGGGTCTGCTCTAAAGGGGAGGGTAGGGCCAGCTTTTCACCACTGGCTTGCTCCAGAGATTGCCTGGGTGGTTGGTGATGTTGGTTTGGTGAGTCCTGAGCTTCTGGATCATGACAAATGATGCAAGTGTAGCTGCTGTGTCCTGTATCAGCTGTTGTTTTCAACTCCCTAGTTAGTCATCAGAGGGATTAATGCAGACAGCAACGTGGGAGTCTTTTCTCACAGACAGCTACTTGTCTCTTGCTTCCAATTCCATCACTGATTTTGTTAGGCAAAACTCAGAGAATCCCCCTCAAGACAAAAATGTCCTTTTGCAGAGTATTTTAAGAACTTTCTATTAAGGAAACAAAATATAAGCACTGTGGAATTTAATATTTCAGCAAATAAAAGCATGTAACTATACTTTCACCTCAAATACAAATATTGGAAGGTTTTGGCCCATTTTCTTTTTTTTTTTCTTTGGCCATTTCAACAGGAAGAACTCCAACAAATATGGTGTCTTTCTGATTCAGCACAAGGGGTTTGTTTAGACTCCTGTGTGCAAGCAATACTTGATGTCATTGGGCCAAATTTATCTCTGGATTAAATGTACTGACGTCAACATAATTACAGTAGGAATTAATTTGCATCACTGATATCATTTTCTGGATCCTATATCTACTTCCAAAACGCAATTAGAATCCAATTTCCTCAATCTTTTATTTTGGAGCTAGGCAGCTTGAGTTTCCCCACAAAGAGACTGGGCTTACAAAGAAAAGTATCTCCTGGTCACTTACCTGATCATTGTTGTTGGTACCAGCACAAGGGAGCACAGGCTCAGAGGTTTTGCACTTTAAGTGGAAGATACCTGCATCTTAGAATTGCAGATTAAACCCATCCCAGGAGATCCACAGTCCTGGTTTAACTCCCCTAATTTTCTTTTCACATGTTTTGGTTCATTCACTTTGACAAAATACAACATAGTGAATGATTTTGTTGGGAGTTTACTGGGTGTCTGTACACCATGAATCTGCTGTATAGTAATGCCCTTACTTGGGAAATATTGACTTGCTCTGTGCCATTACAAAGGGTTACTGAATCAGACAATATTGAGCAAATGTTTATTATATTAGGTTTTATCAGTGACTTTATTAATCAATTCACCAGCTGTCTCACCACTTGCACCAGATCCAGCTAAATATAAGCATTTTAAAAAGTGTATCTTGTTACTTTCTAAAAGCTTCTGGATCAAACAGTAATTTGCTTGTACACAAAAATGTACAGATCTAGTTAAGAAACCTTCAAAATACTATAAAAAAAAAGAAATAAGGGTGTTTAAACTAATTATCGAGGAGACCCATTAAGGCAAGCATGAATTTTCCACCTCTTACAGCAGACAGGTCTGAATTTGCTTTGAGCTCAGCCTATTCTGAACCACATTAACCACCATCATTAATGTCAGGAGAAGCTCGAACTGAGGTTTTGCTCACCACTACATGGCAGCATGCATATTTATTTGTCAGGAGGCAAGATATTAAACAAAATAAGCCTGCTCTTCTTCATAAAGGTGTTCTGTAACTCCTTGCTTCTGGCTGTCCTGCATAAAAGTGTAGCAATCCAAAGCACAAATACTGCAAATAACAGAAAAAGTGTATGACACACAGAAGAAAAAGACAGGAAAAGACTGTGTGGAGCAGGAAAAAAAATTGAAAAAAAATTAAACATTAGCAATTACTCCATTGTTAGAATAATCCATTATACAGGGCTCACATCAGATTTGCTCATTTCTGGGATAACAACAGAAACAGATTATAGTCACTTCTCAAAGACCACATTTACTATACCCAAGCCACTAATATGCAATCTACAGCAGCAAATTCCCCACAGGGAGAGAGCAGCCATGCATGAGGCCATCCTGGTCTGTGATGCCCCAATTGCACCAGCTGGAGAAGGGTCAGAACTCTTCAAAAAGAGGGGCTGCATAGGGCCAGTCACAGAGACTCAAGCTGAGATCAGCTCTGCAAGGCCCAACTGCTTGCTGTTTGAAATCCCCTCATGGCATAGATTAAAGAAATGCTGATGTTTATGTTAAAGAGAAATGCTAGCCCATGTTCAAAAAGCCCTTGGCATATTTAAGATTTGTCAGTTTTAGCTGTCCTGTGGATTTGTCTTTCAGTTTTATCTTTGAGTCTTTTAGACATGGGGCATGACTTCCTGTTCTAAGAAGCCAAAGACAGTGCATATTCTCCAAATCTTTCTCAGATGTTTTTGTATCCTGACTCAGTGTTTCTCTAGATAATGGGATAAGAAAGTAAAGCACTTTGGAGCAATCTCAATGAATGTAATTTTCTTTATACATAATATGCCTATTTTCCAGGCATCAAACCAGATCTTAGAGAAATCATCCTCCATCCCTTCTCCAGGTCCTACTCAAGCTGTAAACACGCTTCACATGGGGAAGCATGGCTGGCACCAGGCCTAACCAGATCAGAAAACAATTTATATAAAAGTTTGGACCTGAACAGTCTCATGGAGGGAACCTTACTTAATCATCACAGAGATCAGAACTGGAACAAAATTTCCTGGCCCACAGTTTTTGGAGGTTACTTTAGGTCTCTGGCTAAAAGTTAGTCATTAATTTGTTGAATGCTTGGCCAGCATGCCAGGGAGAGCTCTCTGGATAACAACAGGTTTCAGCATGGAGGAGATTTTTCAGTGCCTGTTCTTGCAGCATAAGCTGAAAATGACACTAGAAAAGGAGTATAGGATCATATTTACTTTCTCTGACAAATGGGCTCTTAAGCCTCTGGGAAATGAGACCTCCAACCCACTACGATAAGAAAAACAACCTCTATGAGCAGAAAGTTATGACCTTCTCCCTGTCTCCTCCTCCCTTCCCCATTCTCTTTTTGAGCAGATTATAAAACAAAGAGAGAATTTCTGGAGTTGTCTCCAGCTCCTGCAGAGTTTCCATGGACACTGGTTGCCTAAATATCTTTTTGTGTCTTAAGGGAGAAAAAGTATCTCCTTGTTTGATTCAGGGGGGTCTATTCTTTTGAATGGTAGCCCTGTCCAGCCTCACAGAAAAGATTACTGGAGCATACCAGAAATGTAATAAAATTGAGAACTTGTTTACTTGTCCCAAGAAGCAGAAGGAAACTGCTTGACTGGAAGACAGAAAGCTCCACAAAGTCACTAGGGCAATCTCAAATGTATTAATACATAAATTTATCTTGGGGTTTGTGTGTTTTTTGATTGGTTGGTTGGTTTTGGTTTTGTTTGAGTTTTGTTTGGGTGTTTGTTTGTTTAGGAGATTTTTTTTTGTTTGGATTTTGGCTTTTTTTGTGGTTTGGTTTGGTTTTTTGGGCTTTGTGGTGTTGTTGGTTAGCTTGCTCTTTTTTTTTTTTGTGGTATTTTGTTTTGGTTTCCACTGTTTATGTTACACACTGTAAGTATGCTATACAAGGCAGATATGTCCTTTCCAACCACGCCTCATTTTATGGCAGGTTTTGAACATTTTGCTGTTACCATACACTGCATGAACAACGGTAGATTATAGGAGTGGCAACCAAATTAAGAGTTGTACACACACAAAATCAAAACATTTCCTGGGCTGAGATATCTCCCACATTTTGGGTGAGATAAGATGCTTTTACACGTCTTAGTACGTCATTTGATCACTGATGTCTCACCAATCAAATTTTATTGATTATTACTCAATACTAATAATTTGTCAAACTCTATTGCTCATAGGTGTGTAAATTCAGGTAGGTTTTGAACAAGCACATTAGAATTTGGCAAATTTTGCCAGCAATTACTCTGCCTCCAAATTAGATGAATGGATATGTTCCACTTTAACTGTATCTGACATCTGTTGAGTGCTTTGGGGATACTGGCAATGGGAAGAGAGGCATAAGGTTAGGGTCATTGCCTAAGGGCAGCTCTAGTGCATGTTATTTCTTTGATCACATATTTATGCTGTGAGACAACATAAAGGAGTCTATTCTCTGCTTGATAGACATATCTGAGTGTCATTGACGCTAGAGGACTCAGATTACCAGTTACAGCTTTGCACCACAGTCCTTTTTGTATATTAATTAGCTTGAGCATTGCATAAGGTTGTTTTGATAGGGATCCTTAAAACGTACAGTCTATATTACAACCACACTCCTGTCTCCTTCCATGGGAGCCCTGCCTTCTGTTAACATTTTGCCTGAGGATGAGCTGAAGGACTTTCTGCCCCCCCCACCTACAGAGCCTCCATCACCTCCACTTCATGTTTAAAAATCAACCCAGACTCTTGGCAAGGTGAGACGAAAAGCCAGGCACAGCAGACTAATGCAGAGTTTCTATTAACATTTTGACTCCATCTAGATTTTTACAATTGTTCCTGAAATCCTATACCAGGGAAAACACCACTGAGTTGTAAACAGAAAAACTGCACACAAGTGGCAGAATTTGCTTTACAGACTTTGTTATCTTTTAAGTAAGCAGGAAATGATGGTATTAATGCAAACAGATTTATTCCCAGAACAGAGGGCTGTGGAAGTCTATTCATTCAGAGACATTGCCCCCGGGGGTCTCCGATCGATGCAATGTTTTCACCCTCCACCACACCCGGGCAGAAATTTTCCTGATGACTTCTATGCTGCATATATATTTTGACTTCTAAAGGCTTTTAAGACTGGTGATAAATACACAAATGTCATACATAAAAACCAGAACATACATGTCAAATATCACAAGAGCATTAAATTTACCTATCTGGCCCCTGGGCTCATTTCAGCCCTTTTCACTGCCGTTTGCCCTGTCAGTGCTATTTCATGGCCCAGCTCAATTAAAGGACAAATTCATCCCTGCACGTGTCCTAAGGGCCCTAATGAAGTCAGCTGTCAAACTCCCATCATGCAGCTGCCTGGCTGCAGGATCTGATGGCCACTTGTCAGCTGCTTCACCAAGTCAACCCCAGACAAAGGCCCCTTTGATGGGCTGCCTTTCTCCAATCAATCTACACCTTCTCCTCTTGGACTTCAACATCTGCTTCTGTGTAATTTGATTTTATATTCAGTGCAGGCTGACCCTATTGATAAATTAAATCTATCTAAACCTGATATCCTCATGCCACCACGGGGTAAATGACTTGCTTTAATTTTGGCTTTTGCCAGATGTGACATGGTATCAATACTGACTCTTTTTTGTGTGTGTATTTGAGTCATTATTTGAATAGTTCAGGCTCCAGGTCACGATTAGGGTGGGGGGAAAGAGGAGACAGCCTTTTAGAAGTATGTGCAAAAAAGTAAATCAGAATAATTCCTTCTAATATTTTAGCATTGCTTTCCATAATTATGTTTGTTTCTTTCCTGATAATCACATTTTATTTCTCTGTCTTCCAATTGTATTTGATGTACACACAAAAAATACAGCTTTAATAAACAAACAAGCAAACAAACATGTAGCATTAATTTATAAATTCTCTAATAACTAGAATAACTACTCACAAAAGTCTGTTTTCTGTGTAGATTGAAACAGACAGTTTTCTGAAATGCACAGTTTCTATTTGTAAACAAAATACATATACAAAAGCAACAAATGAGAAAAATCCTGAAACTGTAATATATCTTCGTTGATATCTTCGCAATGCTTCAAAGTTAAAATAAATACAATATTTTATCTCCCCAACATACCATTTGATGCGTAAAAATTGTAGAAGTCTACCTTCCTAGGAAATCCAGCATTTTTCCTTCAAACTACTGATGTTTTACAGTTCTTAACTTTTTTTTTATTTTAAAGAAGCCTAAAAACTCTGTGAGATCTCCTGCTTCCACATATACCCGCCTCCTTCACCAAAGACTTGTTGATGCCATCTTCTCTTAATCTATTTCCTTCTTCTCTTTTCCTAGATTGGGAGGGCCACCAACAATCATCACCCCACTCAGGTCTAAGCAAAACAGTTCCAGGGCATTGGGAAACAGCTTGCAAATAAATGTGTGCACAGAAAACACTCTGAGGTATTTTGGTGAAAAAGAGAATTCTTCTCTTTTCACTACAATAGTCTGAGTAGGATTCAGTAAAGGACCTTACTATTCCTACTACTGTCCACCTATCCCTTGCTAGCTGTGTGTTGCCCAAAAGCTAGTGCTTGAGACCAACTGGTGCACACTGAGTTCTTCTGGAATGGGAGCTGGAGAAGGAATGAACTGAAGTTCTTAGCAAGCTGTCTGGCAACAGAAAACCTCAACCAAACCACCAACCAATCAACAAAACAACAGAAATAAAAAAAAAAAATAAAAATAAAAAAAAAAAAGGAAGTCAGAAAAGTAAAAAAAAAAAAATCTTCATACTATATTTGGAATGAGACCATCTGAGAGTAGGCACCAATTCATCACTACCTGACAAACCGGGTTCTCCAGTCATAAATGGGCAGCATCTCCTGTTATAAAACCCCGTTTCCTGGCAACTAACAAATATTATAAAACCTTCCCCAGGTGGAATAAAATTTTCCATGTGATGTTATCTGGTTTGGAGTTTCTCTTCTTTTTAAAAGCTAAAAAGTTCAGAAGTTTTAGAAGTTTTGTTTAAAGAACAGAGCGTTCTCTTATGCTCACCTCAATTTCCTCACCCAAGAAGACAGAAATAACTTCTTTGCTTAACTAAATACCCCCTGCTTACAACCAGGGCAATCAAGGCATGCTGGTCTTACCATCACATGAAAGCATCTTGCTGACCTACTTGTCCAGGTTGAATCTCCTAATTTTCTTGAAACCAGAGCATGCCTTGCTGAGAGTGCTTTTTACAAGGGTGGTTTACAAGAGGTTTCTCCTCTGCTATCTACCTGTGTCTGTAGTATGTTTGCAGACATGGCAGCTCTAGCCCCTGTCAGCTTTCTGGTTGGCTTCCTGACTCGGGCACCAAAGCCTCTGAGGAGCTCTTTCTAAAGTGATGGCAGAGCTGCAGTTTTACATTTCAGTCTAAACCTAACAGTTTAGTTTGGATTGGTTTTTTTTGGGTTTTTTTTTTTTTTTACTTTGATAGGTGAAATGTAAACTTTTATCCAACTTAAGAGAAAATGTCAAAGTAATTGTGTATCCATGAAGAAAAATACCATTCTTTATTTGTGTTTGAGAACTAATTACTCAAAGACTTTTATCAGCTGTTTGTGTGCTAGCTTGACAATGCCTTGAGAGTGGTTTGAAATTGGAGTTGCTTTTCATGAAAGAAAAGAGTCTAGACTACAACATTTTCCAATCACTGATGTTGTTTAGGCCTTTGTAAAGGACTGAGGCCTCTACAAACAGAAAGCAGTGACCACTATCAGGATTACTTTATTTCAAAGAAATACCTGTAGACATTTTTAAACCAGGACACCAAACTTCTAAAATATGCACTTATTATTATTATTATAATTACATTTTATCCTTCCTTACAGTGGTGTAAAGTGGAATGAAGTGCACAGATGCACCAGTCTAGAAGAAAATCTGTGATCTTCCACCCTGCTAAGTTTTGTCTATCCCACCGCACCCTAAGAAACCCTTAATGTTTCCAGCAGAGAAGTGCAGAGGGCAAGGCCAGGTCCCTATTTGCCATGCAAAGTGGCCAAAGACCAACACTGCTATGAGGAATCAGCCATGTGGATTGAGAGGACGAGGGTGTATAACTCCACATGAATGCATCTGCACACAATCTGTGAGATTCCTTAAAACAAAGCTAACCAGCTTTGATCATGTCCCAGAAGAATGACCTTCGGAGATGATATTAAATGCCTGTGGTCTGAGTCAGTCTCAGTTGTGCACCTTGATCCGTGTTTTAGAAACACAGTAGTTCTTGTCTAACATTTGAGTAATGCCCTAGGACTGTGCATGCCCATGAAGGGCTGTCTCACAGTGGCAGCCTCACTACAGCCAGCCTTGGGGCTGGGTCCTGAGCACCATGGAAGATGTTTGCTCTGTCACTATTAGAGCTGGTTTCATTAGGTTGTTGTCATTATACTTGTGTCTGTTTTTGTTTCTACAGGCTACAGTTAGATTGGGTTTTTTGGTGGTTTTTTTTTGTTTGTTTGTTTTGTTTTGTTTTGTTTTGTTTTGTTTTGTTTCAGAAAGTGAAGAAAATTCAGCAAGCCAGTATAAACTGCTTGGGATTTGGGAATGATTGGTTCCATCTTTTCCTTCAAACCTTATCTTTGCTGTGACCGAATGTAACATCTTGTCAAGTCTGGAGTGTAAAAAGCTTCTCCACAGAAACCCTGAAACTCCAAGATTTGTCCAGAATGAGCATGATAGATGAGTAATGCGATGATTGACTCTCACAATTAACAGACAAATATCATGCATATATGTGCTAGGGTGACATTATGATGTTTGTATCCCCATTCGTGTGTTCTGTTTATGCTGGATATCATGTTCTGTGCCTTCAAGACTGGCTCTGAAGAGTGGAAGTTTTGTTTGGGTTTGTTATCAGCCGCTCCCCCACAGCTGGTGGGACACAGAGATGGGACAGTACTGCTTTTGCTTTTTTGCTTTTGCTTTTTGATTTGCTCTCGCTCCTGCTTCTGCTTTGCTTCTGCATGCTCTTGCTTCTGCTCACTCTTGCTTCTGCTCATTAGCTAGTTCAGCTAAACGTCCAAATTTCTTCCTGGACAGTTTCTCCTTTCCTTTTTTTTGGACCTACTCAAACCTGTTCCGGACTGGGACCTGGGAACACAGAGGGTTCGCACTTTGGCCTGCAGCAGCTGCCCCAGCACCGGAGGGACCAATAACAGAGTGCCCAGCCCCAAGAGAGACTTTCTGATTTTGTCATCTTTTTCAGAGCAGCGAAAGAGTGGTGTCATCTGGTATTGTTCATTTTGTGTGCTGGGGGGTGCTGTGCCTGTTAAATAAACAGGGTCTTTCCACTTCTCTCCGAGGAATTCTTCCTGAACTGGTTGGGGGGAGGGGAGGTGTGGGTTTGCTTTCTGGAGGGGCCCCCCCTCTGGAGATTCTCTCCCAAATTTGCCCTAAACCAGGACAATATAGGTTAAGAAAAGTTTTATATGTTTATTGTTATGTTTTACCCCCTTGTGTAGCTATCAAGAGACAGCTGGGGCTGGAACATTTGGGAGGGCCGGCTTGTCACTATAGCGACATCTGACCTCCAATCAGGATTTGAGGAAGTGATCTTTGCCATTGGACAGTGCAGAAGAAGGTGATGGACAGAACTTTGGGAGGGGTTAAAGGATTAAAAGGTGAAACCTCCGTTGTGTGAACGAGCACATGGTGGGAAAATCCTTTGCTCCCAGCACCGTAATCTTTTTCTCTGTTGTATTTTTGGTAAGGTTTAATAAACCTTTTTAAATTATGAAAAGTGAGTAACAATTTCTCACAATGAGGACAAAAATAAGCAGCCAAGAGGTACAAACACATCTGCCCACTTGGAGCAGCACAAAGGAACAGTGCATGTCCAAAGGGCAGCACAGCAGTGCCACTTCCAGCTGCACCTGCACTTACAGAGAAAGTGTTAGAAATCCCATCCTTCCTGAACATTTCTCATGCTCCCTAATTGGCTTGAGATTTTGGGAGGGACAGTAGCTCTTACAATATTCGGTTTAAATGCATATATATAAAATGCACATATAATTTATGTGAATATAAATAACTTAATTTAAAAGTTTAACTATAATTTCTGTGAAAACTCTGAAAGTGAGAAAAAGTGCTTCATTTTGGGTGAAAAAATAATTTTTGTAAAGCTGCTGCTGTTAAATAAATTTTGACAGCTGTCAGAACTGATAGCAGCCAGTGGTACTTCCACTGTTGCCTTTATTAATCTATATGAGCTTTTAAAATTTGAAGTATTCTCTTCCAGCTGTTGAAGTTAGGATAAAATTACAGCTTCTACATTGTTCAGCTCTTAGTTCTTCCATTTAAGCCGCATATGCATGGAGGGAGTGCAATGTGACAAAATTGCTTAGAAATGAATGCCGTAGTGAATTATGTCCATCAGTAGTTACTGAAAGTCCACTGACTTAATGCAAGGTAATTTCAAGTTGACCTCAGATCGAGCATTTAAAGGAAAAAAAAAAAAACATCTTTATAAAACGTCGTATTGCAGTCCATAATTCCATTATTTAGATGAAGAAAGGTTTGGATTGGAAGGAATCTCAAAGATCCACTTCTAACAGTCCCCACCATGGGCAAGGACACTTCCCACTTAACCAGGTTGTTTAGAGGCCATTCAACCCAGGCTTGAACACTTCCAGGGATGGGACATCCACAATTTATGAGGGAAGCATGTTTCAGTGCCTCACCACCCTCACAGTAAAGAATTTCTTCCTAGCACCTAATCTAAATCTACCCTCTTTCAGTTTAAAACCATTACCCCTTGTCCTACCACTACATGTAAAAATCCCTTGTAATAATCCCTCTCCAGCTGTCTTGTAGGCTCACTTTGGTACTGGAAGATTCTATGAAGTGTCCCTGGGACATTCTCATCTCCAGGCTGAACAATTCCAACTCTTAGCCCATCCTCATAGAGGACGTCCCTTGGTCATCTTTGTAGACCTCCCCCAGGTACGGTCTCACAAGAATGAAGTAAAGGGGAGAATCAGCACCCTTGATCTGCTTGCTGCAAATCTTTTTCCCTTTTTAAAGCTGGGGGTTATGTTTCCCCATTTTGCAATTCCTGGAAAACTTCTATCCTTGGTTTTGGTGGCATAGACTTAATTTTCTTCACAGTAGCTTGTATGAGGCTGTGTTTTAGATTTGGGCTTAAATCTTTGTTGATAATGTAGAGATGTTTTTGTTATTGCTTAGTAGTGCTTACACAGAGCCAAGGCCTTTCCTGCCCCTCACACCACCTCACCAGCAAAGAGGTGGGGGGCATGAGAAGCTGGGAGATGACATAACCAGGACAGCTGATCCCAACTGACCAAAGGGATATTTCCTGTGACATCGTGCTCAGAAATTAAAAACAAGGTGAAGAAGAAGGAAGGGGAGGACAGCTGGATTGATGGCATTCTGACTTCCCTGGTAACCATTATTCATTATGTAATCCTGCTTTCCTGAAGATGACTGAACATCCACCCTCTGCCCATGGGAAGTGGTGAATCAATTCCTTCTTTTACTCTGCTTGTGTGTGGCTTTCACTTTCCTGATTTAACTGCCTTTATCTCAACCTATGAGTTTTCTCACCCTTACACCTTCAGTCTTCTCCCTCACCATACCAGGGGAAAGCAAGCAATTGGCCGCATGGTGCTCAATTGCCATCTGTGGGTAAACCATGAGAGAACTTCACTAGTCTGCAACAACTTTTCAAATATGATAGAATGGCTTAGTAACTTCATCTGCCACTTCCCTTAAGATCCTTGGATTTATCTTTTCAGGTCTCATGGACTTGTACACAGTAAGGTTCCTTATAAAACCAGCCAACCAGAACTACTCAGTGGTTGAGCATAGACAACTTAGAAGGAAATCAATGATAATCTCACTTCTGAAAACCTGATCTTGCTCACTGAAGCATAGCTAAGTTGCATCAACCTCACCTAAACCAGTCATCCCTTTATATTTAACCATATGAGTGGAAATAAGAAAATAGTTAAAAACAAAGATACATTTACTAGTCTTTCAGTAAAGATGGTTATCTGCCCTTAGTGTAAAAAAGTCACTTGTTTTATACCTGCTGTTACATATCCATGAACCCAAATGCTGTACTGAGAACACACCTAAACTAGACTAGAATTTGGCTGCTTGACATAGTAGTTCACAATACTTCTTTTGCATTAAAAAAGGAAAAGTATCTGCTAATTATTTTCAAGACATTGCAGAGGAACAGCAATGTGCTCTTACACTGGAAAAAAATCATCCATTCCTTTTATTGTTTCGCCAAAGTTTTACTTTTTTACTGTTGTCCCTCTTGCTGCTTCTGTTTTAGAAAGGCCAGTATTTCCAAGTATTTAGTTTGGCAATGCAAATGTGAGTGTGGAGATGAGTGTCAAGGAGAAGTGCTCTCCAAAGCTCAGCTATTTCTATTCTGACGAGGCATAAACTTTGTGACTGCCTTCCCTTTGCCATACTAGCCTTCCTCACACCACCCAAACATCTCTAAATGATGTCTCCTCTTTTTCTGATAAGACATAAGTTCAAAAATCAGTCTCTATCGTGTAGTTAGCAGGTGAACAGCGCTGAGATTAAAATTAAGAGGTTTAAGACAAAGTATCATGTCTCAACGGGGTAGAAAACCTTGGACATGCAATGACATAGAATTCTGATATGAAAAATTTAAATAGCAACTAACTAATTTTTGGATTTCATTACATTCAAGTCTGTTGCTGTTTTTCCTCACAGATATTCTTCTTTTTTAATTATTTAGTCTGAGAGGTATCCTTTTTCTGTGCCACCTAGTGAGATAATGTAGGTGACCACTGTGATTTTTCATGGCTTGTTTATCTGATAAAGGCAACCAAATCCATGTGATCTAGAATCATTAATCAAACTCTTTTGCCAGTGAGAACTCCAACCAGCACTCATGCAACACTGTGGTCATGCAAGTGCACCCCATTTACAAAGAGTACAAAGTTGATCTCGCTTTGAAAGAGAGGCACTGGCTCACTGAACTTCTTCCTGGCAACAATAAATGAGGATCTTAGATGGACACAAGCTAAGAAGTACACAATAATAGTTGAGGCTTGAGTTTTTCATTCATTCTCTTCAGATAACTATTCACAGTACTCTGTGAGAGGAAAAAATCAGGTTATTTTGCCACTTTATTACATTTCTCTGTTTTGAAGTTTCCTACTAAAATTACGGAAGGTCTCTGTCACAATTTATTTGATAGTCTATAGGTGTAGGAATGACAATTATAGAACTGCAAACAAAATACAGGGTAGAAAAAGGAGAAAAGAAAGTCAATGCAACCATGATATATATCACTCTCTACACAAATTTATTTGCTATCTGTTTGGGAACAATTTGTTCGTTATGCAAAGTCATTCAGGTTGACTTTTTCTGTAAAATGCTGCTAAGATTTGAACCACTAATGGGGGTCATTTTTGTAACTGTGCCTTCATCATTAAAGGTTCTTGACATGCAGCTGTCATCCTACAAACATTCTGAAACTGAATTTCATAGTTTTTGTTTTGTCAAAAATTCCTGCTAGAAAAGCAACAGGTATTTTTCGTAAAAGGCAAAAAAAAGCCACCATAAAAGCAAAACAGTGCAAAACTGATTTTTCTTTTTTTCTTTTGTTTTTGGGGGTGGGAGGAGGTGTTTAGCACTCTTGTAGTTAGTTTAAATAGAAGCTTGAAAACTGAATTCAACTCTACATGGGATATTCACTTCCTATCCTATGAACATTTCCACCCTTTTCTGATTTATGGACTTTTGTAACTTGTTCTACAGCAGTCACAGCACGCTCTGATCAAACCGGTTTTTACTAATTCTTTTCCAACAGCAAAATATTATACAACAGCAACTTAATGTGTGGTCTGTTATGTAAATAAATGGAATATAACATGTAAAAGAGTAACTGGTGCTGGCAAAAGGAATGACTGCTAAAATTAAAAAAATCAACAACTGATATGAATGCTTCATATTCGTATGAAATATTTTTTTCACTCCCCTAGATCAAGACCTTTGCTAGGGTGATTATAAGTGTTAAGAACTAAACTAAGTCATCTGTTTCAATTTTTTTCTTTTTAATTAGACATATTATATTAGACACTAGCCTGCAAAAGGACATTGGACACCCTTAAATAGATCAGCAATGCTCAGCTGCAATGTTATATATAAAGGGAAAAGAAGAGAGATGGTGGAAGTGGGTTGCCTGGGAGATCACTTACCTCAAAACAGCCTGGAAAGAAGCACATGTCAGGGCTTGGGATCAGGGTGGAGGGATGACATCTGTCTTCATGGCCTTAGGCTTAGCTGATGTGTATCCATTTTGAAATTTAGTAGTTGCTGCTGTACAGGTTCATGGAAAGTACAGTATACCAAGTTCATACTTGACTCTTTTGCTTCAGTTTGCTCTGCTCTGAGTTTCAATAGTATCTAAGACAAACAGACTTGCTGCTAGATGAGCAGGAGTCATCTGGAAGCATATTACATTTGGCTGGCCCCAGGAAACCTACCACAAGAGGTGAGGTAAGCATCGGAGTACTTGCTATAGGAACCTGCTGTGAAGTACATTAAAAACATGGAATGTTTTAATAAAACATGGAATGCTTTAACAAAACAACCAGGTAAACAACAGCTTGATGAACTAAAGAAGTTCAAGGATCCTTCTGCCTTTATTTCTCTCTTCATTTTTGCAGTAGAATATTTATCAATGGAATTGATTCTGAACAAGATTGCAGAACACCTGTTTTCAGCCTAAACATTGCTCCAGCTGAGTCTATTTGTCTTTTTGCTCCCTTCATCCTGAAACCTGCACCATCAAGATTTTAAGATGAGAATAAAACACAGGCTTCATTAATGTTTTTAAGGATGAATATTGCTCCACAGAGATTTTCATCAGAGCTTGCAAAAGTCAGATCTCAATATTGTATCGTAAGATTAACAAAAGCAGAAGTAAATACACCAACATATAAAAAAGAGTATAGAGCGAAGTCATGATATGCACAGATAGAAATCCAAAGGCATGTCAGAAACACTGAATTTTACACATAATTTAACAGTCTGGACTCCTACACAGTTTGAACTCTAATACAACAGGTTTTAAGAAGAGGGGAGTTGAACATCAACTTTGCTATGGAGAAGGCAAATCTTACTTGCAAATGTACCAAGTTTAGAGTATGTTTCCTACCAATTATTCTAATGGTAACATCCATAAAGGGAGCTGAAACATTTCTCTTTGACATTTAAAGTAAAATGTCTGTGACTTGTTTGCAAAAGCCTTGATTTTTAAATTTAAAAGAGTAACTCATTTTACCAGGACCTGTATAAATAAAGAAAAAGGTTACCAAAAACTGGAAGAAAACAATTTTGTTTTAATTCAGGTTGAATTTTACTTATTGAAAATTTTATTTTCATTTTACTCAAAACCCTCCAAAAATTCTTGGGTTTTTATTCTGAATTTATCTGAATTTTTCTCTATTATTTACCACGTTTCATATGTAAAGATTTTTATTTATGCATTTTAACTGTGTACTATATTGTACATGACAAAGTTTTTAAGAAGACACACAGCACACCTTATTATCAGACTGAGGGAGAAGCTGACATACACCCAGGATTTTTCTCAGACCATGTTTCAGGCAGTAGCTGGATCAGAAAGATCACCAATTTTCCCCCACCACATATGTAATCTGATTCAGTAACAGGGATTTTACTATATAATGAACCCCTTTGTTTCAGGTATTTTCTTACTTTTATAACACAATTGTAGGACTACAAAAACTATTTGCAGGCTGAAGCTGAATTAGGTAAATAGTTTCTGCCCCCTACATTTACTTCCTTTTCTTTTGTTCATAGAAGTTGTAGATGTCAAACACTTTGGTACATTTTACAAAAAAATATTACAACACTTTGTTCTATTTCCCTTTGGAAACATCATTTTTGGGTATTTTTAAGGAAAAAAGAAAGTCATAATGTTAGCAATAGCAAAACAATTTTATTTCAAGGTCAACTCCTTGCCTCTGCATGACCTTAAAAGTAGTGGTCAATAATTTGCTGCCATTGACATGAGCTTAGAATTTGGAGGATGAGTGGTAATGTCTCAGCCAGGAAAACTTCTCATTTTCCTTTAAATGGAGCAGTAGTACAGGGCACTGCACAACAAACTGGGAACTTCTGGGCTTTTTCCTCTATCTTCTCTTGCTGCTATCCCTCCTTCTGGTCATAACTTTGTTCATACCCAGCTCTTCCAAGAGAGACAGGTGGAGCTATTGGGGAAAAATCTTCCACATTTCTCATGAAAACATGAGAAGTTATGCTGTCATGTTAAATAGCACACACTCTTTAAAAAAGAAAAGGCAAGATGAAGACTAATTTATCTGTGTTACTGAGATGTAAATTAATGGGACACATGCAAAATGTTATTTTAAAACAAGATACATCAAATTCCAAAACTGTGAGTACATATGTTTGCCACTTCACATGCCAATATTGCATTTCTGAGGACAACAAATGTATCATTTAAAACCAGTTTTTTCCTAAGAGTATTTTGTATATATTTCTGTGCTGTACATATATTCCTATGCATTAGCTGTCTCTTCTACTGGGATAAAAAAAAACCACACTGCCAAAACCAGTCAGCAACAGTCATAAAGAAAAAACAGGAAAAAAAAAGGTATAGGATTGCTTTTGCCTTGAAACTAATTGCAAGTGTAAAAAGAAGAGTAATCACACTTAGAGACGCAAACATTCTTCTATGTGGCTGAGTCGATGGGGTGCTTGCAATCAGAAAAGAGAAATCAGAAATCTTTGTGTGTCAGCTGGTTTTTCATAGGCAGAGGGAATCATCTGCAATTGTTCTGCAGCAGTGACAGACAGTGGGGCCTTGGGGTCCTACATAGCACTGCCAGGGAGGAAGGCAAAGCTTGCTGTCATGTCTTCAGTGTTTCACAGTAGTACAGGAAACTGAATAATGAACTGGGAACTTCAGGATATTTTTCTCTCTTCTCTCTTGCTGCCATCCCTTCTCCTGGTAGTATCTTTGTTCCTACCCAGATAACTCCAAAAACAAGAGAAAAGGAAAAAAAAAGGCCCAAACCCCACTTATCCAATCTATGCTTGCATTCAACATTTTATAAAACTCTGCTGTCCACATGGCTCAGTATCTGATTGAGCTTGTGTTTCAGATGGTGCCTCCTATTGTTTCAGATATCTTACTCCAAAAGGGGCTTAATTGCTTCTTCTGTTTATTTGAACAAAAAAGTAGCATCCCATCTGCATACCAGATGCAACAGGACTGAACCCAACTTTTCAACAGTATTTTAAATGAAGTGCTTGTTTGCTGGTAGCTGACAGCCTGTAGCAGCAGACTCAGATTCTGGGAAGATAAATGAAATAATGAAATAACTCAATTGCCCCCTTCCAATTACCCTCTGCAAAAGGCCACACAAAAGGGAGAACAACTAGCCCAATCCGTCCTTAAACTGCATGCAAATTCAAGATCTAATTAAGCTCATCAATTTCCTGGTGTGGGTGTTCCCTTCATGTTGTTAGCTTGATTCTAAGCTAAACAACAGTTCTAAATAGTCATTGCAACTCCATTGGTTTGCTTTTGCAGCAGATAGTTTTGGAATAACTATTCTTAGGAAAGTAGTCTGTCTTTTCCTCTATATTTGTGAGCATAGACTGCATCATTACTGAGACTGGCCAGTCCTTTGGGAGTGAATCTGAGTAGAAGAAAATACCTCCCTCCCGCAGCTTGATCATAAAGTATGCATTATCTGTGTCAATTTATAATCAAAATAAAATACATTAGTGAAATGTAACTAGTCATCTTCGCACATGAGTATTTTCCCTGTGAAAACTTAAAAATAGGATTCTAGTGGAGCAACTGATTTTTACCAAGCAGAAAAAATCCAGAGCTTTCCAGATAAAAATTATAATAAACCCCAGGAGGTTATGATGGTATTTTCAATTATAGACAGTCATTTTCTAGGGAAAATTTCATCTTAACACTTTCTGTTTGGGGTTTCATGGCTCTTACAGCTCAAACTGCAAGGTTACTTGCTATAAAACTGAACTTACAGTATATACTCAGAAATGTGTGTGTGGGTGTTCCATGAATGTAGTCACACTGATGGCTACAAAGAAATAAGAGCATTAGGAGCTGACCTGTTCTTCCAATACAAGAAAAAAAACCCACCCTAACTGTCCCAATAGATAGACTTGTGTATCATTTAGAATGCTATTTCAGGACTCAATTACAACAAATAACATTAGTATATGCTTTGTTAAGCAATTTCTGTTTTAATAAGCTAACCAGAGCAGCCTCTCCTAAGAGGCATGAAAGTCAAGGTTTTGAGTAGTCCAGGCTACTAAATGGAAACGCACATTGAAACCTTTTTATGCTTTGTCAACAAAAAGAATTCAAAAGGAAATATAAATAAAGCATCTCAAACACTCACAACAACTACAGTAAGCCAAAATCACATTAGTCCTGCCACAAGGATAAAATCTCCCCTAGTCCTCCATTAGTGCTGCTAGGTAGACTCTGCAGTGTTTGTACATATCTCCTAAATGCAAGTCCTGCTACTCAGGTAGTGGGAATGCTGTTAATCAAATTTAACTCTCTACTTACAATGCAGAGAGGAGAACATTTTTGAGGAAGAATTCTGCCCCATTCAGGAACATTTTGCAAACACCTCTACTTTCCATAAAATTCCACCTTTTTTATATTTCTAACATTTCTGGTTACAATCCCCTTGCACACAGGAATTCCTCAAACCAAGAAAGTCCGGAGTTCTATAGACAGAATCTGCAGCACCAACAGGGTGTATTTTACTCCATGACTTTTGATTTAAAGTGATTTCCTGAAAATGGTTTAATTCCTGTAATGCTGGATCAATCAGCCTTAAGGACTGACAGGATTCCTCAGCTTAGCATGCAATTCTGCTGCTGAAGATGCTGCGCCCTTTATGAGAGAGCTCCTCCGCCATGAAAATATCAGATTATTTTGATTGTGATTGGAAAGAAAGAGAATAAGTATTTATTAACAATAAACTTCCAATTTCGTACAGAAAGGAGAAAGGAAAGTCAGAGGAAGATGTACACTACTCTATTTGGGGGGCAGAAGATGCTCACAAGGCCCCAACTCCCTTATAATCACATGGAAGAGACCAGTTCTTTAATTGGTTGCTCCAGAATCCACAGACTCACCCAAGGTACAGTCACTTTAGCTCCTGTTACATGCCTGCAGTCCAAGGCTCCAAATACCCACAGCACTGTCCCTGGAGTTTCAGCCCAGAATTTTCAGCCCTGTTTTCTAAAGCAATGAACACCATAACAATTGTGGTATTTGCTATTCTAACAGCACAGAAGAAAATAAAAGTAGGAATTTTTCATTCTAGCAAGAAGTCAGCTTCCTGTCTACATTTTATTACTTTCCAGCTTCAGGTTTGATGCTTTCAGGTAACAAAGACACACAGGAAAATTATGTTGTCTGAAATACTAGGGACCCTCTGAAACTTGGTTTTGGGCCACTATCTTCATTGCCTTTACGAAACATGAGATCTAATTGCAACAATATGGACTTGCTTATTGTCAAAGCACACACCAGAGCTTTTGTTTTAATTTTATGCAAGCAAATTACTCTTACCCTGAAGGATACTAAAAGCAGCAGAAAGGTAGGATACTCAGTCTAGCAGCGACTTTACTCAGTGAAGCCAGACACATACCCTTAAAGAAGTGCTCACAGTGATGGGAGAAGGTTATGTGAGATGGACCTAATCACTGCTTCTGGACATGATGTTCTTTCTCCTCTTCCCGCTACAATTAAGACTTCTTTCCATACAGCAGGTGCTCAGGCCCATTTATGGTTTTAAAATGTGAATGTTTCCAAGGCCACAGGGGTGCAAAATATTTGGAAAAGGAGGTAAATAGAGATTAGATTTACACCTGTATGTAAATTAAGGAACAGGCTTACAACATGAATCAACATTTGCTGGGTGAACTATTTATTTTTGCTGTGTAACAGCATTAGATCTGTCTGTACAAGCACAGAACCTCTCTCACCACTGTGATCAGGTTGCACTGTGATTGTACCCAAACTAGGAAAACAATTGTTAATTAAATTAAAGAGATCACATGGTGTCAGAGTATGTGGTGCACTCATTCATCATGCAAACTCTGGACAAAGGTGCTCCAAAGTGTTATAAAACTTGTTGCAAACCAGTGATTAACTCCCATGTCAGGACCCTGGGAGATGCTTTTTGAACACCTGATCCTGAGGCAGCAGCAATCATCTGTTGGTGCTTCAAATCCTGTCCTGTGCCTTCCTTGGAAGGCCTATTAAATATTTATTTCTAAAATAAAGAATACTTCATTATTATTTCCATTTTGTTTAAAAAAACCATAAATCTATATGCAGCAGTATGGGTTACTGCTTTGTTTTCCTGCAGTGTTCAGAAGGGTTCTGCAAGTTTCATTACATATTTTGAATAGTTCTATTTGGCTATCTGATTGCATGTTCTGAATACATAATGGCTGCAAAGTAATTTTTCACTGCAATATTAGATTAATACAGAACTCAGTCACCAGCTAGATGGGATGTCTTATGCACGTAGAGAAGACAATGCAGACTTGCAATTTCATTTAAGAAGTGTTAACAGAGAAACTACCAAAAAAAAAATAGTGACCCCTATGTTAGCAGTAATTAGTCAGTGAAAAAATACCAGGGACATGGAAGACATTTCATTTCCATATGACTTTATCACCTTGTAAATCTCATTTTGCAGTGCCAGGACAAAGGGAGCTTGTAGCTTGCTTTTGTACAACAGCTCCAATACTTCCTTGTTAAGGTTCCATCATTTTGAATACAATTATAGAAGAAGAGAAGCAGACCTAGCAGCTCCACTAATTCTTCTCCCCCTTCTCTGAGCTCAGAAGTAATTTGCCTTTTATTTGCCTTTCTCCCCTTAGTGTTGGCCTCAAAGACAACCCCCACAAACTTTCATTGCAGGAAAAAAAAAACCAACAAAAAAAGTGGTGGTTTTTTTCCTTTAATTGATACACCATTTCTGATACAAGTGCCCCAAACAGAGCATCTGAATTTGAATAAAATCATATCATGGTAAATGATAGATAGATACTGCCTGTTATTATTAATAATAAAAATTAGCAAGCTCTTCTGAAGGTACTAAATGGAATAAGGAAAAGTAAATACTTCACCCAGTATCTTGAACAAAATCTTACAGGATTTAGCTAAATAATCTCAAAATATATGGTACTTACACAAGCACAATAAAAAGACAGCAACTAGATATGGTTTTAAAAGTAAAAAATACTACACAATAATAAAATATCAGTATTTGAATTGTGAGACATTGATGAACATAATACCATGGGAAAAAATAAAGTTGATTTTTTAACAATCAAGTCAATTCTGAGGAAAGCTCCAATCCACAGTCTCATATTTGAGTCTAACAGAACTTTCTAAAATGTACGTAGGTGCTAAAGTTTAAATAAATTACTCTATGTGTAAATAATTTAAAATTTCAGGTTATGTTATTACACCTTTTTTTACAGCCCAGAATAATTAAACTAATTTACAGAAGAACTTTTAAATCCAACTGAATAAACATATGTGCAATGCACCATTAAAGTACACTCCATCACATAATAGCATAATGCAGTTTCTGAAATGGATCTGTAGAAAGGATTCATTAAGACAAAGTCCCAGCATTCCACCTGAGGCAAATAAAAATTCTGTGCAAACCTCTTCAAATTAAATTTTCTTCTTGAACATATCCTGTCTAATTATGTTTAGTATTATCCTCCTTTAGGAATTCTAATTCATCAGTGCTATTAAGGGAGGGAAAAAGAAAACCAGATGCTGTGGACCGGATACCCAGCTGGTAAGAAATCACTATAGTTTCACAGAAGCCAAAAGAGCTACAGTGATTTATATCAGCTATGGGTTTGGTATATACATAGGAACACACATATGGACAGATGTACAGAGAATTATATTTATATCTGAAGTTACACCAGCGGAGAGTAAGTCTGTGGAGTTGCACCACCAGAGAATTTGACCCAGAAGCTCTAATAAGCTGAAGTTTATAAAAGAGCCACAGCTGTGTTGAGATTTCTTGTCTTTCACTCTCTAGAACTGAAAATAAATGTAAGAAACAGAAGTGCTCTAATTAGACATTTGGCTTTAAAAATCAGGAAGATAGCCAGCTAATGTCTAAGCACTTTTTTGTTCTGGAGTTAGGCTAACAAAGATATCATAATTACAATCATACTACATACAGAAGAACTGCACAGAATATATTGGTAAACCAAGTTGAGGGACTGAATTAGATTCCAGCTAAGTTGTTTCAGTTTGTCTTTAATGATTACCATTTTTGTTGTTCTTGTAGTCCGTACAGTAAGCACAAATTTAGAGTGAGATTTCCAAGTGCATCTAACCGTGCCACAACCTGAAAAAACAAAATTTCTGGGTAGCACCTGTGTTCTTCTATTCCACTGACATTTCTACATCTACAGCCCCAGACTTGCCTGCACCACGGACCAAAAAGGTACTGCTCAGGACACTTGGTGCCTGCCTCAGTTTCCATGAGGCACCCAACTCATGCTGTAAGCTCTTGCTATGCCTTTGGCTTTCTGCATCCTGACATTTGCGGCCCAAACACCCCTGCATCCCACTGCACCACCCATTTGTGAGACCTTTCTGACTTAAAGGCTGGAAGAGAAGAGGAAAGAGAAGTGCCCACTCCTTTGCCTTTACCAAATAATATTATATATGAAAGTCTAGCATAAAATTTACTCTACACCATCTCTTCCCGGCATCTGCTCAGTGTTTGAAGAGGACTTCATCCTTCCCCAGGCTTTAAATCTGGGACTGCAGTCAGCCTTTGAAAGCTGAACAGATAATCAAGGAGTAATGCTTAGGTATCATAGCCTGAGCTCTACTCTGTTCGACAGAGGGCACCTTAAAAGAAAACTGAGTTGGAACCAGGTTGTTTCCTCTTTTAGTTTTCCAATATTTTATCCAGCAGCCCAGTGCTAGATAACACAGACACGGGACACAGCAAACCCAGGTTGCATTTCCATTCCTTGGAGGGAAAGCAATTAGCTGTCCCACTGCTGGCCACTGCATGCTGCCTGTGTGCTGCTGACTGTGACCCTATTGCACAGAGCACCTCAAGGCTTGCTGGTCAGGAGGGAAACAGCCCCAAACCACCACAACCACTGTGCCAGGAGGCACATGGCTGCACTTCCATTCCTCTGTCAGGAACTGTTTTCCTTACAGGAATCAATCCTTGAATCAAAGAGCGAATTAAGCCTCAGGACAAGGACCTCAGG
>NW_005054325.1:2553330-2563549 GCF_000277835.1 Geospiza fortis | reverse complement strand
CTCTATTTCACTGACCTTTTTATCCAAATAATTAGGCCATTTATTACAAGATATACAGATTTGACCTCCTGCTGCACAAGTGCCAAATTTCCAGTTCCCATGTTCTGGACACGTGCTCTAAATACTTTTTCAGACAGGCAGAGAAGCAGCAATACCAGCTCCTCTACATCAGGGTTTGAAAATGAGATAGACAGATGCCAAGACTCTGACTGAGAGCTCACTACAGCGGAAGCATCCAGAAAACATTCATTATACTGAACTGGTGTCACAGAACAGCCCATTTTGTGGATTCCTGCAGTGTTTAATGCTGAATTATATTTATGCCTACCAAAAGCAGGCAACTTCTGTGGTTACTCAGAAACAGAATGCAATGTACCTCAAATCTCTGTTGACACAATCTTCCTCCTGATCTAGGGCATTGTAGAGTTAAATGGCAGCTGAGAAAATTTTGAGATTTCAACTTCAGATGCCTAGTCCCTCCTCTCACTCCAGCTGTTTTCACATCTTATGCTGCACCTTCACATGTACTATTAATTTCTAGGTGTGTCTCATATGTGCAATAAAAATTTGAACCTATAAATGACTTCACATTCAGATCCAAGTTCCCCTCAAGAGCTTCTAATTGCTCTGCAGATAGCTTTTAACCTCCAATATATTTATAATTATTATTATGAAAGTAAAAATAATTATAAAAGAAAGACCCAGAGCAAGTAGCGCTCACTTTCCAAGAAACAAAATTTTACTTGGAGGTAGGAATTGGAATTATTTGATAAGTGCATTAAAACATAACTATAATTCTTCTCCTTGGCTCTGAGATACTCCCATAGCTACTACTAAAGCTTTATTGGAAGGTCACAGTCAGCATCTTTATGTATCTCATAGGAGTTATCCTTGAAGGGTAATTTATGCTCCCTTTCTGGTGGCAAAAGCACTTCTTTGCATGGTAGGATGTGTCATTTGCTATTTGAGTCCACTACACAAATATTCAAGTAATATATGTCTTCAAATACAGGTGTAATTTGATGTAGTAATGTCTACAGGGACAATGCACACCATACCTTGTTCCATACCATACCATAAATTACATTGATTGGGGTACAAAAACATACTAGGTCTCTTTCAGTTGTTCATTTCTCCTTAAAATAAGTCCATCCACAACTATGTCTCGGGATGATGCTGTAAACACAGCACGTCTCTGAAAGATGATAGCAGTAGTCTTAGTGGACATTAAAGTGGAGATGTTTCTGGGGTATTTTGGAGGAAAATAATATTGCTGTGCCTTCGAAGGGAAAGAATACAACAGGAGCTTCAGAGAATCAAATGCAAATGCTTAGGACCAAAAGCAATTCTGCCACCTCTGTGTTTTCCTTTGCCCTCACCTGTTTCCTCATCTGTCTGGAAAAATGGCTCCAACTGGACCTGTCCTTTAACACCCTGGAGTGATTAACAATAAGCAGTTAGGTTTTTGGATGAGATGGTCTTTTCTCACCCCTGCCCCCATAGCCATGGGATACCTGAAATGGGACACCCATGGCAGGACCCACAAAACTGATGCCTCACATGCCCATGGCAGAGAAGATTTCATTTCAGAGTTTTTTCCAGAACAGCTTGTACAACAAATAGCTTTTAGCATATACAATTTGCAAAGTTGCCAGTTTATCATGAATAGAGCTATTTGTAGTCTAGTCATATCATAAAATCTTGTTAAAAGAAACAACACAAAGAGACTGCTCACTTTTCAGTTATGGCTCTTTTGAATTAATTTGAATCCAGATTGCCTCATGAGTATTGTTTGTTCCAATATGAAACAGTTTATGGTGATAAATTGCAGCAGCATCACTTAAAAGCTGCCTGGTACAGTGTACTGCAGCAGAAGTTGAGTCAGCTTTCATACTGAGTATACACTGTAGCTACAGTGCACCCAGGTTTTTTGGTTTGGGGGAAACCTAACTGAGAAAGTCAGCAAAACCAGAATATTTTGTGGCATGTGAAGGTATTGGGCAAGGTCAAGGGTTGTAGGGGCATAAGCAACCAAAGCAAGCCATGAAAATCTAGTAACCTACCTCCCATCTGAGTCCTCCTGTCCCACTCAGCCAGGTATTTAGTCCAGCATTCAGAAGTAACATCTATAGAGACTGACACTGGGCTGTTTCAGACGTACTTCCAATACTAAGCCATTTAAGGTATAAGAATTTTTCATCTAGCTCTAAATTTACTATTACAGCAGATGTTAGAGTCAAATCTCATTAGCTAAGGTTTCAATAATCTGCAGAGTAATGACAAAAGATTTCTGCATCCTCTCAGTTATAACCTTAATTAAGACTAAGCAGGGTGTATTGTGTAACATATTGCCTGTGAATGCTCACTCTCATGTAAACCATCATGGGCCTGATTCAGAGAGAAAGCAAGCATTTGTCCTTCCCACCAAAATCATTAGGGATTCAGGAAGTCACTACTCCTTCATTGGACCAGTCCCTTACTACTGTGTGATGCAGTATCTTAAAGATTTTCTGTAGCCACTGAGAGGAAGAGACAGCAGTTCCCTAACTCAGCCAAACATACTGATATCCATAGCCTTATGACAAGTATTTAAGGTCTTGCCCAGTGCTGCTAGATCTTGTCATGAGGCAGAAGAGTCACAGCTGTCACCTCACACTTGAAATAATTTTTCACATTTAATGAAATTAATGAATTTGATCAGGCAGTATGCCAAATTAATCTCTAGCGCCCTTCCATCACATGCAACCAAGTTAAACAGGGATTAATTGAGGCCCATGCAATTACCTCTTAATTAACCCTGAAGGACTGGGATTAACCCTGCTGTTCAAGGTTAGATATGAATGTGTTTGTCACGGGAACTCTTATATCATGGGTATCACAAAGTCAGCAACATTGACCAAAATGTCTGTGCCAAAACACATTTGGGGAATGAAGCAGATTGCTCTTGCTCTCCTGCTCTCAGCATGTTGCAGGATTCTGGGGGCTGCTCTTACCAGAAGGAAAAATCAAGGGTCCAACCAGTTCCTCTAAACTCATCTATTAACATAACACATGCACAGCAGGAAGGCAGACAGCAGGAAACAGTCCCTTTCCTTCTGCTGCCAAGCATCTTTTCAAACACTGTCCTACTAAGAATCTTGCTGTAGGATTTTCTTAAAAATTGCAAGAATGTTTTCTTCCTGGCTTAGTTTCCTAGCTGTATTTTCTTTCTGAGTATGCCTACATATTATTTTGAGTATGCCTACATTGCAGACTGGGGTGGGAAGCAGAAGTGCTTGAATTAGCAAGGATACTGAGCAGAAGCAGTATTCAGCAGACCCTTGCCTACATTTACACCTGCCTGCAGGAGTGACTGTTTGCGAAGATCAAAACTGATCAACTGCTGCAATGTAATTCAGTGCCATGCAGATCTTGGATATCTGCAGGGACTCCAACACATATCCACATTTCTACTACTCTTCCCTCCTCCTACATACATAAAGAAATTGTTCATTCACCCATTTGATATGTATTCAGGTACTCAAGAAAAAGCCTGCAGCCTAACTAGGCCATTCCTCTGTTACACACAGTCAGATCTTCAAGTACTACCCTTCTCTTCACCTGCTGATTGTGAAGCTGGAAGGTATGTGTCTGTCATTTGGTCTGAATGAAAAAAGCTGTTGTAGCAAAGAGTTTCAGTAAAGCAATAGAACCAGACAGCATCCAGCGTAACCGTGCACAAAGATTGCCACAGGATGCTGTGTATGTCATTCCTACATGTTTCATTCTAATTATGACTACGGCAGTGGCTTAAAAAAAACATTTAATGAAACAGAAGTTTAAACCAAGACTGCTGTACTAAACAAGTACACATCATAGCTATCCTGCAATTGGTTCTGTAAGGCTCTGCAAATGAAAAAAACATGGATTTTGTCCATGTGAAGAAGAAACAGAAGAAAATTGAACCTCTCACCTCCTCTTTTTTGGAGATCTCATCTTTTGACCAGTATCTTGAAACAAGCAGAAAAGCAGATTCTGGAGCGCAAATGCATCTTCTTAAGAGAACGAAGACTGAGAAGTCAAAAACAAGTAAGGTCTCCTACAAGAGCTTATCCAGCAATCAGCTCTTTAACCAAACACCATTCCCTTTCAAACCATCAACCCACACTAAAATAAACCACAAAATGGTTTGTTTTTGTGGAAGAATTTAATAGGACCACTGGCATTTCTTTAATGTAGAGTCAGAGGAACATGTCTCCCTGACAGAGAACTGTTGGTTTGCATTTGTCTTTAAATTATGAAGACACCCAAGAAAATAGATTTTTTGTTAAATTATGTTAAAACAGATGAGGAAAATTTTGGTAAGGATTTGACTCAACAGACAAGGGGAAGGAAGCAGGAGACAAACCAGTCCTTCTAGGCTTCCCTGTCTCTATTTCAACTTTTAAAGTAATAGCAATATCAACTTAACATATTCCTATCTTTTCCCAGGATGAAGACAAGTAGCTACAGCATGCCTCTTATTAAATTACAACACTCAGCACACAGGAGCACAGTTTAACTCAAAGGTTTGCTACAGCATCCTGCAACAGTTGGCAAAATTGCTCAATTTAGAGTTGAGGACCCAAATTCAACACTAATTTAAGAGTAACAATTTGAATTCTCATTGCCAAGTATACTAACAACTATAGAAAATGAACACATCTTGACAAAATGCTTTGGTACAGCTGAACTGTTATCAGCATGTAAAAGATATCAAGAATATATTATCATAGCGACTCTGGGTCATGCCAGACTCATTTCAGACTTCAACAGAAATAGTTTTGCATTATACAAAGGCACTGCAATGTGATTAAAATGCACTACACATCTCACTGTCTTAGAGATCAGTGCATACATGAAGTCTGAAATATGCTAAGGAGGCTTTTCCTCAACAATTTTAATCATCCATAGTAACTACTGATACATGGTAATTCCAAATCATAGTGACAAACATTTAAAAAACCCTTCCTTTTTAATGAATGTAAAGTATCACACAGAAAAATAAGAAGTGTATTGTGCACTAACTTGCAGAACAACTTATAAACCATATCCATATGAGCAGTAAATGAATGTCCTCTTTTGCCAACACAAATTTTGTACCTTCCACCCACAATTCAGTTGGCAGAATTTTTGCTGTTGAAACCAGTGAAAACTATATGCCCAACAGCAGGGAATTGAAAACTTGCAGTGTCTTTTTACTACAATATTTTATTAGCTTCAGTGTCTTACATTGCAAAAGTGTTGATAATAATGCTATTATATTTTCTATTTTAGACTACAAAACAACCCCTGAAAATGGCAGGGTTGGGGGGACAACAGACATATATACATACACACCATACACAGAGACAAGCTTCATATCCCTCATTCAGTGTAGAGAACTATGGCTTCTTTTCTGAAATTGTTTTTAGGAAGGAAGAAATTGATTCACCTCACTGAAGGATTTAAAGATGCAGGTGAACACCAATGGTCCTTGTGCTCTTGAAATAGCTTATTAGGTTTTCTAATGCTCTTTAGGTGCTAATATACACTTTTTTTTTTTTCCAAAGAAAAACGCAAACAGCTTATCGCAGCAAACATGAATTATACGGACTACAAATTAAACACCTTTCATCTAGCCTTTCTTTGGCAATAAAGTCTCAGCCATTCCTCAGCCCTCAACTTAACTCTGCACATCTCTGCCAATGCATTCATTCCTTCTGGCAAAAGATACTGAAGTACAGTGAAATATTTTTAAAAAGTGAAAATCAATAATCACTATATGTAATTGCCTGTAGTCACACCTACCCATTTTTCCCTATGAATCCCATTTCTAAGATAGTTCCACAAAGCAAATGGTAAGGAACTCAAGCTTTAGACTCAATTTGTCAGCTTCCTTCACTGCTGAATGCAAACTCTCTTACTCAAGAAACAGGGAAAGCTTTAAAATAATGGAGACAACTTGCTTCTTAGAACTACCAAGTTACACTGGAAAGTGAGGAAAGCTGGATCAGTGTCATGGTTTGATACTGGCCCAACACCAGGCACCCACAAGAGTTGCTCACTCATCCTCCCCTGCCACAGCTGGGCAAAGGAGGGAAAAGGGGAAAAAAGTTAACAAAGGCTTCATGAGTGAGATAAGGACCAGGAGAAATATTTCAAGGGCAAAACCAGCTCAACTTTAGATGCAAAGTGAGTTCATTACTAACAGGATCAGAGGAGGATAATGAGAAGTAAAATAAGCCCGCAAAACACTGTTTCCCTCCCAGGCCCTCCCTTCTTCCCACTGACAGTGCAGGGAGACAGGGCATGGGGATTTTGGTCAGTTCATCACTGAGATTTTCTTCCACTGCCCCAGAAGAGGAGTCCTTCCTCTGTGAGACTGTGGGGTCCCTCCCACGGGAGATAGCTCTCTTCCCCAGGAAAAGAACTTCTTCGGTGAATGTCCCCAGCATGGGTGCAGTCTCATGGGCGCAGTCTCATGGGCAGCAGCCCAACCACACCTGCTACAACGTGAGTCCCTCCACAGGCAGACAGTCTTCCCAGAACTGCTGCCATGTGGGTTTCTTTCCACGGGGTGCAGTCCTCCAAGGACAGGCTGCTCCAGCCTGGAAGCAGGGGTCCTCTCTCTCCACTGGATCAGACCCTCCTCCCGGCAACCACCCGCTCCGGCTTGGGCCCCTCCCCACGGGCTGCAGGTGGATCTCTGCATCCCCTGTGGATCCCCATGGGCTGCAGGGGCACAGCTGCTTCACAGTGGTCATCCCCATGGCCTGCAGAGGGATCTCAGCTCCAGCACCTGGAGCACCTCCTGCCCTCCTTCTTCTTGACCTTGGTGTCTCACTTCCTCCTCTTCTCCAAATAGAAGCAAAACCCATGACTTTGTTTTTATTTTCTTCTTAAATATGTTATCACAGAAGCATTACCAGCCTCCCTCAGTAGCCCACTTTTGGCCGGCAGCATGTCCATCTTCATAGCTATCAGGAACTGGCTCTGCTGGACATGGTGGGAAGCTTCCAGCAGCTTCTCACAGGAGCAATTTTTGTGGCCTTCCTGCTACCTAAAACCAGGCTGGGCCAAACCAATGCAATCAGGAACACCTAAGTGCTGTTTACAGCATTCTAACTGAAGTAAGAGGGGAAAAAACACCACAAACAAAGAACAAACCCAAGTAATTAAAGAAGAACTGGTAAGCTGTTCCATTAGTCCATCAGTCTATCTGGGCTGGTAACCCACCTTTACCAGGGTGTATTGGTCAAGAAGAGTGTTCTGTCAGAAAGTAACAGATACTTACACAGTTAAAGAAGTGATACTGATACATAGCCAAATACAAAATAGCTACTTCAGGGCTAGTGTTGTGTGGTCTTATAAAATGGAGAGAATTAGATCAGAACAGGTGTATTAGAGTGAAAAAAAATCCACTCTAAACCAAAATCAGGTTTCAAAATTATTTTCTCCAACTTGAACCAGGCCTTTCTATTGCACTGTTACTGTATTCACCATTCAACAAACACTGTTGATTGAGTAGTAGTGTCTAGAGCAGAAATATGAACACAGAATTTAATACTGAGTAATGGACCATACTGCCTAAGTAGAGCTCATGGTCACAGCAGCAGTCAAGGGAGCCTTGGGACCAACCTCACATTGCCCTTCACCAATCCTGGTAGAGACAGACACAAGAAATGCATGGGTTACACTATGTACTTCCCAGCACAAGTGTTAGAGAGACAGCTTCAGATGAAAAACTGACTTTTTTTGTTCCCCCCAAGTCCCAGGGATGGTGCATTTACAATCACTGTCTTCTAAACTGTTCTTTGCTCAAAACCATCATTTTAATTTTTAGTTACCTTGCTATCCTGTTAACCCACAATACCCACATAATTACCAGCAGCCAAATCACCATAGTGCTGTAACATGGACACTCAATAAGAGTTGCATGCAGTACTTACACATAAATGAGGAAGAAATTCAGACTAAATGGGAAGGGGGAAGAGGGAGAAGGGAGAAGCTAGCAGCTCTGAGGTAAGAAAGAAATTTAGTCATGTAAATCCCATATTCATTTATTAAGCTTCTCATTTGAGTCCTGTGGCAAAAGCATATAGACATCATCACTCAAATTAAAATGCACAAATTATATGACTGTGAAATAATAAAAATAATAAAGCAAGAGGCATAAACTGCCATATCCAGGGGATTTGGATTACATTTTATTGTAGTTGTTACTAAGCACAACCCATTTGCAAAGTGATCGAACAATTCTCGTACTCAAACCTTCAGCAAACACATAGACCATAAGAGAAGAGAGTAGCTTTTAAAAACCTTACTCTATACTTTCAGGCAAAAAATGTTGCAACAGAACTTCAAATGTTTTGTATGGTCCTTGCAACACAGCTGTCCAAATTGAGGGTCAGTCAAGAGCGCATCCATCCATGCTCACCATCCTGAAACTTTCCCACCAGCTTTGCCACTACAGGAGTCAACAAGGGGCCTAAAGCTGCACCGCTAAAAACTACAGTTTGAGAGCAGGTAGTGGTCCTAAGTACATTTCCAAGCCACTTGGCTCTCTCTTGGCATGTTAGGTAACCTTGGGGAAGATCTACTTGATTGACAAACATATCTAAGAAGACACAAGCAGAGAAATCACTTCGCCTTCTCACTCTTAATGAGTCTCACTGTGAGGACACAGAACTGTGGTGTTTGTGAGGGTCCCCAGGACAAGGTGAGAGATGAGAATTTGACTCCACATTCTCAGAAGGCTGATTTATTGTTTTATTATATTATATTAAAAGAATGCTATACTAAAACGATACTAAAGAAAGGATACATCAGAAGGCTTAACAAGAATGAATAATAAAAACCTGTGACTGACTCAGAGCCTGACACAGCTGACCTTGATTGGCCATTAAGAAAAAACAATTCACATGGAACAAATCAAACATTCACCAGTTGGTAAACAATGTCCAAGTCACATTCCAAAGCAGCAAACACAGGATCAGCAATCAGATAATTATTGTTTTCATTCCTCTCTGAGGCTTCTCAGCTCCCCAGGAGAAAATCCTGGGCAAAGAGCATTTTTCAGAATATATCATGGTGACACTGAACCACTGAGGTTATTCACTGCATTCAGAGAGGCACAGCTCCATGCTTCAGGCATGCCTCTAATCAAAATGAATTAGGCCAACAGTACCTACACAAGAGAGCAGTAGCTGAGTAGGGGATGTTAGAAACACCATTTCAGGATTCAGATAGGTCAAGCTAGAAATAATTCTCCAGAGGGAAAACAAAAAAATCACATAGAAAAGCACATATATAATCAAACTACTAAGAAAATCCTCTATTTCTGCATTTGACCAAGGCAACAGCAGATTCCCCTGTGCCAGTCCAGCCATACCTGCTATGTCCAGGAGCTGGAAAGCAAGTATGACTCCAGATTTACCAATTAATGAATTACTGCACTTTTGCTGTTTTCCTTTGGTTTCCGCTAACAAAGTTGGAACAAGTGTTCCAACTCCACAGTCCCATGCTGTAGAGCTGTGTTAAATCACAGCAAAAATCTGAAGCTCACAAAAAGTGGGCCATATTAATTGAATCAAAAGAAGCAACAACTGAGGAAAACAAAGTCCTGTGTGATAAATGTTGGTCCTTTGCTCCTCTAGCTTCTGTAATGGAGGAAAATTCGGATGGGCTGTTTAGATAAATTTCAGCTAAATATATTAAAGGATCTGTTGAATCTTTTCCATTACTGTGTAAGAATAGCCTCACAAGACTACAGGGTCTATCTAGTATAAGTGGAAAAGATTGGCTGTGCATGCATTTAATGCCTCTCTTGAGCTGCTGTGGGCTGGTGGTAACTGTGTAGGAAATGACAGAAGAGAAAGCAGGAAGACAGAAAAGCTATCAGAAACTTAGGGCTATGGAGGAACAACGAGGGAGAAATGACATAAAAAATGCATCCCACAGAATGTAAAAAATATTGTTAATGTTGTATATGCATCTCCTCACATATTTCAAAACACATAAAAAGTTACACGAATACCAACAAGGTTTGTGAAGGAAGATGAAAGGGAGGCAAACATTACATTCATTTGCAAGCCACTATCAGGGAACAGAGCAAAAGCCCACACAGACACAAGCTGGCCAAGGTACTGATTTTTGAAGTGAGAAAGGAGAAATTTGGATTGTTCATGAGTCTTCCTTTTTTAAACTGAAAAACAGAGAT
>NW_005054325.1:2537217-2553293 GCF_000277835.1 Geospiza fortis | reverse complement strand
TTCCTGCTGTTTGACTTTGTTATAGGTAAATTAGGATATAGTTCAATTCTATTGTATTAATTATGTTATATTAATTGTATTATGTTAAGGGGGGGAAGGCGTTATTAGAATGTTCTAGGAGAAGAGGGTCCAGGGTTTGATGGAAGAGCAGTCTGGCAAGCAAGGCTTGAAGAGGGATTGGATGGAAGATCTGACCAATCATTCCAAGCCCTGCAGAAACAACTGGTCCATTTCCAGGCTTCTCATTAAAAAGATGTTACGAATTTGAACAAGGCCAAACTTTCTCTGGAGAAAGAGGTCCCCGTTTATTAAAATAGCTGCAAGGAATGGAGTACCTAGGATAAGCCCAAGCACCCACACAGCGAGCCAAAACCAGAACAGTACGCTAACCCCAAGTGCACTGAATTCTCCCCAGAAAGCAAGTTTCCAAAAAGAAGAACCCCAACCCAACCAAACTCCCCCCCTTTATAGCCCCGTTCAAGTCCAGGATTGGTCCATTTTGGATCCACACGGTGATTGGTCCACTTCCAGGCTTCTCATTGGTCTTTAACGCCGTTCATTCTGGGCCAATGGTTTCTGCAGGTCAGATCTTCCATTCAATCCCTCTTTGACCTCGCCTTGCCCCGCCAGACTGCTCTTCCACCCAAGCCTGGACCCTCCTCCTAGAACATTCTAATACCCCCCTCCACTCTTAACAGAACACAATTAATATAATATAATTAATACAATATAATTGAACTATACCATAATTTAACATAACTTTTACCTATAGCAACTCCCCCCTCTAAAACTGTGATCGGGTTTTAGCCCGCATCAACCTCTTAACAGTCTCTTGACAGTTATTTAATTAATGTCTTAACCAGTCTTTTAATCAGTTCTTTAACATATTTCCTTTTGTTATAGAAGGGCAATTCAGACTGGGCAAATAAAGTCCGTCTAGAAACAATCAGCAACATTTCTTGACACTAAGCCCAGTTAGAGCTGTCCCTCCCATAGACCAGGGAGGAAAACAATCTGCTTATACTTGAAGTATGCCAATAGCCAAGCCCTTTACTGCACTTGTAGCTCATCAACATCATACTACCTTTCCAATGTCCTTCACAATTAAACAGCATAAACTCACCCCTTATTCTGGCATCTGCATGACAAACCAGTGGCTGCAGTGCCTTCTTGCCCCCCTCTTCTATCTGAGGCAGATCCTGTGCTGTCATTCAATTCCAGCATTATCTGTTCCCAATTACACATGGATTAAACTCAATGTAGCAGGTTTATCACATGTGCAAATCCACTGCTGTTTAATCTTGCCAATGCTGTGTTTGATTTTGATATATTCTGACTGACTTGCAGCAGGCTGAAGAATATTAAACAGCTTGATGCACAGTAATTCACACACACTTTCATGTGTGTTATTTATTTTTGCTGTGTGACTTCTATTAAATCAAGCATTTCCAAATCACGCAGCATGGACAAAACCACAGCAAGAAGGTGCTTCAAGAAAGGTGAGCAAAAATGCTTCAGAAATATGAGGTGATTCAGGCTCGCACTGTTGGGAGACATCAGCCCAAGGAGATTTCAGGCCATAGGAAAACAAGCAAGAAAGCCTTCAGACTCTGACCTTTCAAGGTGTTTGCTCAAACACTACTACAGCGCTCAGGAATGCTACCCACTAACACCCAAGCACTGATGCAGTACACACAACAGAGCAGAACAAGGACAGGACAGATCCAGAGACTCTTTGTAACACTCTGTTAGGCCATGGGGGTTGCAATCCCACATAATTAGCTACTGAGTGAAGAAGTCCTTGCTAACATCCTCTGCCCACAGTCCGCTGATAAACTGACTCTTCTTCGTGCCTTACACTCACAGCAGGGGTGAGGGCCAAAATCTGTGCTCACATGCTGGACCAGACCTACCTCCCTTCTAGTTCCTGTAGCTTTGGTCAGGTCAATATCAAATTCAAATGTCATCGCTCTTCCCTCTGCCAGAGGAGAGTCTCAAGTACCCTTTGGAAACTTCTGCTAAGGGTGGAAGGGGGTCTTCCTTCAGCCATCTCATCTCCACTGCAAAAGAAAAGTCATCACAGAACTCAACAAACATTATTTCCTTAGGCAAGGTTTTAAAATACATTATAAAATCTGATGTAAAATTTGATCTTTCACCTTCCTCATTTCCGTGCAAAGGAGCCTTTCTCCTGCTTATGTCAGGCTCTGATTCTCCAAACATATATTCTGCACATGCAGAGTGCTGCTGGCATTACCTAGAGGCATGCATAGAATAAATACAAACAACAACAGGCAGAGGCCATTTGGATAACACTAGTAAGAAAAAGTGTCTACTGAAAAGTACCTCTTCTTTAAGATAAGTAGGACATGCTAGTGGTCTTGTGTCTATATTTGTTTCTTATAGTTCTTGCATTAGAATATTGTTTTAAATATTTTTTAATAGTTGAGGGTGGGGGAACAGCTGACATTTATGATTTCAAGACCTATAAAGATTCCTATTTTACTGTAAAATCTACAAAAATCTTTGGCTGGCCTCCAGCAGCTGCCTAAGGTGCTGCATGCACTCCTTGCTTCACATTGAACAGAGGGACATGCAAAAGTAAACATATTTATTGCTGTTTTTAATCCTTTTGGGGCAGAGACTCAATTTTGCTCTAGACTGGTGCATAGCCAAGCAGAAGATGACTATAGGGAACACAGAGGATGGATTTTGGTGTCAGGTAAGGATTAATAATGAGGTAATTGAGAACATAGCAAACATAAACCTGGATGTTTCCTGGGAGAATACGCTTCATTGACTGATGAAACCACAAGAACAACTTCATAATAAAGTTAGTTCAGCTTTCTGAAACTGCCCATTCTTGGTTTGCTAAGGTTTTCCCCAAAACTATTAGCTTCCCTGTGAGCTGGCTAATTGTCATTTGCAGATCCACCTAGCCTCTCTGAGATGTCTCATGTCTATTAACACCCCACTGAGAATTTTTCTTTCCTCAGTATCACAGAACATATATGTGTGTGTGTGTGTATGCTATATATATATGTAAAACACATGTATAACCCTTCAGAATCCCAAAGGGGTAAGAGAACTGGAAAAGACCACCCAGTCACAACACTCAACTCCTTGCAACTACGTAATAAACACTTTTTTTGTAGGAAAAACCTACAAAACATGCACTTCACACACACCCTCATATAAAGCAAGCTGGACCCAGCTCAAGAGCTCCAGCAGCTCCATCACCCTCCCAGTTCCAAGACTCTGGCCTAGGGCACCCTGACCACACAGTCATACAGACCCCTAAGCAAAAGCACTTTCTACCAACAGATCCATATTCTCTCAGCACAGTCCGCCCCCACACCTAAACCTCAGCTTTGCCTGCATTTCCACTTGTCTCTTTGCTCACTAGACCTCATTTAGGGAGTTGAGGAGTTAAGAAAGCCTTTCATCTCTCTGGCTTCAGCTTCTGGTACTTTATCCAAGTTCCCATCCCTGTTCAGAGAAGTCAGCTGGTGAATCCCTCAGCTCCTTTCCCCAGCCTCAGCCAGGAGGCAAAACACCTCTATCATTCCCTCAGCCCTCCCAGCAGGTTCTCCAGCTTCCTCTTCCTTCATTGCTTTCATATGCTGCCCTGCCCTCTTAATTTGACTCAGCTGGGAAGAGTTGAACTTTCCTCACCTGGTACTCCCAGAACCACATACACCATTCCACACACCAACACATTTTCTGTCAGGCTTGTGTGCTTACTGTTCCAGAGTTTCATAGTCAGTGTCAGTACAGCAAGGGAGGGCCTACAGTTCAGATGTCTGTGAGCCAAATCAGGCATACAAATGTTACAAACCTATCTGGAAAAAGCTTATGAGGACAAAAGGTAATGGCAGAGAATCTCATTATAGCAGCACAAAATTACTTCTGTTTGCTATATTTATTCCAGTGTTTGGTTTTTTTTAATATTTATTTATTCTATATATTACTATTTTTTCATTCATTGATTACCTCCTTTTTCCATGTAAAAGCCTTCATAAGTCAGTGGTCCAGGTTCTCAACTGCCATTACTTCTCCTCAGCTTTCTGGAACTGTAACTGTGTACATAAGCTGACTAACTGGTGATTCATCCCCCAAAGCTGCTTTTAAGGTCATAAACAAGTGTCCTCACTGGGCTGCTCAGAAACATAGTTCTTGTTATAGCAAAGCCTAAACTCTCTCTTCTAAGATGTGAGTTTATTAATAACAAGGGGGAAGCAGGAAAGCAAAAGACTAGCTCAAATCTTTCCAGGTTTTACTGCTTATAAAATTTCTTTCCTCAAGTTTTCTTGATCTAAGTGATTGTCCTTAGGCAGTTCCTCCTACCACACTTATAATCATGTAGAGGCTGAGTCCCTTGTATTACTGAATCTACAGAACCTCCACAGATATCAGAATAATTGATATCTGTCTGCAAGATGGAAAGATCTATTATTGTCTTTAAAATAGAGTTTCTGTTTCTCCCAGAAACATTGTTTTATGAATTACTGAAGACAACCTGTTTATCTGAGAATGATCTGTGGAAGTGACTGACTCCTTAATTAAGATGCTGGAAGGAAGAGAAAATGTTTCTCTGACCCACACTGACCTTCTCTTTCCAAGGAAGATGTGAATGAGACTATTCCAATAAAACCACTAGGAGCAGGTGGCCTAGGTGGGCTACTGCAACCACACTGTTTTTGCTTTGCTTTGGCATTACCTAATAATACTTGGCCAAAAATTGCTGACTTGGGCACAGAAGAATCACCATGTCAGTCATTGGGTACAATAATTGTTAATCTACAGCAGAATTTGAGCCTGGACTACAATATTCATCATTAGCAGGTTTGTCATATATTCCCTGGGCCAGTTTGCCTCTGTGTGTGTATAATAATTTTTTAAAAGCCCACACACAATGCAGTTTTGGCTGCTGGAAAGAATTCCATAATTTGGTGGGTTTTTTCCCAGAACTGTATTTTACTCAGTCTTGCATTTCTTATTAAATATATCAAAAGTTCCAGAGTTCGTTTGAACAGTAAAAGAGCTTTGCAAACTAAGCTTCATTTCAGCATTGATCAGGCCAAGGACATAACCTGGCAGAGGTATGAAATCTTGGCCTTAGAGGAATTCAATGGGAGCTTTGAAGTGGATTTTTTCTGTAGTATTTCATTTCACCTTGAATTCCCCTACTACCCTTTCAGAAGTTTGTTACAGAAGAAACCATTGCATTTCCTTACCCTGTAGGTCTATATTGAGAGGTCTTTGCATGGCATCCACACAAACAGCCAAAGATGTGTCTGTTACAGAAGAAGGAAAAAAAAAACCCAAGAGAATTATTTCACTTTTAAGAAGGGAGGAAGTTGAATGGAAAAAAGCCCACTTAAATCCATGGCACATGCCTGGAGATTTTAATTACTTTTGTAAAGAACTGCCTTGAAAACATGAAATGTTGAAATAGCATTAACCATTTTTAATTAAAAGGGGCTGATTTTCCTTATTATAGTCCACCGATTTTAAATATTGAATAGTACTAAAATACCCAAACAGACTAACTGAATATTTTCTGTGATATGGAAGATCAGATAATACTTTATGGTGTTTCAGTACAGTGGAGTGTTGAAATATTACTGTGGCCTTTCTCTCAGCATGATTTCATTTGGTTTTGTTTGAAATGGATTTTGAATTGAAACAAGAACCTGAAGGTCTGATGTAACTTAAGCTGACCTTTGTTCCATCACACTGTTTTCATCATGTAATTCTGAAACAATTTTCCCTCACTCTTTAATAACTCATTTGCATATATCTTCACTTCTCCGTAGTAATTTTTTTGAAGTATGTATTGCAGGCTAACAGCACTCATAGCATAAATTTCAAGGTGAATTCTCTAGAACAATTCTGTTATAAAGAAAAAGAAGGCATATGAACTTTTCCTTGTCTTCCCATTAAAAATTCTTGTAATATTTGAATAGTTGCCCTCTTTGAACCATGGCTTTCATATTTAAGAAATTTCAACTTAGTTTGCACTAAGACTGGTGCCCACTGCTCTGTGCTGGGCCCTTGCCTTTGCGCTATGGTCGATTCTTACAGCCCTCACAGAGGGAGGACAGCTTCTCCTAAATTCAAGGATCTACCTTCATGCCAGTGTTAACTGGCTAGCCTCTGTAGACAAGCGTTACAGAGAAATAGTCTTCTCTGAATAGTACTTCAGAGTAGAATCTTAACCTGAGGGAAAAAACCTGTTTTTAAAGAGCCTTTCCTACTCAGTATCTATTATAACACAAACACAAAAACAATTAACCTCTCAACTAAGGCTTATAAATTGCGTGACTGCATCTGGCACATCCTCTCCCCTTCTTGGAAAATATATGCATATATAAAAATACTGCATGGTTTTCAACTGAAATTTGAGTTAATTTTAAACAAGATATAGTTGTGTAAGCCGTATGAAGGCTGGATGAGGCTTTAATGATAACTCAGGTAGGTCAGCATCTATGAGGAAAAGCAAACAGGTACTAAATCAAAAGCATTTATAGCCAAAAATATATACTGTTTAAACTACAACACTTGAAACTTTAGGGGCATTTTAATGTTTTTCACCTACACCTAGAGCTGAGGGAATAATATCTTGACAAAAATCAGCCAGCTGCTGAGATACCAAAGTAGGAGACACCAAAGATCCATGGCCTAAAGAGATCTTGAAGGGAATGGTTATCAGTGAATCAGTGGGAAGGTGGCACCTCTGAACTGCCTTCAGAAGATGAAGGGCCTCTTTCAAATCCAGTGCTTGGCTATGTGGCATCTAATTTTAGTGTGTCCTTTAGCAACTTCCTTCAATTTCATGTTAAAGAAGGAGACCAGAATCATCCACCACATTAAATGTTATAAAATAATTTCCCAGATTCTTCAAATTCCCCTTTACTTTTAGCTTTTGGGGGTTTTTTTGGTTTTGTTTTTGGTTTTGTATTTTTAGTTTTTGAGGTTTGTTGGTGGTTGATTGATTGGTTGTTTGTTTGGGTTTTTTTTGTTCTTGTACTAATGCCACTTCTGATGCAGCTGGTGAAAAATGTCCCAGCCCCCAAGCAGACTTGGGTGACATAGCATTTGGACCACACATGCTTTTTACACCCATCACAGCCTCCTGCCTTAAGTCTGGTCTTTGCCTTCTAAAGTGATTTCAGTTGCATCATTGTTAATTGCCAGCATGCTCAGCTCTGTCTGGGATCCTGATGGCCCTCTGCTTCATGGCCTAATTTATCTGCTTCTATCAGGCAATATTTCCAATGAGGAGGAAGAGCTGAGTCAGGCTCACTGATTTCTCTGCCCCCCATTTCAAGGAAGAAATCTCTAGTTTTTACACAGAACAAGTGTTTAGAGATTTATAAGAAAAGAGGATATTTTTCTTAACGCATGGTGTTAGGGGACTAAAATTACAAATCAAACAATCTGTTTTGAACAACTTATTATTAATCTGAACAAAAGAAGTCAAAGAAAAGGGTTTATCAAACCACATACAGCTCCTACATAAGTGAATTCACATCAGGTCTATTACTCTGAGCAAAAACTCTTCCTGGTCTAATATTACAGAGATGATTAATTGAATAATGCATTCAGTCACAGCATCAAAATGTGTCAATATAGTAAATGGACAGTATTCAATCAGTTCCAGTAAACACCAGTTAAAATACTCTGGGAAATGAAGAACTCTTTGCCAGAATTCTATTTAACAGAAAATTATTGACAGACAATTTGACTGGCTCCATACAGATGAATTATTTCATGCTCAGCTAGGAATTAAAGGGGGAAAGAATACTGGACACTATAAGATTTTCTATTCCTTGGTAATCTAAGTCAGAAATTATATTCTAAATCACAAAAATAATTGGGACATGCTATCAGAAGTCAAAAATATTGGAAGATATTTATAATAAATATATATGTGTGATTGAAAATTGCATACCATTTTGTATATCCTCGCATTCTTCTCATCCTAACCATTTGCACACAAATAAGGAATTCTTAAGTGCATTTTGAATTCTACACTATCTTCAAAAATAGAGAATTTTAAAGATATATTTCTTATTCTGTAGGAAAGGTAATGGTAATATGAACCAAATAATTACTTTGTTTGAATAGTGATAAGATTTATTTGTAACAAAATCCTCTTATAAATATAAAGAAGGAACATTGAACATTATGGAGCTTGACAAGCAAAATAACAGAAAATGTCATCAAGAAAATGTGCATTCATAGGTGAAAGACTTTCAGTACATTACTTTTCAATATATCTCTACTACTAATGTCAGAGTAACATGTCAAGCCATATCCAGCATATGCCATGTTTATCAGGCAGAAATAAAATGTAGATTGACAAAAAAAAGAAAGTCAGAAGTGTCTGAACTTCTTGCAGTTTGGAGGATTTTCTTGTGAAGCAGTTTTTTTTAAAGCTGCTGGACCAATGTTTTAATTTAGTAAAGATAAATATAATTTCCTGTGTGTGACCTTGAATTTTAAGTCTTAGCCCAGAGGGAATATTTACAACTTGTAAACAGACTCTGATAATGGAAATTCTGACAAATCTCACCATTATAATGCTAGTTACATTTATCCTCCATTTTTTCCCTTCTCTCCCCCCTCTCTAAAACATAAATATCCATAGCTGACTAAAATTCTTGCCTTAGGTGTCTATCAGAACATGTCAGACCTTTATAGTATAAAATCCACAGGATCACTTCTCATTTCCTTTGACTTGGCTCTACCTTAGTGTATCTAAAGTCAGTTTGTATTCAGGCCTGTATTCCATTTTGGAGCCTTTCACAAAGTAACTCATATTGGCAAATTTAAGCACATGATTATCTTTGTTTTCACAAAGACTGTAGCAATCAAAAAGTGCTTTTTTGTGTGTTCAAACTGGCTTTCCTATCTCCTACTGCCACTGTAAAGCAGGAGGTTCTTCTCCCACTGCCTTTCAGAGTCCATCCAGCCTAAACCTAGTGCAACATTGACAATACAGGCAATATAGGCGCTCTTTGGAGACAAAAAGTGGAATGTCTGGGTTCTTATGAACACATATTGTGAATGCCCACAAGCAATGCTGCTCTCAGGTTACACAAAGTCCCTTTATTTTTTTGTGGGGAGACTGAGACGGTGAAGGAGCTACACAACTACTGATGACAAATCTCAGTGGTCATGTTTTCACACTGCAGCAGGGTTTTGCTCAGCTCAACAGGGACCATGGAAACATCCTCACCAGCACTGATTTCCAAGAGTGGACTTGCATATGCCCTAAAACTTCCATGTGCTATCCAGGTGCTCTCTTTCTGTATCATGAGTGCTCTGTCTCTAGCCTGACAGTCAATGTCTTTTGCTCGAGCCCATCATCATGTGGCATACACCAAGTACAAATCCTGATCAGGTCATGCAGACCAGACATGCTTTGACCAACTACCAACAACCATCAGCTGCTCTGTAACGTGGAGGGGTGGGTTGGAGAAAGAGAGGACACACACCCAAAGTCCATGTGGTAACAGGGAGCTTTATTCTTTGAACCTAGCCTTATATAGGGGGTTTGAAACATCCCAGTCTAAAATGCTCATTGGTCTGCTCTTAACACCTCCCATTTCTCTGACCAGGGAGATGTCTGCAGCTTAGGATGGAACGTGATTGGTTGAGGTTCCTGTGTGTCAACCCAGGAGCTGGTTTACAGAACCAGGCTGGGTTTCTCATTTATAACCCAATTAATGGCTCAGTCACAGATTGGCTGTGGCACTGCTCCATGGGCCTTATTCCAGTGGTAAATTTTGTTTTGTTATCAGTAAGCAGTGGTCACACAAGACCTTTTCTGCTCCTCACACTACCCCACCAGGGAGTAGGCAGGGAGTGCACAAGAAACTGGGAGGGGACACAGCCTGGACAGCTGACCCCAGCTGACCAAAGAGGGTCAGTTCAATATTCAATTGCCAGATTTGTCTACTGCAGTGTATACAGGGGACTGAGGAAGCAGCCTTATGGTTCTTAGTTGCCAGGCGTGTTTTGGAGATTGGGCTTTATAAAGCCAGACCTATAAACTGTCCCTTGCTGATCATCTTAATTCTTGTGCTAAGAACATCATTAACCTGTGCTTGTTCTTACTTATTGTACAGTTCATTTTCAGCATGGCTGCAACTCATCTTCAGAGAAAAGGATACCCAGATCTTAAGTTCTTCTCAACCACCTCTTCTGGTGGGTAGAAAAATATTTTACTATGCTGGTACACTTCACACATTGTAGTGTTCTTTGGGTTTTAGGATTCACAGTTATACATGTCTACTACTGTTATTTGAGTATTTGGGGAATGAAAGAAGAAAATAAAATCTTCTCTAGAATCTGTCTCCTCCAAATATATTCATTAAATGGGAAGTTTGTCAGAGGCCTTGATGTCAGCTCTCTTGTTGACTTGGAACTGTACCACTACAGGTTGTAACAAGTGTCTTTGTGAAAGTCCTCTTCTGTGTGGCATCACAAGCTATTATACCTTCTTATACTCTGGAAAAGAAGTTTAGATGTTAATTTGGGGAAAGCAGTCAGCAATGTGCTGACTGAAATTCCTGCCTTATTGCATCAGATAGGAGAGGGCAAACCTTCCAGCAAGTGAAACACCATGTTGTATGCCTTTCAAAATCCAGAGGAAAGATTTGTCCCTTGTTCAAGCAGAAAATACTAAATGCTTTCAAAACAAGCCAAAACCTCCAGCGCCCAAGCATTTTGTGTTCTGATCTGTACCTCTTCTTCCATATATTAGCTTATGATATCATGCTATAGAACTACAATACTGTACATCCATTTTTTGTTTGTTTGTTTGTTTGTTTGTTTGTTTGTTTTGCTTCCTAAAACTACAGTTCTACTAGGAACATTCTGGCTTAAATTGCTATTCAAGCTCCAGAATCATACTGAAAAAGTAAAATTCAGTGCAGCTATTTGTGCAGAAATGTTCAGTAACTGTGATGGAAAAAGAAAATGACCTCAAAGCAGAAACCAACTGTATCCAAGCATGTATAGCAGCATATATAATTTTCCATAGCCTTGGGCAAGAAATCTATCCATAGAAAAATTCTTAAGGTGTCAGAGTAACCAGAAATGCATTAACAAGTAGATAATTAGGGACTGATTATGAAGACTTTCCAGATGGGTATAAAATTAAAGTTTGGGGATTTTTTTAGTTTTGAGTTTTTATATAATACCCAAGTAACCTTTATTTAGCTGCAGTCCACAATTTTATTCTTCCCATTACCCAGTATAGCCAAGAAGTTATTTAACAGTTTTTACTGGAATTTCACTCACACATTCTTCCTAATTTGATTCAAAATGCTTCATCTGGTACCCAGTCCATGCCTTTTTTCACTAGGCTGTCAAAAGGTTAAAAATAATCAGTAAATAAGCAGAAGTATTCTTCATTTTGATGCAGTTGTATAAGGAATTGCCTTTTCAATAATATTTACATTACAAGCAGCTAGTTTTCTTTCAAAAAGTACTTTTCTTGAGAAAAAGAAAAGGGTATCCTATATGTTGTCTAATGTCCATAAAAATGACCTTAGTGAGGTACTGTATTTCGGAGTCTAGGTATATAAAGTTCACTGTCCAAGCTTCCTAACTAATTTGATCTCATTTACACACAGTGAACACTTCTCTCATGCATACAGCAAACAGTATACAGCAAACAGTGCCCACACCGAAATACTTGCACTACCTGTGATATCTAAGAAGTTTAAAATGAAATTGTTTAGACTAGCAAGAGAGAAGGAAAAGCCAAAGTTGCTATCAACAGGTAGACTGAAAGTATCTAAGTTTCATCACAAGATGACAGGTTCATTGTTAATCAACCATGAGTCATACAGGGATAAAGTTTTCTATTAACAAAGCACATGACTGTGTAAGTAAAATACAAGCAGTGCAAGTTTTCCAAAATGTCCTTTTGCTGTGCCACAAACCATTACTGGCAGGGCAGCTCCTGAAAACTGTACTGTCAGTTCATTGCTGCCTCACTGAGATTGCAAGTGTGAGTGTCAATAAATGCTTCAAAAAAAAAGCTTCACCACTAAAAAATGAATTGATTTAACATAATTTTCTAAACAGCTGTCAAATGGTAGCAGCTTTTGTTTATTACTACTAGAGTCAAATCATTACTCTGGATTCAAAATCTCCAGGTTTGAATTATCAATTCCCCAGGCTCTTCAATCTCTCCAATTGTCCATTCACATGTCAGCTGTAAGGGCTCTTGCTTTGTGAGAGCTGTGGCAAATACATGCATTATGCAAAAAATATTTACCACTCAAAGAAATCTATGCATGAGTACACCCTAAACTCACAGCAGTGCTCTGAATATCATCTTGGTGATGACATTAGATTTTAAATCTCAGGAATGCAGAGATCCCTGATAGCTCTCCTAAGTCCATCCTCACCCTGCATCCCGAAAACAAAGAGAACTTGATACATGAACAAAGAGAAGGAGACAGAGAGAGAAATTTTTGTGTGCTCTCACTAAATAAGTTGTCTGACAGGGAACAAGGAGAGTTGTACCGTGCATATGTACTATTGTGGGAAAACCTATTTGGGTCTATTACAATAAAGAAACAGATGAAGAAAAGTCCATCTGTGCACAAATATGACCCCTGTGATGCTGCCAACATCGCAGTGATCTGCCAAATGATACCATCTGCACAAATGGAAATTCTTCCATGGGCAGATTGAGCTCACGTGCAGATTTAGCGAAAGTCTTAAAGGAGCACTGTATCCAAGGGGATTGTCCACTTTGGAGGTGGAGGAGGCTTGTTACCTGCTATCTGCTTGTCCGCTGCATGGCACACTGGGGGTCTGAAGGATGTTGTCCTTCCCAGAAGTGGGGAGGAGGGGGTAAAGAGAGTAGGGCAATGAACTTCTCCATCTCCTGGGATCCTTGTTCTCCAGTCAGAAAGAACTAGCTCCTTCCCTTGCACTCCTCCTCTTTGTCACCTCAGTGAGAGCAACTGGAAGACACTTGTTCAGAGCTGCATTATCACTTAACTACAAGGACCTTATGGCACAATGGTTTGGGATTCCTGATTTTGAGTGGAACACCTCATCTAACAGAGCTCCTAACCTGCAGAGAAGAAACTTAACCCTCTACCACAGAACCTCAAGTGATTTCCAATTGTGATTCCATTTCTGTGTGTGACCTGTCATCCCAAAGAGTAGCATAGGTGGTTGAATCCATGTAGGCCTTAAACACTTCCTTGAGAACACATCCTAGAAAGAGGACATCTGTAGCCTGAAGCACAATGAAGTTGCCTAATTTCACCAACACTTTCACAGTTCGCCTTATCTAAGGGACATTGCCAAAAAAAGTCATCAGAATCAACTGGCAGAAAGAGAAGCTGCCTGCTCTGGAAGTAAATTGGGTCCCATACCTTGAGAAAATGAGTTGCTGAAGTTATGTAAATATTCATGCACAGGTACAATCATCTTTGAAAGGGGCTGTATAGGAAATTAAGATGGTGAGGCAAGGATCTGCCCATAGATGAAGTTGAAAAAGAGTCTGATCTAAACCAGAAAGTTAAAATTAGTTTGGAAGTTTTACCTCTTGCTCAGTTCCCTTGACAATTTCTCTGGGTTTACAATCATATTTTAAAATCCTCATGTGTTGCCTTTTGGAAGACCAGTACATAAATGGATAGATCAAAAAACTGACTTTGTAGTGAAAACTAAATCTGACCATGCACAAAGCACTGCCAAGAGACAATTGTCAAATTAGAAAGGACAAAAATATATATTTTCTTTAATCCTCTTTTTGGAAGACGTAAGTGCTACTTATAACAACAAACAATAATAAAATCAGACATAACATATGTTAGTGATATCCCTGGAAAAATACACAGAACGTAAACTTCACTCATGATAGGCCTTATGCCACTTTCAGTCAGTACTATTTCTCCTGATAAAAGTTTGGATATTTTAGCAAAAATGGTGTTATCTTTACATATCTTTCTTTACATATCTTTCTGGATGTCCTTCTAACACAGGGAGATATCTTCATTTTTCTTATCCAGAACCAAAAAAAATTCTAACCAGTATTTGCTGGTCCCAATCTGAGATACAGGCCTTGTATCTACAGGTATTTGTTAAATAAAGCCTAGTTCCAAAACTGGCCTTAGTCTGCAATGACGAGCACTGAAATAATGAGCTTGAGGAGATGAAGTTCTGGAAGAGGAATTGTATTGCCGTGGCAGGAACTTGGGGATCTCCCCTGGGCATCCCAGAGGTGGGTGTCCAGTGCAGCAGGACTGCTGTGGGCAGGCACATGTGAGAAACACCGTGCTTTGCCAGGTGTCCTTGCCCCATGCAGAGCAAACTAAAGAAGTCGTGCTCTCTCCAAAGCCTTCCTTCCCAGGAAAAAAATGAACAACTTGCCTTTTTCTTCCCTTGGAGAGCAGAGTTACTGTAGGACATGGCCTCACCCTTTTACATAAATAAATCACCTTTCAAAAATGCAGAAGAGCCACTTTAACTGTATTCCTCAGCCTGAAGGGATTCACAGCTACACCTTTCCCAAGAGCATGTTAAAGCTACCAGCTGTTCAGGAAAGAAGGTATTCTTCTATCCTGTGGCAAAAAAGAAGATAGTAAAAGTGCCTTGGAAGTAGGTACCAGCTAAGGAGGTTAACAATCAATGATTTTTCACATGAAGCAGCCTGTGGAGCACAGAACTTCTCCATCTCCTGCAAGCACGCTGATTACAAATTTATGACCTAAATCAGTTGCAATTAAAAAAAAAAAAAGTTATTCTGTTTAATGAGAGACTCCACCCCCCAAAATGTCCATGCTGGATTTAGTCTGTTGGTTTTTGGTTTTTTTTTCAGGGAAAGTATTAAGATATTCAAACATGTTTAAAAAAAAAAATAAGAAGAGAAACAGAGGAAAAAAGATCCTATATACTTGTGAGAGACGACTGATTGATACATGCTGTCAATGGACCAGCTTCCAAGCTGATGGTGACAGCTCTTCCAATACCGCTTTAGAACTAGGTTTTGAGGGTGCAGGGAAATATGTATAAATATAGGTATAACAGAATGCCTTCTGTTCAAAATTATTTTTCTTCTTCCAAGAAATGTTTTAAATGTTGACAACCAAGCTGTATCAGAAAACTAATCAGCACATCGACACCTCAGAGTCAAAATGAAATGCAGACTCCACTTAGCTTGAATGGCAGTTGCATAGTGACATTTGTCTTCTGTGAAAATTATTATGGAACAGAACCAAGACCTGAAACATTTGGGTTCTTTGTTTTGCCAGTCTTCCTGTGAGATACTAACCAAGATACAAGACTTATTTTTGTGTCTGATGTTTTGGGGGGTTTTTTGTTGGTTTTTTTTTTTTTTTTTTTTTGGTTTTTTTTTTGGGGGCTTTTCTTGTTGGGGATTTTTTGTTGGTTTTTTTTTTTGTTTTATTTTGTTTTAGTTATGCATTAGCTTACTCCTCAGTTATGTGAGTAGTTTAGTTCAGAAAGGGATAAAAAATTTTTGGATTAATAGCATCAGCCTGCTGTGTACATTTTGCAATCATACTAATCACTCAGGGACACATCTGAGATTAGGCACTAAAGAAAACAGCAATATACCTAGAGGGAAGGTCCAGTGTTTTCTTCTTCAGGAGCAAGGAGTTGTCTGAATAAAAAAATCTTATTCAGGAGATATCTGTTCACATAATTTCAACATGATTTTTTTTTGCTTCCAGTTTGCTGCATCATTTTATTATAACAGAATTCAGACAAATATGGACAATCTTCAATCAATTTCTTAATTTTTCTCCTGAACAACTTAACTTTTTAAAAATAAAAATCTATATACAGTAATGTAATAATACATTACTTTAAGAATACTAGACATATGTAAACCACTCAGTAAATTAAGATTTAATTTTTTTTCTTGTCATCACAAGATATCATGTTTCATCCATCTTCATTCTGCATTAAACACTTAGGAAAACAAAAATATGGACAGGTTCTTACAAAAATCTGATGCATTAGAACGAAGCAATGTATATCAAAGAGAAAATAATAAAAATGAGACT
>NW_005054325.1:2507468-2537169 GCF_000277835.1 Geospiza fortis | reverse complement strand
CTCCTGATGCAATTCTTTTTCAAGAAAAAACAAATAGATAAAAGTAGGAGTAATTGTTTGCTTTATGCAAGATGATAATTTAGCTAGGTATTTTCTACTTTTGTTCCAGCTGAGAAGTCTTTCAATTAAGGCTGCATAGGTTGTGTTATCAGCAAGATTCTGCCTTCCTCTGAGTTTTTTGCACATTGGGGAATATCCCAAGGACAACTCTTGTTCCTCTCTTGTTAAGATATTCTATAAACTGTCAGGTGACTACTTATTCCACCCAGCTGAAGGTCTGTCTTGAAGGATATTTGATTATGTTCATCTGATCAAGACAGAGATCTTGCATTACCACAAGGATGGTAATTTCTATTGCCAAGTTAAATGTTCAGAGGTATATGCATTTAAAGAGTTCTGTCTCCTATTTCAGACCCATTGTAGATTAAGTTTCTTCCCTGGTTAGACATCGATCTTATTGTAAGTTCAAGACTGCACCAATCTCATCTGACAGCACTATCTTTTATGCCATATTACAAGATTAATTTACTCTGCTTCATAAACAAATAAACTGGATTCTAACTTTGCTATTTCTCTGATTTAAAAATCATTATGAGTAAAAGCATTTAAAACTGTGTGGCCCAAAACATGAAAAGATGAAGAAGAAATGGCCGTGAGCTGACTTCAACCTCAAACAGTTATTCTCCTTAAATTTTGAGCAACCATATCCTATATGGCCTAAATAATTGAGTACTTTTTTTTTTTTTAATAGAAAAGGAAAGCTCGTGCAGGTATTATCAAAAGCTCTCCACCAAGGTACCAAGCATGCAAAATTTAAAAGATTAATCGACCTCTGGGAAAGAGATGGATGACCATCGATTACCATGCACACGTGTCCAAGATAATAGATGAGTGCTGCTGGACCATTGATCTTTGTGAATGAGCCTGCCTTTGGTCAACTTATCACTCGTCTTTGGGAGTCCTGCCATTAGCAGCTAACCTTAAGCAAAGAAAAACAAACAAAAACCAGCACATTCCTCTGTGTTCTAAGCCACTACTTTGAACACAGCCTCATCAATACAGCCATAGCTCATCATAGTGCTGTTCTGCAAAAAGAGAAGAGATGGTTTCATTTTTTCACATTTCTGTAAAAAGATCCACAAGATTTTTTGTGTTTTTCTGCCAGGACCTACATCCAATCTCTTGCTCAGGTCATTTTACCTGTTAAAGTTTACATTTCCATTTTGAGAATAGGTTGAAAATGTGAGAAACCATTCCGTAAAGAAAGAAATGTTTATCAAAGTTTTTCCCTGGCTCTCATTCTGATCTTGTACTTTTATACTTACACAGTGTCAGATGAGTTTTAAACAAATGTTTCTGCTATTCACCAATAGAAGCAAGATCCAGAGCAGCCTATTGAAAATAGGAATTAATGTTCTGCTGGCCTTTGTTGTGCTGTAGAAGATCTGGCCCAAATAGCCAAGGTTTCCTTTATAACATCTGTTAGAGGATGTCGAGCAATCTAAATTCTACCACAGCAGGAGACAAAGGAGATTAAATAGATACATTTTTGAATAACATTCCTATTCCCTATTCTTTTTCTGAGATTCCACTCTGAAGATCAGCTGTAATTGCTACAGGCAGCACCAAATTCAAAATCTGATCTGTGTATGTAGACACAACATGTTTTAAAATTAAACAGCTATATGAGGAAATTAAACGTGCCTATTTTGCCACCAGCTGTGCACAGGCTTCTTGGAACACAACTATTGATCATGTTTAGGCTTGTCATTATTCACAGCAAGATCCTCAGCTTCAATTTTCAGAGTTCATTGACACTGTATACAAACTCACAAGTAACAGATGATTTTTAAGCTTGATGTGAACTTCCAAGAATGACCATGTCTGTGTGCTGTTATTGATGTCAAGGGAACTTAGCCTGGGCACACACTGGCCTCGTGCCCAGTGAAGATTATAGAAACTGCTGGCCAGGTTTCTAAGGATATATATTCCTGACAACCCAGGAAACATTTCAGCATGTGTACTGCCTGAGATTTTAATGCTGATAATTAAGAGAGAAAAGTCTAATAGGCAGGAAAACTTCTCATTAAACATGATCATTTCATCCACGATTCCTTCCTTGCCCGCAAAGAAAGTCTGGTCTGACAGCAAAGGAAGAAATCACTCTAGGAAAGGGGTTGAAACCAAGAGTGGATTATTTTCATAATGTGCTCTGAATAAGTATCTAAAAGCACTTGCCTTAGCAGCAGATCAAGCAGACTATATGCAAACCTTACTCTTAATGTTACCTAAATCCCGATCTGAGGTCTAAAAACTACACTTTATTAACAACTGTGCTTCACAGCTTCTAATAAGCAAAATCAAATATGTTTATGCGAGGGAAACAAAGCTAAAGGTGTCAATGTTACACAGGGCCATTGCAGGTCAGGATTAAAGAAATTAATTATTTTACCATACTCAAGGTAGAAGTGTGAAAGAAAAATATTTGGCATATGACAGGAAGTTTGTGAATTGTTAAAATCCATTCAGTGCCTAAACTGATTACAGAACAGTGTTGGCCAAAATCAGTTTCCACCGCGTGGATAATTCAAACATTTCAGTGTTTGTTTGCATCCAGAATTAAAATGAAAAATCCATGCTTTCAAATTATTCATGGAAGGGTTCAGTTTCATAGAAATGCCTCAGAAATGTCAAAATGAAATTTGACATTGCCAAGAGAGTCAAAATATTTTGTCATTTGCAAACTTCTCTCATTTCACTTAACAGCACGAGAAGTTTTGGGAGGGATGAAGCACATCCATTTTCCCCAGCAGTGCTGCAGAACTCTGCAAATCATAGCCTACATTGCCAGGTCCACACAGTCCTTGGTGGATGGGATCCTATCCTGACAACAGGTGTGAGGATGCTCTGTGCCCAACTGACTTAAAAGGTGCCCCTTGAGTTCTATCAAGTAAGCAAACTTCCTCTATCATTTTCTGAATAATTTAGGGAAAATTTCCACTTTATGAATACTGTGTCTGTTATATAAAGCAATAAAATACTAAAATTCACAAAGAGTTTTAAAAAACTTAGCTTTAAGTTCCTGTGTTCTAGTGTTGTTGTAAGAACAGCAAGGCTCAAATTATAGGGTGCTTAAGCACCTTTTCTAATACAATTGCAGAACAAGTTGCTTCAAGATCAACCCAAACCCTGTGATTGATCTCTTGTACGGAAACCAAACTAAAATATTCAATTTCTTTTCTTTCTTCTGTGTAGCTGCTCTCACTTCAGTTTGCTACCAGATGCCTATTTTCTGTCAGACTGTCATATTCTTTTAGGAAGCATTTTGCTTGCTTTAAAAATGTTTCCACTTAATCATTTAACTTGACCAAGGTGACTTTTTAACATTAGTTCATTCTGACTAAACTTGTGAAGTTCTAATCAATGCAAGTTCTGAGCCTGTTTTTCATTCAAATCCCTTCTGTTTTCACTGATCTCTTGCTGAGAGAGCAATTTAACCTCCTTTGGTTATCCTTCATAGATCATATATAACGGCTGTTGTACAAATATTTGTCTGTGCCTTCCACACCACCATCTTTCTAGTCATCAAGAGAGGACTGCTGTATTAAATAAAAGCCTCTTTATGCTTTTGGGGTTTTTTGGTTGGATTTTGTTTGTTTTAGGTTGGTGTTGTTGCTGGGTTTTTGGGTTTTTTGCTGTTGTAGGGTTTTTTTAGCAACATCTATGAGCCTGGGCCATTCATGTTTGATATCACAGGATAAATCAGTTGGAAGGAGGACACCCAGCCCTACACTCTGCTCTAAGACTACTCAATATCTCTGTGACCCTGCTTGGCTACACCCATGGGGAGTCTGAGCCTCTCTCATTTCAGATTGTTCCCATTTTCCTTTGTGCTCCTGAGCTACCATTAGCATTGTGAATTTTAGGGAAGTTCTCTTGTTCATTTTTCTTTAACGTCTGTGCCAGGTTGGTGGTCACTTCTCATCTGTACTGCACAAGCTCTGTGTAAAGCATGCTCAGGATACCTGTGTTTGCTCAGGTGTCTCCAGCTGCCACTGTTAGGGTTAGCAAGGGCATCTCATTTTGGGTGCTGGAGGTATATTATTTAGCCCAGAACTCCATCCCAGAAGGAAGTGACAAAGTCCTGATATATTCCTCTGCAGGAACACCAAGGCCTGAAGCCTTGTGTTAATTTAAAAAATGTTGATCTTTAGTTATAGTTTATTGCTGTAATCCATGTAAAATACTAATTTTTAAGAAAATAATCCACTGAAGTGAAAGCTCCACTGTTTCTGAAGAAACTGCAAGGAAAGTTATGAAAGTTTCCCATTATAAAAATAGGAAAGATTTCTAGTAGTAAAGAAGTAATATTTGCAGTATCTCTTGGATCATCCTGTAGAATTATATACCTGTCCTCCCATAGTCATTTCACTCCCCTCGTTCTTCTCTCAATCAGACTGGCATAAATCCAGAAGGTTCAATCATCCCAAACTCTTCTGCATGCCAGTGACACTGCTTCTCTTCAAACCATGGTGGAAGTATCTGCTCTTCTGCCTGTCAGGAATGGTCCCACAAACACTGAAAGCACACCTAATAAACATTCAGAATAGTAAAGTATGAAATTATATGCAACACCATTGTTTTCCTTTCACAATCATTTTCATAATCTCTCATTTTCATCCTCCAAACACACTCTAAATCCAGTACAACTTTCCATGCTTTTATCATACCCAGTAAAAGTACTGATACTTGTTCTTAGTCTTGGCTCTAAGTCAGGAGTGAATAATCTGAGTGCCTCCTCTCAACCTGTCAGTCTAAGAATCTATGATACATGTGAAAAAATATCCAGTTGAAATACATGTATTTTTACCAGTTAAAAATTCAGAAGTAATCCTTAATCTTGTTTGAAGAGGTACTCTGCTGCAACTGAGCTTCCACAGCACAGTCCCCATGTTTCTCCAAACTCCTCTTAGGAATGACATGATCTGTGGTTACTTTGAAACCCATTCGTAACCTGGACAAATAATAATCAAATTCAAGGCATATTATGTCTTTATTTTGCATGCATAATTTCTTTGACCCAATCACATGTTGCACTGTAATTAAACCAGACAGCCATACAGTTATATGTCCCCTTGAGTTAAAAGATGTGAGTGGTTCTTAAATTCTACTCATTAATCACAAAAGCAGGTTAAGCACCTTGCACATCTCACAGTGTTTAATATGACGGCACATACACCTACTCTTGAGGTGGCAGCATTAGGCACTTAGGTTTGAAGTTAGAGGTGTTAAATGTGCACTCAGGCCTCTGCTTTGCCTTTAGCTTTATTTGAGTCATGGGACCATTTCTGTGCCCCCCTTTCTGCTAGGAAGTAGATTTTTATTGTCTGAACTTGTTCCACATTTTCAAGCTGTTCAATGGAATAATCATTATTTTCTGCACCTGTTTCCTCAGATATGTTGTCCCCCGTGTATCATCATTAAAGATTTGTGCAAAGAGATTTTTCTGAATTCATCCTAATTTTGTGAATAGCTTTGGTCATATACAGTTTTACTCTTCAGACAATTGGTTTTTTTTATGTGGAATATTACCATTCCTCTAATTAAAAGAACACCACTACCTCCAGTTTTATAAGACCTAACTTCTGTGATGCTTTGTGCCAAAATATTTCTAGAAGGTAAGTTTAAGGAGTAATTGTCCCAGATGTCAGCATGAAAGCAGTTCTTGGAGCCTTAAGAAGTGCTTTGACAACTCCAGATGAAAGATGTAGGTAAGACCTAAGGGAGTTCTCTGTATTTCTGGCAATGTATTTAATTTGTACAGGATTAAAGTTCTGCATCCTCTAAGTTTCTTCAGCAAGTGCAAGCATTTCCTTTTATTCTTCTCTGTAAACTCATAAGAACGAAAACTCTGGGCACTCCGTTTCTTATGGCCAATTCTTATGCTCATTCTTCTGAATTTTTAAAGGAAAACACTCGTTGTTTTGCAGCTTCATCTCCTTTCTGATTTTTATTTGAAAAATATATTTGTGGCACATGCTATGGATAGAAGTAATTGTGGTTGAAAATAGGGTATGTTGACTTTGGACCTTTTTTAACACATGTGGCCCTATTTGAAAAAATTCCCATTAACATTATGCCTGTGAAGAAAAAAGAGAGAGGAGGGATAGGGAATTTTAATCCTTTTTGCTTAATACAGGAATATTTTACAGAATATTTTCCTTTCAACCAAACAGGGAAATGTGACAGTGTTCACAGGGGTTCTTGGATGAGGCAAGAGACAAGAATGTTGACTCCATGTTCAGAAGGCTTGATTTATTATTTTATGATATATATATATATTACATTATAACTATACTAGAAAGAAATAGAAGGAAAGGTTTCCTCAGAAGGCTAGCTAAGCTAAGAATAGAATAGGAAAGAATAATAACAAAAGCACCTGGCTTGGACTGAGAGAGAGAGCCAGCTCTGCCGTGACTGGTCACTGAATCAAAACATCCACACGATACCAATCACAGATCCATCTGTTGCATTCCACAGCAGCAGATAACCAACGTTTACATTTTGTTTCTGAGGCCTCAGCTTCTCAGAAGGGAAAATCCTAAAGAAAAGGATTTTCACAAAAGATGTCTGCGACAGGGAAAAAAGACCAGAAAATGAAAAAATTTCTTTCAGGTCCCCTCAGGATTTCTCAACCTGGTTAATTGCCCTACCATGAGCTTTTTAGTTTGCAAGACTGTGGTCCATCCAGAGAGGCACAGCTTTATTAAAGACCCTGTCAAAGAGCAAGAGCATGAAGCATTGAAACAACTGTTCCTTGGCTCTTGGCCACATCTTGGAGTATGTTTATCATCCAGCCCTGTATAAGATCTCTGGGTACTGCTGGAGTCAAAACAGTTTTAAATGAAAAGGAACACGTTCAGATTGTAGCAGCCATATACTGTCCTGGACATTTGATGGAGTTGAAATGGTAAATTATGATTCCTTTGAGATGACCAACATGCTGAGAAGTAGAATTCCAATAGTGCTGTTTACTTGTTGTGTAGAAAAAAGTAATTATTATTCTGGAATTATTGTGATTATAATCAGAACAAAAGCTTTCATTTTTTTTGGACAAGACAGTCAGAGGTGGCTTGATGACCTGTTTGATGTGTGCTGATAATTATTTATTTCACCAAAAACTAATCTGCTAAGGTGTTTAACATAGGAATGTAGCCATCAAAGTTCTTAAAACAAGATGCTGCTTGAAATGTATTTTCATGTATGTCCCTCTCAGTCAGATCTACTGAAAACAAATACAACAATTACAAGATAAGCAAAATGTTAAATATGTCTCTACACATCCAAAGAAATAGCAACCTAATTCTTGTCTAATCTTCTTTAATATGATCCAGAAGTAGTCCATCTTTGAAGGCACTGACCCTGAAGAGGGTATATCCTGATTGGTGTGTGTTGACTAAAACATGTGCGTCTGAACCTTGAGGCAAGGGGCACATCTGTTAAATATGAAAAAGAAGTTTATTTACCAGCCACGCACATTGTTGCAACCTGTTTTCTATGTTGGACTTGCACAGTCTTCTGCCACAACTAAGGTGGTTTTCCATTTAAAAATAAGTAAAGAAATCTCATCTCTTCCATATAACACAGGTGGGAGGTGTTAGCCTTTTCAACATCTACTGGGTATGGCTTGCAGAGGGCCTGAGCAGAACAGAGCTTCATCATGGCCAAGGCTGCACATGGAGATACAGTGCTACCCTTCACTGGAGAAATTACAGCCCAGCTTGTGTTTTATTAGGGCAAAAAGAAAAGTCCTACTGCTCGCCTGCCCTGCTTCATGTTTTCTAAAAAGTAGTGGGTGTTGCTCTGCCAGCAATAGCTGCAATGCTGGGTCCCTGGGAATCATTCAAGGAGCACCATTCCTCAGCTCCAAGGGTAGCAGTTTACAAAAGATGTTGACCAAAACCTCCAGAACTAGGTTACCTCCTTCCTGCTTCAGGAGGTGCCACCCTTGATTATGCCTCTCTTTGCTAACCACTAGTGTTGGTGATGTCTTCTTATCAAACAAACTTTTTGTTAAACTTCCATAAATTCCTCTTTATTTCTTTATTTAGCCTGAAAACAAAACAAAACAAAACAAAACAAAAGAAAAAAAAAGACAACCTACTCTACTCCTGCAAGAGAAACTGCTGAAGCAAAGGGCCTGCTATCCACCAGAAATAACTGTGTGGAACATCTTCCAACACTTGACTGCAAGGCAGGTTCATATGGAAAGGTCATGTGAGCATAAGCAGCTCTTTGTATCCTGACAGGGAAGGACTCCCAGAAGCCCATAGCAGTTACCTCTCCTCTCTACACATGCAGGATCTCATTCAGTCCCTGCTGCTTCCCAGCGCTGGCCATTAGCACAGCTGATGGCTAACAAAGCCTTGCTGCTTGTCCTGGGGTGACTTTACAATGCTTATATCCCCCTAAACCAGGACACTGCTCCATCCCTCCTGGGTTCTGCTCCTGCCTGGGGAGAAGGGTGGCCTATTGTATTTGGGTTTCCCCCAGACGAAGGAAGGAACGATGAATCTGACTCCATGTTCTCAGAAGGCCAATTTATTATTTTATGATACTATATTATACTAAAGAATACTATACTAAAACTATAATAAAGAATACAGAAAGGATACTTACAGAAGGCTAAAAAGATAATAATGAAAACTCATGGCTCTCTCCAGAGTCTCGACACATCTTGACCCTGATTGGCCAAAGAGTGAAAACAACCCACAGCAGAAGCCAATGAAACAACCACCTGTGGATAAATAATCTCCAAACACATTCCAAAGGAGCAAAACACAGGAGAAGCAAATCAGATAGTTATTGCTTTCCTTTTTCTCTGAGGCTTCTCAGCTTCCCAGGAGAAAAATCCTGGGTGAAGGGATTTTTCCAGAAAATGTGAATGCCACAGTGGCCCACAGTGAGCCTTTCACATCACAGAATGCCCATATGGCATTGGAAGAGCAGTGTATTCAGGCCACATCATGGCTGAGAGGAACCTGGGCTGCTTCAAATGTGTTCTGAGGCACCCCAAACACAAGTCTGCCTGAGGAGATCCTGTGCACAGAGTCTGAGTTAAACTCATGCCTCTGTGATTAGGATGGAGAAACTGAAAACTGAGTTATGAAAGCAAATGCATTTAAACCTAGCAATAGAAATCCCTTGTCAGAAACTTTCCCCTGTCCTTGCCCTGGTCTTAGTAGCAATGAATCTGTTTCATTCACATACCTTAAACTGCTGCAAGATTTTATAATACCTTATAAATATGTGTTCTCAAATCTCATAGGACTGCATAAAAATGCTTGTTTCATACTATATTTTCAGACATATATTTGATAAACTGTTGGTTAATTAGTTTCCTCATCACATCCAGAACTGTATTTGTTTATATCACCACAGTTCAGTATAAAACAAATTATTCTTCTGATTCCCCAAATCTGTTGTAACAGAGTCACTTCTTCAGGTTTTGTCTTTTTTCTTATTTTCTTTTTTTCCCCTCTCAGCTCATTCTACTACCACAAACAAGATGTAGCTAAGAAGGATGAGAATTGCAGACAGAAGCCTGCAAACCCTGAGTTCTGCAGGGGACTCTCCTAAGAGTACTGGCAGATGAGATTAATTCCACAACCACAGACTTTAGAAGGACCCCAAATTAGAGTTGTTCTCCACAGAAAGGTTAAAAACCCTGAACAGCCATTGAGCACTCTCAATGATTATCCTTTTGCACAAGATATAAGCCAAGGACTGGCCAACCTTCCTCTTGGAGCATGAGCTTATGCCCTGGATCAGCAGCCAGCCTGGGAGAGCATTACTGACTCCCTTCCACTCCCTCCAAATGCTCTTGATAGCAGACCTGGGGTAAGATGCCCTGCATTTTGTCTTTTCAAGGAAAGAAGAGACAGATGGCTCCCGTGTGGCTAAGATTCTCATGAATTCTGAGACCTCTTGGTCCAAAGACTTAAATGTGAATTTTCTTCCTGTGGGTGAACTCTGGAAACAATAACAATACCCAGGACAAACAAAACAGATTGTAGCACCTTTAATTATGTTTTTCTCACCCTTCTTAATCAACAGGCAAAGCAGAGCTCTTCATATGCATGATTAATGTGATAATTTAACAAGAGATCTATAGCAAAGGCACAGCAAGTAAAGTGGAGGCTTAGTTTGTTGGTAAGCAAACATCCATCTGCCTACCAACAAACAGCACACCCTGATCTACAGTGAGATGGCCTGATATGGAGACTGCTCTGACCTGATCTTTTAAAATATTTATATATGTACTGTACTCCCTTATGGACCTCTGCAATAGTGAGTTGGAGGCACTTAGTCCTTCTGCTGCTCTTTCACTGTGGTAAATATTTAATCACAGAGGGAAGTGTGCCTTTGCAAGAGGAAGCATCAGTCACAGACTCTTAAAAACAGCACAAAGGGCACTATTACCTAGAAGTATTTTATTCTGTAGGCTAGGAGTCAGGAAAGGTCCATCTAATTATTTCTGCAGTGAAATAGCAGTTTCTCTCTGTGAATTTGACATTTATCCCCTCTTCTCTGGAAAAAACCCCAGCTTGAATACAGAATTATGGGCTTTTCTGGCTAGTTTATGACTAGATTTTGTAGCAGGATGCATGGTGTTTGATTAAGAGGCCAGCAGTATTTAATTTGGTTTCTAAAACTGAGATGTAGGCAGTACATGTTCTGGGACTACCAAAAAATCTCATGCCAGGTCATGCTTATACTGCCATCTAAAGTTACCTCTGTCAGGACAGAGTTTTTAGTAATTCTTTAGAAAGTGTAGATGTGTGTTTGACATAATTCAAAATCTGCTTTAACTGACTCAGGTGATAAAGAATTAATAGCAAAAAGACATCTGTTTTTATGGGTTTGACAGATTTGCTGTAATCTTTGAAAGATTGTTAGTATATTTAGGATCCATGCAAAAATCAATTGTTATCAGAAACGGGGACAGATAAATGCAACTTGGTATATACAGCAAATAAAGTGATGATCTGAGCAGGTATAAGGGGTCATAACTCACAGAATGAATGAAAAGTAACAGGATAAGAAAAATGGAGCAGAATGAGATTATTTTGGACTCTGAAAAATTTAGAGGATCATAATATATACTGTTTCTGCTGTGAGTCTGTTCTGCTAGAGATCTGGATTGTTACACAAATGTAACTCTTAATGTTTGCCAGACAAATATTACCTATAATGTAAAAAATAAAATTAAAAATTATTTTGCTTGAGTCTTAGCACTTTGTTTTGGGTTTTTTTCCTAACTGGGATGCATACCTAGAATACAAAGTTAGGTAAGACAATGAAAGGGTACTAGTATTAAATCACTGCTTCTTTTGATACTGAATTATATTGCAGTTCATTAGTCAGAAACAATCTCAAAGTATATTCTCTAGTTTAAATTTTCAGACAGTGGCTTCCATTGGAGTTGATGACATAAGTTTTTCTTAATTATACTGGAATAAATCAAAAGTAATAATGCAGCAATCTGTGGAATTGCTCTGGGTATACAACAACGTAATTGGAAACACAATCTGAATCACTAATTCAATGGGGTTTTTTTTTTACTGCTTCTTGTGTGTGTATGTGTTGCACTACATTAATTTTATATTAGGAATATTCCAGAAACACAAACTAACCTATAACTATTACTTTTTATTTTGCCTGACAGACATCTATATTTGTTGCAATTTAGATCATTTAGGTAAAAATAATTTCTGGGAAAGTTACACTAGGGATAACGTAATTTCAGGACGATATTACAATAAAAGTGATGTAAGGTTTCTGATCTACCTAAGGGCATCTTTTTTAAGAAATATTTTTGATCTTGAAATAAATCTGGATCCTAAAGCCAAGACTGAGGAGTAGGCAGTACATAAGGATTCTAAAAAAGCATTGACAAAGAGAACAGCAGACATAAAAATGTCAATATAGTAGGGTTTTGTCAATAAAACAGGTTTCTAGAAAATGTCCAGGAACTGAAGATCAGGTAAATCCATGCTCACAAGTTAATAGTGCTCAAGTAGTAAAACTACCAATACCACACACAAGGTTTCCTTTTATTAAAATTGGTGTTTTGCAGTTGGTTTTTAATGAAAACCTAATCAAAAAAAGCAGGTCCATAGAGAGGAAATTGATGAATAAGGGATAGACCACACACAGGCACATACAATTTCCATTTTCTGGTAGTGGTGAGATGCAGTTTGTGGTCTTCACTGACAAAACACTGAAGTTTCACTTAATTTGTTACATGCTTAAAGCATTGGACCAAATGAATTGGGAAGATTGTTATCAGACATCTGGCAAGGAGTCTGCATTGCAATGTGGGCATGTATATTATTTTGATGTTTCAGATTTGTCACTTCCACTACTGACTATCAAAGTGTATGAAATCTGACAGATGCAGATCAACAGCTGGGTGTCCATACAAACAGCTTTCTTCCTTAGTTCAAAGATGGAATTCCATTTCTGTACTCTGTGGCTGTCATCCAGGAAATGAGAAACTACAAACAAAAATTTTGCCATGAGAATTTTTTTTTACAAAATTGTGTGTTTCCCTGGGAAAAGAATCATGTCAGTGGAACATTTCTGACTCCAGACAGATCAAGATATTCCTATGAATGCATCTGTCATGATTGCCTGAGAAGCCTTCTCCACCAGTATTTTTCTGTGGGTTATCTCCAGCTGCCAATCCCAAGCTTGGTGAGCTAAGATTCTTAGAATTTGTTGCAAGGCAGAGACTGCCTGATCAGGCTGATGATGAGGTCTAGGGCCTAGGCCATATTAACAAAGTTTATTCTTGTATTCTTACAGTATATTTACTGTATGCCAAGGCAGCATCCAAAAACCAAGGCATTTTGGATGGTTTTTTTACCAATGTAATAAACAAATATATATAAATCAAGGATTTAAAGGAAGTCCAAGGCCCATAGACAAAAATCAGCATTTGAATACCTGACAAAACTGTATTCAATATACCAAACAAGTCCCATGAACCATAAGCCTACACCTTAGGTTTGAGATCTCATCAGAGTAGGCAGTTAAGGAATCCTGAGATTCTCCAGGGCTGATGCTGTGAGTTCAGGGCCCACGTGGGAGCATGGGACAAAACACATAATCCTGATGAATCAGACTACACCAGAAAGAAGCTTAGGATGTAATTACCACTTTGCCTGCCAAAAGCTTTATAGTTATGACAAAGGGGGTACAGCCCCACAAGCCTAGATGTGGACATCAGACACATCACAGACTCTGTGCACTTCCAGATATCCCTCCAGCCAGCCATGGTAAGGTTGGTTGTCTCACATAGGCTTCCCTTTAGAAATAACTACATTCTCAGCACTAGATAGTTACATGTAATCTAAAATGTCAGCCTGATATGCCTAGGATGAAAAATAGAATAGAATAATCTCTCTCAGGTATGACCAGAGCAGAGGTTCCTGGATGTGTGTCTTCACACACAGGCACAAAAGTGCTGACTGATTTTTCGGAGGAGGATGTCACTTGGGAATTTTCCTCACAATGATCTTTCAGCGGTACACCTGGCCAAGGAAGCCAAACAGAAACATACTTCCAGGGGAGGATTAAGAACACTGAGCAGACTCGGAGCTCACACTATCCCTGGGTGGTGGTTGGAGCCACTAAAGGCACATCCCATCAAAACCTACACACATTGCATCCCAGATGTGTCAAGCTTATCTGCAGCATCCAGCAGTTCTTATACATATCACTCCCAAAGGAGTCATCTCATATCTGAAAATCCCCTTGGACCTATCATCCTTAACAATAAAAACCACATTAAAAAGTGAGATTAAAAGCCATAATCAATCTATAATTATAATGTAAAAAGCCAAGAAGTTGTTAGAATGGAAGGTACCCTTTTTTTCTTTTTTTTTTTTTTTAACATGACAGCATAATAGCAATGGACCAGCACTGTTAGTTTGAAGGGCTGTCCCAGCTCAGAATAAGAAAGCAAATTTTTGTGCACATTTTAATATTAATGGAACAATTAAGCAGTTCTCTCTCAAAAGAGAGAATATTTTCTCTCATAATCTCTGTGTGTACTTCAGCCAAATGGTGGTATCTCACATTTGCGAATCAGTGGCCAAGACATAAAACCAAATTGTTGCACTTCTGGTACCTGTGATTAAATATGCTTATTCAGTCTAGTTTCAGATATTTCAGAAATGCATATGAGGAATGAAATCCTGAAAAGGAGGCATCTTGCTTGCAGGTGTGTGGAAGTTTTGAAGTCCTTGGCTGAAACCTGAGGAAGGAACTTCTTTTTTTCATTATTTCTCTGAGGAACAAAGGAGCATTGACTCATTCATTTTGGTTCAATCATTAAGAAATGACTAGATAATAATAAGGTTTCATCTCTTTGACAAAGATCCATTTTCAGACAGGCTATTAATTGAAAATGTGCTAAGTATTACTTTCTGTTATCAATGCATTGTTTTAATGTAGTATTACATTAGAATGACTATAAAATAGTAATCCATAAGATACTACAATTCAGTAATATATAGATATATAATTTATATATACATATATAAATAGTTATATAAAATAGAAAAAAATTCAGATTACCCTTTTTTTAGCAAATTACAGTGAAAGGTAACATAGAGACATTCCTAGGAATTAAAATTAAGGTGGCTTCTGGTGAGACATGAATCTTTAGAAAAACTTTGCTTTTGTGGGTTGTTGTCAAACAGTGTTTTACAGCAGTGAAAGCAACCTGTGTACTGCTCCTTAAGAATTGTTGTGAACTGCCCAGAGCATATCCTAACTATTTTTAGCTGAAATTTTCAGCTACAAGAAAGGGGAGAAGGAGAAAGGAGAAAGTATATGACAGCTGTTAATAAGTAGTCTGCACAGCCATGAAATTAGGAGTCAGATTAGAAGACAGCAGGAGAGGAAATTAGAGAGAACTGTGAAAGTAAGAGAAAAAGCTGAAAGAAATGCCGTCTGAAGACTGCTTGAGAGGGAGACTGCAAAAAAATAAAAGGTTTCACAGTGAAGATAATAGATCTTAATTGTGACCAAATAAATCAACGAAAAGAACCAGGGACTGGTATCTGCACATCAGAGGTTGGTGTGGCAAGCGAGCCAAGGCCTCAGCACAAGGGTGGCTGCTCGTGGTATGTGTGCAATGCACACAATCTCTGCAAAGACACCACCAGGCCCCACATCCCAGCCAGCATCCTGCTAAATTCTTGCAGTGGCAGCTGCCCTTAGCAGCTCTCCTCCATTGAAGAAGGGTCACTAAATCCTAGAGGAATTATTTTAACTTTAGTCAGTATTGGAAACTAGGAAAAAAATCAGCAAATTCAATTTTTTTCCCAGATCTCTGAGTCAATATTTTTCCCTAATTGGCCACCTATCATCAAGTAGATACATTTAAAAAAATTGAGACATTAGTGTGGTATTGTTGAGCCCTTTCCAAAGTCAATGAAGTTTATTGGACAAAAAAGATCTTAGGGAACACAGACAGGGACAGAAACACAGGTTATATTTAGGCAAAAAGCTTTCTTTGGTAATTTTTATTTTTTGACAATATTTGATTCAATACCTCATTTGACAGAATGCTGCCAAGCTTTGCACACTCAAAATGGGACTTGCCTATTTTTGGTTAATTTTAGGGATAAATAGTTAAATATTCTCAGTTCCTTATTACCGCTTGTTTCTGCTGCTACCGGAAAGCTCACAGCCAAGTAAATCAAAGTATCCACATGGATGAGAAAAACAATTCACTCAAGAAATGGATTTCGGCTTCAGTTTTCCCAAGAAGCTTTTATAAACACTAAGGCACAGAATGTTTATGAAAAATGTCTCGTCAGTGTCCTTTTAAATGTGCCATACATATGGAGCATATACCAAAATGTTAGAAAGGAGATGAAGTTCCTGTAGATACTCCATGTCATTTGGGCATTTGAAAGCCACAAAAGCCCCAACTTCAGAGTATATTCAGCAATACCTATAAGCCCAGAAATGATCCATTAAAAGAAAGGATTCTATCTGCCATATATGGGAGAGAAGCACATTGAGTGGAATATGTTTGGTTTGGGAAATCCGGTTCTGCCTGTAAAGCAGAGCTCTCCTTACACATTAATAGAAAGATAAACCTAATATTCATTGCCTCATGTGGTTTTGTGTGTCCCAGGAATACTACTACTACAGTCTATAACTACAAGGCTCCATCTGGCTGCTCAATTAGAGCCCAATGTGACAACTGATTGTTATGCAAAAGCAATTGATTAGATTTTTATGTCCCTCAACAAGCTGACTCAATTACAATGAGTATAATTTTTCTTTTATTTCCTATTTTTTATTTTCTTTTTGCTTCATAGCTTATAGTTTATATTTTTGTTTTCCAGTTCTGGCATTGAATACTGTGGACTATCAAATGCCCTTGCCAAGAGGAAGCTATACGACTCTGGGAGCTTGATGTGCTGTGAAGGACTTTTGGGAGGCTCGGCAGAAACTTTGCCAAAGCACAGTTGATCATGCAGCATTCAGACAGAATTTCTGAGTAGTCTTGCTAACCGCCTCTCCAAAACAATTGGGAGATGAATATTAAAAAGGAATTTGAGTTACTGACTGTTCATCTGTTCAGATCTTCAAAGTTGGTGTGCTCTTCCCCTTTTAAAGCTTTGCTTTTGAGAGAGGGCAAGCCAAAGCAAGCCTCATCAGTACTGGTCATGCCCATTTTGCACAGACCAGAAACAATATCCAGGGGAAAGAGGCCAGCAGGAGCTATGAATTTAGCAGATATGTTATACTCTTCTTTATACTCTTCTTCTGAAAGAATTGTTTTCCAGCTAAGTTCTTCACATCTCTGTTGATGGTCTGAGAAGAGAATTTGGGCCTCAGAGCTGGATATTTTTTCCCAGCATTATACTGATGAGCTGAAGGGCAAATAAAGCTCCTTCTCTCCCACATATCTTGTATCTGGGGATGACATCCTTGCATTTACAGATATTTGAGACTGATGTACTTATTTTACCAATATTCAGGGTGTGTGTATATACAAAAGAGTGTACTTTACCTGCTCAGGCCATTAAAGCACATCCTAAATATGGAGGAGTCAAAAAGAAACAAAAAAGACTATAGGTACTTGTGACCTGCTAGAGACATTGCATTTTTCTTAAAAGTGGAAATTTGGCTTAGGTCCAAAATTTATCTTATCCTGAGTAATTCAAAGGTGTTTCAATTAAATCCTGCTAAAAATGCAGCAAAGTATAGTATAGTTCTGTTCTCCTTTATGTCCTAATCCAATCCTTACAAATGTAGGTCTTCCATATTTTAAAAGAGTTTATGAAAATAGTTTCATGAGGCAGAAATATGGTGGCACCATTTCTCCCCACATTAGAAAGCAAATACATTTCTTTCTTGTAGCTGAATGATGCTATTTGAGGAATTCCTAGGAAAAACAGAGTTTTGGTAACAGTCTTATCGCATGACTTACACACAATCCAACAGCACAAAGAATACCTCCCAACACCCTGGGCCAGTGACATAACTCCCAACTTCTTCCTCCCTTGCTGCTCTGTGTAAGTCACAGGCTCTGTGCATCAGCTATTGCCACAGGGAAAAGGTGGGAAGATAGTTGATTACCCCCACTCTGAAGTTCATTTTTATTGCTCTAGATGCTGCTTTTGAATTTCTCCTCTTATGAGGATTTTCTAATCATGGTTTCACTAATTGTTCTTGTCATAAAAAAAAAAAAAACAAAACAGGGTGCTCCAAAAGAATCTGGGAAGGGAAGAAATGTATATATTTTCATATTCAATGATTAAGTGTTTTTCTCAGTTAGCTGTTAATACGAAAATTGAGCAATACAATATGAATTTCTCAAACAAAAAAAAAAATTAAATTGATTTTTTCATTGTGTTGTAAGTTTACTTTATTTTTTTTTCCTGCAAGAGAAAATAAAAGCAGAGGACCTGAAGTCAAGGGTAATATTGCAGGAAACTAGACCCCACTCAAAACTTACCTCTTCACCTGTGAATGAGAATTGTGTAAGCTAGACATCATAGAGGGAATCACAGCATCTGGAAGTTTTATACAGACAAACTGACTCTAACCTGAGTTAAAAGCCAGAAAATTCTTTAAAAGTCAGCTCTCTGAAGAGCTTAACTCTCTGAAATTCTTTGAAAGCACATAATTCTTACCAGAGATTGGAATAAGTACTGTTTCATGCCTGCCTTAGGCAGTAGCACAAAGATGCTAAATACCAGTACATTCTGATTCTAATAAACCACAGTTTCTTCTTACTCTTGTAGGTGAGGCTGATATATCAAGCCCCAAAGTCTATCCTACCCAGGCAGTGTTATTAGACTTGCTCCACTGGGAAGGAGTCCCAAAGGTTTCAGTGTAACATGAAATTATTCAAGCTGCACCTCTTTTTTTTTGGGCAAGTAACCTTTAATTCTGAGTCACACCACCAGGCCTTATTAGCAACATCAGTCTTGCTGGCCCATAGCCCCTCAACACCTCCCAGCTGAAGGAGCTATGGGTTGGCTTCCCTACTTCTGGGGTCCCCTGAGCTATATAGCAGATCTAAACAAACTATTCAGAAAAAAAACACAAACAAGCAAACAAAAAAGCAGCTAATAATTTAATTTGAATATTTCAAACTTGTAGTGTGAAGAAGAGCTCAGACTTGGGAACACCAGCCCAGGTGGAATTTCCTTACCAGCAATGAAATGGGCTCAGACCTTGCTTACTTAGGAAAGCTGAAACAGGATTATTGTTATTTCGAAAAGCAAATACTCACTATAGTATAAACCACATTAATGTTCCCAACAGCAATGCTCTTCAGCTTCGATGGCACTGTCAAAGCACCAATTTTACTAAAGGTTGTAGGGGTAACAGTACCAGCATCACAACCTTTCAGAAATAGTAACACCCTTCAAAGCTGAGTGTTTTGCTGCAGAACACAGTTGAAATTTAATTTCTCCCCCATATAAAAAATTGAAATACTTAAGTAATAACATTCAGCAACATCATCTGCCATCTGATAGTGCACAGAAACTGGGCAATTATGTTTCGCCTCGGGTGGCTAATAGGCCCATTTCAAATTTCAGGCATTATCAGATAATAACACTGCCTGCATCTGAGTATGTTATTATAATTATTAACCGTAAAGAAAGGAGGGGGGAACTACACACAGGGAGCGAGAAGGATTGTTTTTAATTATTTAATTTTGAAGTTACATAAGATAAGTTCATTGTTCCCCATGAGCTAACAGACAAGAGACTGAGTGCTGGCACCACTGCAGATTTAACTCAGTTCAAACAGACTTGTTTTCAGATTCATAAAACCTTATCATTGCTATTTGGAATAAGTAGGTTTCAGAGAAGTGAGACTTGTCTATAAACATTACATGCCAGAGAAAATGGCAATGACAACAGAAATTCTGAGTAATCTTCCAGTAAAAGCCAGTTTATTGCTGGTATCATGCTAAAAACCTGCAAGCAGTGTTTTAGATCCATTACTCTATTTTAATTATTTTGCTTTCAAACTCTTCTTCTTCATATTCATGAACACAATGATGAAAACAGAACCTTGATGAAATATTGTTCGTATATTTATGCATGCCGGAATTCAGGGCAGAAAATATGTACATGTTTAGAAAGTGGAGAAATGGCCTTTGGGAATAGGGACCCCTAGTCAATGTGGCACTGAAGGCCGTGTTTTGCTTTTGTGACCTGGGGAAAAACACATGAAGGCAACAGATAGCTCTTTTGACAATTTTCATCCTCCATTTCTGTACCCATAGCAAAAGTTACGTAGTACCAAGGTGAAATACAGCTTTAGGCTTTTTAGATCTATAGCTGCTTTAGTTAGTGGGAGGAATATCAAATATAAACCTTCCTACAGAAAGGAATAGTAAGTTCATTAAACACAGAAAATTTAAGAAATAGAATTATGTAATTTAGAAATTGTTATTCTTCACATCTCTCAATTTGGTTTGATTCTGTGATATTGGTGTTCTTCAAAGTTTAAGGCTCCAAGATAACATGCAAAGTGCTTTTAATAATTGCTTTATTTTAAAAGTAATTTTCTAGCATTCTGTAGGAAATACTTCTGAAATAGTGAGGTGAATTTACACTCTTGGCCCAAACACAAGACAGCATAAAAAAAGCCAACTAATGATTTTAATCCTTTTCATTATTTCATGTGGGACTGCTCTTTCCACCTCTCAAAGTTCATTCAGTACACAGCAGGACTATAGTGCATAAGAGATGAGTGCTGTGGAAAAGACACATTTTAGAGAGTTGCATTGAAAAACAGAGAATAAGAAGTAAAGGCAGTTAAAAACAAGTATTTGTCTAATCACCTAGAGGCAAAAAGTCCTCCATTTGAACAGGCACTGTGAGTCACTTCAAGCTACCAGCAGCATGCATGCTCCAATCCCACCGGCTCTCTAGCCACATCACAAAGCCAACTTCACATCTGTCTGTCTGTGGGTGTGCTACAAATAACTCCAGTTTCTGAAAAATCATAAACTTAATAATTTCATTTTCATGGGTGTCCTCTTCTCTGTACATACTGAAGTTTTCTCATGAACTATGCTTTAAAACTAGAAAAGCAAGAAAAACCTGCTTCCCACTGCAGTGTTAGAAGGCTATGGTGGAAGATGCAGTTCAGGAGAGTCACAGCACTGGACAGCCAGGTGCTTCTCCTCCACATCCCTCCAAAACAGAGCTGCTCCACTTCCCTAAAGGGAAGCTTTAGCTAAAACACAGCACTTCACGTTTTTCCATTAACTAATCTTAAATACACATGTGGAGTTAGTTTGAAGGGATAAGGCAAATGCAACTGCAAGAAGGTCTCTGCCTCAGCTGCAGTGGATTTGATGAAGAACAGGTCTCCCTTCTGAGCCTTTGTGAGCTTTCACAAAACAGCCTCGCCAGCGCTCATGTAGCCAGTGCCAGCATTTGCAGCTACTCTGGCCCAGCACTTCAGGAAACCAGTGGTTGTCTCCAGTGCTTTGCTCTTTAGCTGCCTGCAGACTTTCATGACAGGGCCAGACCAACCTATGCATAACACAAAGGAGCTCAGGAAAGAGGAGGATTGATTCTCCCACATGGAAATAGGGAACTAAGCAGAAATGTATACCTTGGTTAAGCTTATAAAAACTGAGGCCACCAGTAACAGACAGATCTAAGCTGAAAACCACACTGGATTGACATCTCCAACATAAGGATGCTGAGGTGTAAGCACTGGGAGGCAAGGGCAGCCTGGCTTCCCTGGGCCTGCGTGGGAATGGGTCACACGTAGCAGTCGTGACCCTGGCATGGCACCTGAGAATTGAAATATGAGTGATATGTTTTATGGCTGAGGGCTGACTTTATGACTTCTTTAGCTAGTAAGGGAATTATTTGGAAAATTAGTTTTTCAGGGCCTCACTGTGGAGTTTTCTGTATGATATATGTAGTTATTTAATGTTTTAGCCTTTCAGTGCCACACTAGAGGCAAGCAGACAGGACAAGGAAATTTTCCATTACTGTGGAGCATTACAGCCCAGCATTTTTTTTTTCGAAGTCCATTATTGATAGGCTATTAAACAAATTCTGAATGGCAGATTATTTACTAGTTTGCAAACATGGAATATCTCAAGTATTAAGATATTTAAATCTTATTGCTTTCAAATAGAAGTTGATCACATCACACATTTAAAACAAACAAATAAATGTATCCAAAAGCAGAAATAAAACTGCTTAATGTGGTGAAACAAATAGCTGTGGAAATCTTCCTTTCTCTCTCTCTCTCTCTTTCCCCTCCTCCTCCCCCATGTTTTGAAATGGCAATCGCCCAACATAGAGTAATCCAGTTTGTTCAGTGACCAAACACTCTCACGCCTGGAGGATCAACTGGAGATGCTGCACAGCGAGAATCAATTCGTGAAGCTGACATACGAGCATCCTCTGAAGGCTGCAGTACCTGGGGTGCCTGAAATGCCATTATTTTCCCAATAAGTGGCGAATCTCAAGAGGCGGAATCCCTTTTTCCCTGGCCTGTTTTCAATGGCAACATGTCAGGTTTTAATTGCTTAAAAGGGTCTTAAATTTAAAATGCTTTTTCCCAGGTTCTCGGATAATTTAAATCCTTGACTAGTTCATTAAAAGGCCATTTGCAACGAGGCAGGCTGGCGCATCTCTCACTTAGCACGCTCAGCTGAGCTAGGAATAGGAGAAAATAAACAGCAACTGCACTGCCTGACACTGAGGATGAGTGTTTGAGGTCACCCACAGCAGCAGCAGAGGGGCAGAACAGATATATTGTGGCTAAAGGGCTCCAATCTTCCTTGAACAAATATATAAGGCTTTAGTGAAGTCAGCAGCAAAATTACTCGAGATTTCAGTGGGACCAGATTTTTCTCTCAATTAGTTTCAGGCTTCCTACAAGATGTAGGTTTTGAAGGTGCAATGTGAATAGGCAGCTGATCCATCACAGTACAGTGTAGCTCATTGGAAAACATAAACCAAATAGAGCAACAAAATGCAGTAGATGCATGCTTTGGCTCGACACCTTCCTCAGTGTTTTGCACTTTCATTCTGTGTTCTGGTAGTGTCTGTGTATTACTTCAAAAATGATACAGTATTAGATTAGACCCAGTAGTGGAAGCCTAATTTAAAGGAGCATTCAGGACATCAATAAAAGTCAGTTTCCTGATGAATGGAAATAGCTGTATAACAAAAATGGAAAAGATGTATTCTTAAGGCATTTGGAGCTGACATTAGGAGAGAGGTGGGAACCTTGTAAAGGTTCTGCTTTCTATGCAAGATTAGTAAAAGGGCCTATTATTTTTAAATTTGGAAAATACTAATATTTTCCAAAGTTTGGGAAAATGTAGTGAGGAATGTATCATTAAAAAATCTCAGATTATGTTTAATGTATGCACATGTATAGGTGGTTCTTATACACACAGCTGTCACTATTCATATATACAATAACAACAATTTTATATATACATAATATATGTGCACACAGAAATAATGAGACTCATAATGCAGCCACCCATATTGTTCTTACACAAATGTATACATGCTGTGCACACTCGCCTCTTGGATTTTACAGACCACAGATATTTCACCAGCCAGGACTGCTTGCAAAATTCCAGTTCTTAATGTCAACCACTTTATTAATAATTTCACTCGGCACTTACATGACCTCTTTAGGGTAAATGATACCTTCTGCATGCTGAGAGATTTTCCCTTACAGAAAAACCATGCATTTGTGGTATCACAGCTTCTCACCACAAGCTTGGCACTCTACAGAGTTGAAAAGTTTTGCTCTGCAGTGCTGCCTGCAGTCTGCTGTACAAACACTAAATGCTGTTGATACCTCTAATGAGTTTTTCAGATATTTGAATTTTGGCTCTTAAATATCTGGAAAATGAAATCTGCGAGCAAGTCGCAGCTTACCAAAAGAGTTCAGTGGGAAAGCACACTTGCTCATTTCCAAATGCCTAGGTATTTTTATTTTCCTAATGTAGTTCTTTCCATCACAATTCAAATTAAGCAGTTTGTGTAACTTCTTTTCACACATTTCCCATTTCCCATTTTTTACAAAATTGGAAGTGTATCTTTAAACTCTATTATTTTTTTAAATCTATCTGCTTCCTTCCCTCCCCCTTTGAAAATTTTTTCTTCCTTGGAAAGCATGTTCAAAAGCAATCTTTTTCTTCTTTCCATTTTTTTTCCTGTGACAGGTTGAATTTTCCCAGTTTTCCTTTCTTGCTTCTCACTGTCACTTTGCTGTAAAACAAAACAGTGAGAAAATGATCCATCTCTGTAAAGGTTGCATGCTATTAAACTTAATATCTCTTTGAACTGCTGCTTCTTTTTCTTGAAGGCCTATATTTGTCTTTAATTAAAAAGAAAGGATGTGGATGATACACAGCTAGCTCCCTCTGATCTTTACTATTTGATCCCATCCACTCAAATATAAATGTTCTTTCTTGTTCATTCAGACACTAAATCAATGCAACAAATCCAAAGGTCTACTGCAGTGTTCGTTTGTTAGTGGGATTCTTGTTTTATTTTCTCTAATGAATGTGTTGAAGGAGGGATACTACAATAGCTGAACCTCAAGAATTCAATATTTAAAACACAGAGCATAGCAGGGCCAGATCTTTAGGCAATTCAGCATATTTTGCAGCATAATGCAAACATCTACTTTAGGAAAGCATCAGACTCAAAGAGTTAAATACCAAGAGTGGGATTACTTGAAGCTGACCCTACCTCCCCCCCAGGGAAGGCAATGCTAATACACCCAGAGGATTAGCAGCCTTAATACAGGCTAAGAGCATCTGTGTCTGACTAGTCCTTTTTCACGCTGTGGTTCAGCCCATACTCCCAATCAGTTCAATTTACCCTTGCATTCTTTTTACAGACGTGAGCTGCACCACTACTTACTGCCTCCTTTCTCCCCAAGATAATTATAATCCTCCCAGAGACAATGTCTTTTCTGCTTTGGTTTTAAAATTTTCCAGTTAGATTTGTAATACAAGATGAAATTACATTTCCATATCTCCTTCTACTGGGTCTCCCAGCTTTCCTGGTCTGCAGCTTTACATGCTCAACTCACAGTATTTCTTTTTAAGCTGGGTCTTGCTAATCTCTTCCATTCAGCCCTGTCATGTTCAGCACCTCAGGGTGGATCACACTGGAATAGGGAAGACAAGGGATCTGGTATGTCAGGGACGGAAGATATTTTGCTTGTTTACCCACTTTCCCTTTTGAAAAATATTTTCTTCAGATAGCTTAATGTCTTCTTCATATTGTAAGTGTCTTTCATGTCAGGCCATTTATGAAATCCCTGCTGGAGAATTCTATCTTAAAAATTAGGCAGCTGGGGACTGGAATAGTTAGAAAATAATATCATTACAATGCAATAATGTGTTAATAGTGCTGTTATAGCTTTGTAATTCCTACTGTTCTCATATCCCTGGCCTGCTTTATGCTGATTTTTTCTTGCACTAAAGGAATTGCTATAGCAACATACCTTCAAACACTTATGATTAATACTTTATATGCCCATGACTGACTAGATATTTGTTCTAGACATACCATATTGAAAAACAAGATGGAATACCTGCCATGAATCCATAGAACAGAAACTGATTTATACCAGGAGAAAAATAAATCATAAATTGAATAAGAACAAGAGAAAATACAATTTCATAGATTCAGAATACAGGCAAGTTGATAAAATATACTGCAATGCTTTGATCTCTCTGGTATATCTAAATAACACAAAATATCACAAGCTATTGTAGTGTAATATAAAAAAATGTTTTTTTTTCCACATAGGAAAACAACTTCATCACTTGTCTTCACCTGCAGACAGATTTCTCAGTCCAGCAGCCAGATTCCTCCTTAGAGCCCAGAGAAGATAAAGATGTTTCAGTCTGGGAAACCAAAAACTGATCACATTTTGTAAATTCAACTCACATGTACCTACAATGGCCCATAGTGAAGACAATGTAATGTGCATGCTTCCTGTTAACTACAGCTCCACCTGGCATCATTCGAGATCTTGCATAACTGACTAAAGTTGTCATTCCTGGTCAGAACAAGCAATTAGGAACATATGCTTTCTTAAAATCTCATTATACAAAATTTGCCATTAACCACATGGGATGATAGTTGCTAGAGCCCAATGAAACTAATTTTCAGAAGTCACCCAGATTGCATGATGCATCTAATGGCTGAATTTCTTCCTCTTCCAAAGCAAAAAGCACCAGGGTGTCACCAGTGTAGTTACAAATTTCATCTTTTAAAACACTGAATAAAGAATAAAGCTGAGTAATGCAGTGAAGAGGGCAGTTGTCAAGTGCAAAACTGCCTTGCTATGAACTAAAGTAGCAATGCCTGGCAGATTCAGGAAGAGGTCCACACACAACTAACACTGATTTTAAGACTTTAAAACAGGGCTTTGTGTGTGTGCCCTTGCCAAAGATAAGTTCCACAGTATGGATGGACAGTGCAGGTCATGGTGAAAAGCTAGGCTGTGCACCACTCTGGTCTGTGGAGCTCTTGCATCCATTTACTAGCTCAGGTCCTCCAGTCTATTTCTGCCAAACTCCTTCAAAATGAGCTTTGTGCATGTGCAGAATGTGGTTTGCATGGTGCAGGAGTCAGAGAGTTTGTCATGCAAAATGTGGAAGTTACATAAGGGAGACAAAGTATGATCAGAGTTCCAAAGGGAATCAGCACAGAACATGAAAATGCCAAATGTCTCAGGAAAAATTATACTGTGAATAATAGGTTACAGGGAAAATCACTGGTATGGGAGAGTCTTTTTAACATTTCCAGAGCTGGGATTAAATTTCTGGTTCCAATTTCTAGATGTTGCATGTGGTGCTCACATACTCTATTGTGTGCACAGCTCTTCTCAGTCTGTGATAAATACACCTTCAAGCCCCTGGCAGAGAGAAACATCTCAGACAATCTGTCTTACATGACACTAACAGAGTCACTTGTGTTGGCTACTTTCCTAAAAGACCAGGATTTTTTTAAGTGTTGTTTTCCCACAGGCAATCACAGGACCTGAGAGTCAAGGTAAATTTGCATGCCAGACACAGAGGCCTTCCCAATTAATAGGGATATGAATACCCAGACATCTCTAGGTGTCTCTGACCAATTAAATAGGTAGGTAACTGTGTGGGTGAGTTTGATTTCTAACTTCTTATAAACAGCTGTTTATCCTCTCAGCTGAATGTCCACTTCTTATATCCAAGTTCTCAGATCATTCAACAAAATCTCAGTTTGCTCTGTTCTAGCACTTTTTGGGCTCACAGCCTTTTTTAGCCTTCCAGTTTGGACACATCATTAAGCAAGGGGGAAAAATGTCCCTAGCCTCTCTTTTTAAGTCAAATTTTTTAAACTATGATTGTGGCAACATTAAAGGTTCAGACAGCCTTTTGGTATCATATTGCCACATAATTTGTACCTCAGTTTCTTTCCTGGCAATTCTGACCAACATTTTCCAAATACCTGCCTATGGTCCTGCACAGCCGCTATCTTTCAATACTTAATCCTGAGCATTTCCTCAAACAACTCTTCTTCAGTCATTTTTCCAAGATCTATAAATCCTCCAGCTCACTCCAGCTCACACCGATTTTTTTTTTTTTTTGAGAAGGGAGTGAAAAAATAAAAAAAATATGTGAAATAACCCCTCTATTCTCTTAAATAAGCAAAATTAGGTTGCCTGACAACTGTCACCGTGCATGAATGAAGTAAAAGTCTTTGTCAGAAAGGATGGAAAGGCCTAAAGGAACGATAAGCAACACTCATCAATGATGGAAGGTAAAGAGATGAACTAAATGAACAATTTAGTAAGCTTTCATAGAAAGGTCAAAGTCTTCCTCAGCCAATGCAGCTAGCTTCATTAGTAGACACAAAACTTAACCCAAGAGCTCCTTCAGCACTTGTCTTTACCTAAGTGTTCACTGCCAGCTGCATCCTTACTTGAGGGAAAAAATGAAAAAATGAAATAACACAGGCAGATGAGAAGTAGAGAAAATATCACTTTCCCCTCTACAATCTACTCCCTCTTTCCAGCACACATCTTGCACCATGCATCCTTGCTGCAGGATCCTAGAGGCAGAAGAAATGACAGGTTTATCCTGTCATTTCAAGGTTGCAAGTCTTAACCATGCTGATGAAGGGTCTGTTTTTCTTTGACCCCAAAACTGAGAAGGGCTGAGGAAGGCAGAGCTATAGTAAATTGGTAATCAGAGATACCATTCCTGAAGAATACCAGCCCCTTTCTTCTTTGGTTATATTTTATCATTATGTTATTTTAAAACATTCTATGCCAAGTTCTGACTCCACCTCCATTTGTCTGACTGCTCTCTACAGGCTTCCTACACATAATGATCAAAGTGATTACAACAGTGGTCTATTGTAGTTCCTCAGGAAGAAGCTGTATTTTCAAATACATACCTTTCCCAGTATCCTTACATCTGTAGGAAAGACTAAGAAAATCTGTATTGATACAATGGTTTGAGTGAGTTTAGATGTGCTCTTCTAGACTGTTTATGTGTGGACAATCCCCTTAATCTTAATTCTGACTTTTTTTTAATTTAAATAAACAAATTTAATACCAAAAGATCATGGATGCAATGCAACTTTTCCATTTATTCCACACACTGAGATAGCCCAAGTTTCACTTTCCTGGATCAAGAGACAAAAAACTGAAGAAAAGGAAGATAACACTTTGTTTCTTACTCAGGAGTGAATATATTCCACTGCAAATGCAAAGGAAAATCATCCTTTTTACACTGACACGAGACTTCAGATCTGTGAACATCCATATGATGGTGGAAGGCCCATAGGCCTGCATCTGCCAGAGAGTAGGGCAAATATGAACATGCCAAATTTAGAAAAACTGGAGGAAAAGTCACATATCCTGCATTGTCACACTTGCTCTTTCTGCCTGAAGAAAAGGGAAACAAGCCAGTGAACAGTATATGGAATCAAATTTGATCTCCAAATATTTGAAAACTGTGGGATAGAGCAACTCGGGTAGATTACATAGAAATGTGCAGACATAGTATATGGCACTTACTAAATATGCTCAGATGTTTGGTAACTGTTTCTGAAGCTTTAAAAAACTTTCCATTGTGGGAAAGCCATCTGGCAGGTCATCCATAGTTGTTCAATGAGAAATTCTTTGTAAAAGTGAAAGTTAAGGGCTGCCCCGAGCCTGACTGATTAAGAACCAAGAGATATGTCTCCTGTCAGGGCCAAGTCCCAGAACTTTATCAGTTTCAATTTAGACAAAAACTGCTGGGAGAACAGTCAGCCACCCCAGAAAGTTCCTGACAGACTTCAGAAAGCCAGTGAGCAGTGAGGAAATGCTGTGTCAGGGACAGTCTTCTCAGACTCTAAGCGTGGATGACATTTCCACACACATACTGTGGTTATGCTCTAAATTTCAAGAACTGCCTTGGGAACAAGATGAGAAGATGCCTTTCTATGCAATAAAAAGTGCTCAAAACCTTATGTTTGGTTATAAAACAGCAACAGAGAGGGGTAGACTGCATAAGGAATACAAACAAATGCTCTAGTAAATTTTGTTTAAAATTTTTGAGGATATTCAAAACAAAATTTAATGTTGCAGTTTACAATATTTTCTGTGTACATTAAACATTTGCTTCATTAAGGAACTGCATGGTATTTTTAAAATTGTCTGGAAACTATTACCACCTGTTCTCCTGAGCTGCATCTCCAACACCTGGAGGTGTGAAGCTTTGAGAACATCCTGAACAGTCAGGGCTGTAAACAGCACATCAGGTAAGAGTTAAAAGTGAGTGATAGGAAGATGGGAGTTTAAGGACTTGTGCAAAGCATTGCCTACATCGTTATGTTAACATAGCTTCGTTTGCCAAAAGCAAACATATTTAAACAGGAAATACCTCAAATATGCTAGCCTACATTTGAGTTGGCGTCCTTAATTCTTCTTTGGGGATGCGCTGCATCAGCCCAAGTTCAGCATTACTGCAAAAATCTCCTTATTTCTCCTTCCAGCCCTCCTTAGGTCACCTTCTTTCACCACTAAAGAAACCATCATTGCCACTGGCCTGTTGTTGCTTCCTCTGTCTGCAGGACATCTCTCATTCAAG
>NW_005054325.1:2486095-2507458 GCF_000277835.1 Geospiza fortis | reverse complement strand
TGCTGAAGAAGTTCTGGACTCTGTCTTGATACAAGTTATCAGTTATTTCTGCTTAAAAGCTCTTCAAGCCTTTCCTTCAGAGCAGAAATTCTCATTTCCCACCTTGAATATTGCAGTGTTCCTTCCCTTGCCTTTAACAAAGCAGTCTTTGTTAGAAAAGTGCCTGTCCCTTCTCCTAGCTTGTGGGCTTGACTGCATCAAACCTCTTTTCACATTCCTCCAGTGGCTTCCTTCTCTCCATGATACCCTTGGTTAAACTTCCAAGATGCTCCACAATTCATCCCCTCCTTGAAATCATCTTTTCTGACACATTTAATCCCTGATGACAGTTTTTCTTTACTGATTTTGTATTTGACCTTTCTCCATGAGCTATGAATAAATGTTCTCAAAGACACCTTTGCATCTTTCTTCACATCTTTTTTCCCATTGTCTTAACTTCACTAGCAGCTCAAGACCCTGTTCTGTACTTGTGGATGCCTTTAGGAGTTTTGCTGCAAGAGTGGACAGGGGCAAGAGAAAACCTCTGTTATGAAATGCTGGGATAGTGTAATAAACCTTAGCTGATGTTGTGGTTGCCATGTAATCAGTACATTTGCTTGCATATTGTTGCTCTTTCTTCTAATTGAAAAAATAAATGAGCAAAAGATGTTTTGAATGAGAGTGGATTTTGTGTTAAAATATGTGTGATTCACTTTTAAAAAGGACTGGAAGGAGTTTGTTGGAAACTAGTCTGAATCATAGCCTTAAAACTGAATACCTCCTGTCCTTGAAATTCAAGGCTGAAGGAAAAGCTCAATCTTTGAATCTCCTTGGGTCTTAATTCTGGGCTTCATTCAAAACCAGAAGGGACTAATGTTCCAAATGAAATTTAATGTGGTCTTGGATAGTAAAAATCTCACAGAAACATCTGGGAAGAGTTTTGTTGATAGAAAGAACATGGAAGTATTGTTTCTTGATAATGCACAGCATTATAAAGATGACATATATTTTTTCTACAATGATTTCCAGTCTGACATTAAAACTGAGGGCCATTAGTCCAGAAGAATAGCAGAGCAACTTTGAATAATTCTTTTCATCCCAATTATATGTTGTAAATTTTATTTCTAAGAAAATAGAAGTACAAGCTGGGTAAAGCTAATTATATCAAACACCACCAAAAAGACAGTACAATTTAGGGAAAAGTATGTGAGCTTGGCCACATTTTGTGGTCTGTTCTTCTCATACTCCCTAAGCATACAGAAAGATGGTTTTAAAGATGTTCCAGGACATATTCATGTCTACTTCACTCTGGTCTTAGCGCAGATCTGCTGCCCATTAATTTTTCTAATTCTTTTCCAAACCTAATCCACTGCTTCAAATGGCTAAAGGTTGTGAAAGCTCATGATGCCTTCTGTGAAGACACCCTTTCACCTGTTTAAAACCAATCTCCTATCAGCTTCAAATGCTCTCAAGTTTAGTCATTGCAGAGTGTGGCAGAGAGAAGTTTTGCATCTGTCTTATCCACTGACTTTCATAGGATTTCATAAACCTTGATCATATCTCCCCTAACCCAGCTGTCTGTTCAAGCTGGACAGTCCCAAACTTATTACTGTGTTGTGGTGAAGTAGCTGCTGCAAATCCTTGAACATTTTGTTGTCCTCCTCCTCACCAGCTGCGCAATATCTTGAGTTGTGGAGATCAGAAGTACACACCGCATCAAGACATGAGCCCATCTTTTATATAATTCTCTCCTTCCTTCTTCCTGACAACACCCAGCCTTTTTTTGGCTGCTGCTGCATGCTGAGCTGATGACTTCAGCAGCAACTAAAACTCTTTCCTGAGCAGTCACTGCCATCTCTGTGTTTAACCCCATGCAGTAGACCCATCCTAGATGATTTTATTTCCAGATGCATTTGGCCATATTTATCTGGATCAGTACTTCTTTGTCCCCCTTTTACCACCACAGTTAGTTTTCTGAGGTCCTTGTGAAGTTCCTTGCCATTGGGATGCCACGTGGCTGTCTGAGAGAACTTAGTGCCAACTGCAGCCTTGGAGATTGCACAGTGAACTCCCACTGCCACAGCACTGATGAAGGTCTTGAATAAAACTGGGTCTAGCACCAATTCTGAGGGAATAAACTACTGATTCATCCATAAAGAAAAGTCATCTGTTTTCTGTCCTTTTACCAGGTTTCATTCAATAAATGATCTTTTCCTCCAAAAGCTCCCATAATAACTTCTGGTTATGAACCTTAGGGAATTTTGGAAACTCCATGTTATGTCCCCAGGGTAATCCTTTACCCATGTGCTCGCTGACTCCAAGAGCTTGATCAGGCTACTGAGACAGGATTTCCCTTTGAAAATGCCATGCATCTTTTCTAAAAGACCATGTTCTTTATGCCTTTACCAATATTTTATGGACTGTAAGATCTGAACAGACTTAACAGCCTGTAGTTATATCCAAAGACTTTCCAACCAGACTGTTGCATTAAACAATGATGCCTAATCTGCATAAAACTTGTTTTCAGTGTTTTATTCATATCCTGGAGATGGGTAAATGATGCAAGTTTCCCAAAGCTGTGGCTCTTGATGAAAATTATTTTTATATGCTAAGTAAGACAGACAAAAGGGAAGCCAGGTCCAACAAGTGATCACACCCACTTCATTTCATTGCTAAGCAAAGAAAACAAAACCAAAATAAACCCCAGGTGTGTTACAGCCTTATAGTTATAATGCAATTAGTAGCATGATATGAATTAATCATTTCAGCCAGGTTTCTCAGCTTGTATATACAGCCCACTGAATTTGAATAAGATATAGCCTTTTTATTTTTCTATTTTAAGGCCTAATTAAGTTATGTTTGTTTTTCATTCCCACTCTGTTTTTCCTTCACCCATCAGTTTTTCCCTGTCTTTCACATTTCTTAGCATCTCTAATTTTCCCACTAAAAAGCAGAAAAATTGTTAAATTTTAACATGTAATAAAATATTTGCTTTTGTTACTAGAATAAATCTATCCTCCACATTTATTTGGAAATTAAAGTGCTGAGAAAAACTAGTCAAATTATTGAGAAAATATTACCCTTTCAATGCCAGTAAGAGAACAAAATCTAAGTAATACAGAAAAAAAATTCTTATAATTTGAAGTCCTTAAAAATACACCTAATTTAAGGTAAGGAACATGTGATGTTCTGATTTTTTTAAAGAAATAGATCTAACATTGGACAAGCATACACACATACTTACATAAGTTGCAGTGAATTTGTAGGAACCGATTCTCGGAGGGTTTGCCAAACTACCCTGGCTGGCAAAAATAATGATCCAGTATCCAAGCCTGTCTTTCAGGGGTTCACTTCACTTTATGGTATTTATCAGTCTTGACATTTCACCCCCGCCATGCAGTAGAAAGGTTACTAAGAGCACAGCACAAATAGCCTGTATTCCCAAGAGCATATTTTAATCAGAAAGAAAAACAGTAAGTGCAGACTCTGATAAGAAAGGGGCTCTGTGTGAGGGAAATATCAGAAATTACATGGAAGAGTTTTGCTCCTGCCTATGGCCAGGCACATCCTGTGGTGCAAAAGGGAATGGAGCATTACCTGCTGCCAGTTCCAGCTGGAGCTGCTCTCTGGAGTCATGCATGGAAGTGCATGGAGACACCTCCCATTCTCGCTTAGCTCCCATCACCTGTCTTTCCCAAGGGTTAAAAAAAAGCTCAAACAAAAAGTTTTGGGTTTTTTTTTTTTTTGGCTATAAGGAAGAAAAATCTATGGTACAACTCGGATCTTATTCCCTTAATTTTTTTGTAAACACTACTGGGAATGTACCTTCCATTCCTGTTCCTCCTCTGACATACATTTAAAGTCTCCTTCTAGTTTATTTTGTAAGAGTCAGCGTCTTTCCATACTGCTTTATTGCTCCCAAGAAAAAGCAAACAGTATGTGACCACCCACTTCTGCTGACTCCCACCATGCTCAGCTGCAATGGCTGAGCATCCCAGTAACTCCTGACTCCTTCAGTGGCATCCCTGTCCAGCAATTGTCTCTGGCTGCCTGTCCCTTGTCCCTGCTGTCCAGCCTTCAGACACCCACTCAGAGTGGTGGCTGGGGTGAGACAAAAAGCCTGAAGGATGGGCTTTTCCCCCCCATATTTGACATGGGGGGGATTGCTATGGAATTTCCCAGCATAGCTAACTGGAAAGAACGAGTTCTGTGTGTCTGCAGCTTTGCTACTCTATTGCATTTTTTCCACTTGTGTAACGTTTTGATATTTTGCAGCTGGGAAATATCCTTACTTATTGTTGTTGAAAATCTCACATTTCTAAACACGTCTCATCAGCAGAGAGAATCTGCCCCAGTACCTCTGAATGCATAGCAGTGTCTCCTCATGATGCAGCCTACATCATCCTGTAAGCAGACATATGCTTCCTGGTGCTAGAATTCCCAAGACATCTCTCTGCTGTGGCTTCAGCTGCAGTCTCACAGCTCTGGATGCTGTGCAATATATATCAGCAGAGCTGACACCCTCAAAAAGATGCATGCTAACAGGCAACAGCACAAAACCTATAAAAATGTGCTTATGAAGTAGCATTGTCACTCTCACTGCTTGAATGGACATCACAATGAGATTGCTTGAGCCTAAGCCTGATCAGTGTCCAGTAAAAATGAAAAATAATGTTGTAATAAATCAGCTTGAACTCCATTCCCCAGGTATTCAGTGACATTATGACGAATTTCTCCATTCACAGGCAATTTGCTTCAGTCTTTGCCAAAGTTTCTCTGCCTTATTTTCAAGTCCAAATTCATGGTCATCAACATTGATGAATTTAATGGCATACTTAAGATAACCTGGGGATATTACATAGATGTAGAAGCTACACATTAAAAACAAAGCTCTGCTTAGAGTGTCCATAGGTCAATCATTACTCAAGTAGAAGACTCAGTGCAGAGTTAAATGTTCTTCTACCTTTGCCTGATTAGGTTTAACAACCCTAAAACAAGTTCTGTATATAACCCCCCAAAATTACATTATGCATTGTTTACATCAGACTGAGATACAGCAACATTTAAACTTGAAAAACAGTTACACTTCTTAGTCTTTCATGGCACCTTATAGCAAAATGTTCTTTATTGGGACATTTTGCCCATGTACTATATGAAAAATGTATAATGTGAATGTGTAGTATAAATATTTATACCACATTCACTTAACCTCAATCCATCATATATATTCAGCTTTAACTGTGGAGGTTTTGGGGGAGAAGTACAGCTTACAGGGCGACTTGTCAATATCCCATGCCTGTTAAAGGATGGGTTTTCCTTCCTTCTTCCTCTGTGCCAGGGAAAGAACACAGTGGTCAAGCACAGAATTTATCATTCCAAAGCATAACTTATTAATAAAAGACTTATTTGTTGATAATTGCGCACTAATCTTTCCTAAGTTACAGACAAATACCACAAGGCATTATCCAAGCTCTGTTGGAAATATTCCCTGGGGTTTTCATCTCTTCAGTAGGTTTTGATGGTATCTTTGGCTACACTCTAGCTGATCTCCTTACATATTGATCACTGCCCTCCAAATTAGATCATTGTTATACTTTTTATTGTTGAGGTTTTTAATTAATTAAATTAAATTAAAATATCTTTGTTCTTGAAGCTTCATTAAACAAATGGATGGAACTCATTTCCAGCCAGCCTTAGAGGATGAGTGTACAGCCTTTCTTACTAAGGCAGGGATGGATGCTTTTGTACTACTCGTCTATTTCAGACTGTCCAGCCTTTGCCCTGCAACCTCTCTTCCTAACAATTATCATGCACCATATCTATGGACAGCTAGAGGAATTCATCAGCAATTTTTTTTAATTTCGTTTGTTGAAAAATCATTTTTGTCCAGTCAGTGAAATAGATTAGCAAAGAGATATGCTTTCTATAAATTACACTACATGGATCACACTTAGTTACTTGATATATTAAATGTCATCTAATGCTCTAATGCTAAGTATTCTTTATATAAAATTCCCACATACACAGTGTTTCTTGCAAAAAATCAGAAATTATATCTGAGCCCCACAAAAAAAAACCACTTTCCAAGGTTTTTGTTAATTTTCACTTTAAAATATCCAGTGTATCACAGAAGGTTTATTCTTCAATTTCTTTCCAAAACCAACATTTCAATGTACAAAAGGCAAGCTGAAAATAAAACAGTTGTTCAATATTATACCTATGAAAATAAATGTTTAGTTGAGTTCAATATGGGATAGGTGCAAATGCACCCATGACATAAACAATTTTATTTATTTCCTTTAGAATGACCTTGCAAAACCAGCTTTATTACAAGAAGTAATAACTGACTCATCATGTTGACTAGTTCAAAATTAAAAGTGCCTCTGACTTTCCACACTGTCCAAGCAAGGAAGGTAATAGACTCTACAGTAAGAAGCCAGCCAGCTCCTCTCAAGGTCACCCACAAGCACTGCTATTTTTGGTGGGTAAGCAAGGCCAAACCACTGAAATTTTTAAAGAAAGGAGACCTAATAAATTTGAGAAGTAAGGACTGGGAAGAAAAGCCAAGTCACCCCGTTGTGGGGAGGGAAGGCGAACACAGTGCAGCCAGCTGGGCCATAGAGCAAGCCTGCTTCAGCTGCCCAGTGTCATAAAAACTAAAAAAGAAGTATGGATTATAAAAATGTAATAAAACTGTTTATTTATCCTTATTTCAGTCTGTTGAATAGCTTTGCTTTCCATGAGAAGGCATCAGGCAGAGGATTTTAAAATACTGTAACTGCAGTACACAGCACAAGATCTGATTGTAAAGGGATTTTTCTTGGAGGGTGTGCCATTGCAGAGGATTGTTATCTGTCACTGAGGGATTGTGTTGTACACCTGTGGGCCTTCTGAGTGCACCCTATATGTGGTTCTCTGTGGCCACCCTGCAAGGCAGGGCCGGTGCCCAGCCTCCCAGGGGCTGGCTGGAGGGCAGCTGCCCTGTGGTCACCTCGCTCAGGTATGGTAGGGCTGAGTCCTGCCAGCCTGGCTCATCCCCTGCTCCTGCTCTGCTCCTCCTGCTCTGCTCCTCCTTGCCATTATCTGACAGGTTGTCCTGGTTTAGGGCAAACCTGGGAGGAAACCTCCAAATGGGGTCCCTCTAGAAAGCAAATTCAAGCAACCACTACCCCAACTGATTCAGGAAAAGATTTCCTTGGAGAAAAGTGGAAAAAGCTGTTTATTTAACAAGCAAAGTATTCACAAGATAAAAAAAAAAAAAAAAAGGAATAATATTAAACAATAAAATCCCTCGCTGTTCTGAAGAGATGGCAAGTTCAGAAAGTCCTTGTCGTGGGGTGTAGCTCAGCTTGCTCAGTCTCTTATCAGTTCCTCCAGTGTCAGGCCCCGGTGCGCCACAGGTGTGAGCTCCCGGTGTTTTTCTGGGTTTTCAGTCCAGAGCAGGATTGGACAGTTCCCAGAAAAAGAAAAGCCACAGTCTAGAGAACTTCTTTGCCTCAGCTAGCTAAAAACTAACTAAAAGCAAAGGAGAGCTCTGTCCTGCTATCTGTGTTGCAGACAACACACTCCGTGAAAAGGACAAAGGAGAGCAAGTGCAGTTTCTGATAACAAACTAAGCTTCTATTCCCTCCCTTTGTTCTCAGAACCAGTCTTAAAGCTGCAGAACTTAATATCCAGCATAAACAGAACAGATAACTGGGGATACAATCATCATATAGTCACTCTAATACACAGGTGAATCTTAAAGCAGAGATATGCTGAAGAAAAATAGTATTTATTTTACATACACTCTTTGTGGACCTAGGCCATTCAGACTTGGAAGAGAGGAGGTTAAGAGGGCTATTTGCAGTGCCATCACAAATATCCAATGTGTATGCCATTATTCTTCACAACAGTGAAGAACAAGAGCAGTAAGAAATGAGCTCTGCAGCATGATAGCACGATACTGAAAAGATAAAACTGTATTCAGGCTAAACAGGGAAACTGCTTTCTAAGCCTGAGGGTTTCAGCTACAAAGCCAATGTTAAGATTATGTTGATCAGATGGTTTTTCTACACAGAAAAAAGAAGAGGACAATGAAGCAAATTAGCAGAGGGAGGAGACAGTGCATGCCTGGAACATGTGCAGTAAACCACAGAATTCATTATGAATTGTATCTGTGTGCACATTTGCTAAGCCAGCTGTGTATAATATTTTAGATATGCTTTAGGGTTGTTTTGCACTAATAACGCTTTAAAGAATATTCTGTTTTTACACTGAAAGTCTGTCCCTCCAGTGTACTGAAAGTCACCATCCCTTTGAACTAACCATATTAAATAAATAATCCACCGTTTTGATGTTTTCGGTTTAAGGCGAATGAAGCATTCTGCCAGAGAATGTTGCAAGGAATTCCATTTTCCAGCACTTACAGCAAGCTGTTACTCCTGCAGTCACATCTGGATGCACACTTCCAGTTAGTGTTGATGATGATATGTGCATGCAACGTGGATGTACAGATACCTAGCTACCTATTGTGTCTAGGTGTAGATAGATACTGGTGTAGATAGGGATCCTCTCCTCCTAGTAGATATGTACACAGGTATCTAACTAGCTGGCTCTACACATACATCTATATCTGTGTATCTATATAGATAAAGTCATCAGGATACAGACAATCTATATCTGTCGTGGTTTGACACTGGCCCAACACCAGGCACCCACAAAAGCCACTTGCTCACCCTCCCCTGCCACAGCTGGGCAAAGGAGGGAAAAAACAATTAACAAAGGGTTCATGAGTTAAGGGGAGAAAACTTCAAGGGCAAAACAGGCTCAGCTTAATTCACAAAGTAAATTTATTACTAACAAAATAAGAGGAGAATAATGAGAAGTAAAATAAGTTCTTAAAACACCTTTTTCTCCTCAGCCCCTCCCTTTTCCCCACCAACAGCACAGGGAGACAGGGAATGGGGGTTTTGGTCAGTTCGTCACCCCAGATTTTTGGGGGTGATGCTCACCGCTGCTCCAGGAGAGAGGAGTCCTTCCCCTGTGAAACTGTGGGGTCCCTCCCACGGGAAATAGGTCTCTGTGAACTTCACCTGGAATGGTTCCAATCTCATGAGCAGCAACCCTACTGCACCTGCTGCAACGTGAACTCCCCCTGTGGGCAAACAGTCCTCCCAAAACTGCTGTGGTATGGATCACTCTTCCAGGGCTTGCAGTCCTCCAAGGACAGGCTGCTCCAGCCTGGAAGCAGGGCCCCCCTCTCTCCACTGGGTCTCCCACTGGATCACAGCCTCCTCCAGGCATCCACCCACTCCAGCATGGGCACCTCCCCCATGGATTGCAGGTGTATCTCTGAATCCCCCATGGATCCCCATGGGCTGCAGGGGCACGGCTGCTTCACCATGGTCATCACCACAGCCTGCAGAGGAATCTCAGTTCTGGCATCTGGAGCACCTTCTCCCCCTCCTTCTTCACTGACCTTGCTGTCTCACATGCTTCCTCCTCCTCTGAGAAGAAAAACTGTGTGCCCTTTGTCTTGATTTTCTTCTTAAATATGTCATTACAGAGATGTTATCAACCTCTCTAATTGGCCCAGGCTTGGCCAGCAGCATGTCCATCTTCAGAGCCATCAGGAATTGACTCTGCTGGGCATGATGGAAGCTTCCAGCAGCTTCTCACAAAAGCCCCCTCTACAGCCCACCCTGCTCCCAAAAACCAGTTGTGCAAAACCAGTATCTTGGGCAGACCTGATACTCTATCATCTATCTATCTATCTATCTATCTATCTATCTATCTATCTATCTATCTATCTATCTATCTATCTATCTATCTAATCTATCTATCTATCTATCTCTAGACCTATACAATTGCCTATCTAGATCTGCAAATATCTGCCTCCTAGACAGATATCCAGACAGATAGATCCAACAGATAAATGTCTACCTGTATAGATCTGTGCCTACATTTGTATGAGTCTATCTGTTCCCAACCAGATGAGAGTAGATCCTGAGTGCTTGACCAAGACATACAATTCAAATACTTGCTGGTTGTTCCATTAACTTCAGCCCAGCTCAGGAAAGTAATGTTCTCCCCAAGCTACCAGTATGGACAGAAGGAAGCAATATTGCTCACCACCCACCATTTGAGACAGCTGTGCTTCTAAAACAACAGGAATCTGACTGGATTTCATCACAAGTCTCTGATTCTTCATTTTCTTGAAGACATTTAATTTAGATTACTGTTAAAGTAAATTAAATTAGTATTAACCTAGTCTGTGAAAATGACGCTTCAGAAAGATAGATGTATTTCTCTTGGCATGCATGAAGATTAAATTAGAAGTTGTTCAAATCTCAATGCAGATAGACCCTTTCTAATGAGTTATCTCCAATATGTAAGATGTATTGATTAAGTCTGTAGGTTGTCAAGTAGGATCAGAGAAATCAGATTATGTTCAGAGATGAGACTGTGATACCACTCTGATTCTAAATTATGTCTGGGTAGAAAAGAATGTGGAATGTCCCCATCAAGTTAGATGGACACAGGCCTGGGCAAAACTGACAAGTTGAGATGTGGTTTATCACACTGGCTTTGCAGGTACTGGCTAAACTTTGTTACCAACTATATCTAGTTTGAATGAAGAGAAATAAATCAGAGAGAAAAACATTTAATAAAAACCTAGTTTAGTGGTAGCTATTAGACTGAGATTATCTTCCTAGGTCCCTGCTGTTTTTTAGCAAATGGAGGGAAAAGAAATGGCTTATATTGCCATTTTTTGCCTTGTTTTGCTGATGATTATCATTTTATAGGGGCTGAAAATTGTGTATTAGTCTCCAGACTATCTCTATTACAGTTGTGGTTAAGATGTACCCTATCTGACTTCATTTTTCATGAGTACTATCTGAACACCTGGTTTTTGTTGTTCAAAATAATTTAAAATAAAGTCTAATTTTGCTTTGCTAATTTTGCAGTGAACATGAGTCGTCATCTGCCTGCCATATACTTGTTTACTACCTCCTATTTCTACACAGAGCAATATATCTAAGTATCTATGGTAAAATTTATATCACTGTGGCTCAGTCCTAAGGAAAGACATGAGAAAATCTGTAGTAATGTAAGTTGTGTGATTACCTAAGTGCCCAATCTGTTCTTAGAAGAGGGACATGGCAAGCACATATTCAACTCATCACTAGTTGAACACATGTTTGAATCTCTAAATGGGATGGAATTAAAAGATGAGTCTCACTGGACAGAAGGTCAGTTTAACCATTGTGAACCATGACATGGTAGTTAAGGTGACATCTCCCTAAAAGGAATACCAAAGACTGTCTTGACATTCTCAGTGTGCCTAGTCCTTTAGGCTCGCTGATGAGCATTTTGTACAAATTCTGGTGCTCTTCAGATGAGATTGTGTGGCAAATATAGATCAAGAAATGTTTTTCATTAAGAAATTCTGATTTCTTTCAATCACGATATACTATATGCAGATATCACAGTTGAATAATTCACATGATATATTTCAATAGTGTGTTGTGGAGTCCTGCATTTCTGAAAATTGCTGGGGTTTCTGGAGGGTAAAAGCAAAACAAAAATGTAAAATAAAAGTTAGAGTCCTATGGGTTTTAGTCACTCCTCTCCCACAGAGCTACACAAGCATTATTTTTATCGTGAACAAATACTTTGATCCATGTCTTTGAAGCATGGTGCACTTTCCTTCACAGACTGTGCTGCTTCACTGTTTTCAAAGAATAATACTCACTTTGAGTTCTCCTTGTTTCAGAAAGTCTGTCCCCACTGACACTTTGCTGATGGAGATAATGTCAGTGCCTTGTAGCACATATTTTCCTCATATTCTTATAGGATAAAATGGTATAACGTACCAATTGGTTTCATTTGGGTCATAACCATGCCTGGTATGGCAGGTCTGAACTCCCTAAGAGCACAGGAAACTATCTGCCTTGCCAGATATATATCAAAATTTTATGACAACAAAATTTAATTTCCCCAGGAAAGATCTGTCCCAGCATTTCAAAGTGTAGAAAACCAGACACTTCCAATATTTGCTTTTCACCAAGAGGAGCTAGTTTTCCTTTGCTCTCTTCCCTCCTTTTCTGTCCCACACTGTTTTTCTCCTTATGTACAATCTGTCTTTGAACCATATTGGCTCTGACTCTCTCTGACTCCATTCTAGGATACTGAAAGGGAGTGAAATGGAGCAGGCATAAAGTGTCCAATAGTGTAAAAGAGGATAAAGGAAAAGTGAAGAACATGGAGTCTGTAATGCTTCACCCTTCTCAGACATATCACAGTGCAGCAGAGCACATCACAGCCAGGGTTACACTGCGCCATCATATGAGACATGTTATAAACTTGTGGAATAGCTCCACTGAGGACTATTCTTATCCCTTGCAAACAAATACCTTTTCTTAAAAATCAACCAGACACACAACAAAATATCTAGGCTGACTTGAAGCCAGTGTTTAAAAACTGGATGGAAGAAGAAGGTGTTCTCTGAGAGAGGCCTAATACATATTTCTTTCTAAAAGAGAGGAAGATGACAACAAATACTACCAACAGATCCTGTAGAAGGGACAGATATTCAGTTGAAGCATCTAGTGAAGCAGTCAGGATAAATACTTGGTGGATATTGACTGAAGTATTTGAACTCAGTGAACCCCCCAATTATGATTCATCTGTAAGATGGATCACTACCTCTAACATCAAGAAGAAAAGAAGGGTAATTGTTGTAGGTGATTCCCTTCTGAAGGGAACTGAGGGCCCCATATGTCGACCAGACCCATCTCACAGGGAGGTCTGTTGCCTCCCTGGGGCCCGGGTACAAAATATCACTGAGAGACTCCCTGGGCTGATTCAGCCCTCTGATTATTACCCGCTGCTGATACTCCAGGCTGGCAGGGATGAAATTGAAAAGAGGAGTGTCAAGGCAATTAGAAAGGACTTCAGGGTACTGGGTCAGGTAGTTGATAGGGCAGGAGCTCAGGTAGTGTTCTGCTCAGTCCCTTTGGTAGTGGAGGAAAATGATGAAAGAAACAGGAGAATCCGCATCATCCACAAGTGGCTTAAGGGTTGGTGTCATCGGCATAATTTTGGATTCTTTGATCATGGGGAAACTTTTACAGCACCTGCTCTGCTGGAACCAGATGGGGTACATCTCTCAGTTAAGGGCAAAAGGTTTTTAGCTCATGAACTGGCAGACCTCATTGAGAGGGCTTTAAACTAGGTTTGAAGGTGGAAGGGGAAGCAGCTGACCTATCTGTAAGCAGGCCCAAGGATTGCAAGGCTAAGTTAGGGGTGAAGTCAGTAGCCCAGCTTCAGACACACATGAAGGAAAGAATATGTCATATCTGAGTGACATAATAGCCTGTAATACCTGCTGGAAAATTTATGGAGAATTTGCACAATATATAGCCTTTCACTTGTGTCTAGAGACTCAGATACTGAAGTTTGTAAACTGCAAGCGTTTATTTTATAACACAAAGTTTTAATGTTAATATAGCATCAGAAAGACTAACTAAAAAAAGATCAGTTAGCTGTATAAACAACTCTTAAATGCTAGTCATTTTGGAAAAAGCAACTTTGCACAGAAGTATTTGTGAATCCAACTCAGTGTATTTTTAGAAAATTGTTTGATATCTTAATGTTTTTGTTACTATTTTAAAATAAGAATTGAAATGATAGTTAAAATTAATCGAATTCCTGTGACATTCTAAATGGTAAATTCTGGTGACCCATGCTATATTGCCTCAATAAAACTTAAGAACTTGAAGAAAATATTTGCTTTTTTAAAATGTTCTGTGCTGTGTTTTGCTCCATTGTATTTTGTGTCAGTACCTACATGTCACCTTGTTTGACTGCATGATCAAACCCTCCATGCTATTTAGCCTCACTGGAACAGCTTTGGTATTTAACATCAGGTAAATGTGTGAAAAGTCTAGAATTCTAAAACTGTATTTTTGACTATGTCATAAATGCAAATTTGGTGGGTGTTGCCATACAAAGAACATTTCTATGTATCATTTTGCCTAAGAAAGGCTCTGTGTGAGTATTGCAATTGGAACTGCATCCCTGTGAAAGTAGTATATGCTATTGGAGTCTGGAAGAACTTTTCTTCCAAAGACATGTAGCTCTAGTAGAAGATTCTTTGTTATGAGCCACTGATTTTTGCCAGCTGATTTTCCTTCTAGACTTATTATAAATATATTTAACTATACATAATTTAAAATTAACTCAGTCCTCCAAATCATCATAGATTTCTCTAATGGCAGATGTATGAGCATCAGTCAAGCCAGAGGCATGAGGTTAATCAAGTTGGTAAGTCTGTGAAACAAGGACTTAATTTTTTCATGTTAAAGTTTGCAGCAAATAAAAAATCAAATTAAACTGGACGATGGCCTTTGTTTTTACTCAGTACTTAGAGAATATAAATAAGCATTGAGCAGTTTAAGTGAAGCATGTTAAGAGATTCATAGAGCTGTATTCTAGGCAGCAGTAGGTATAAAGATGTGGTTATTGCTGGAAGCATGAGCATAATTTCCTGATTTGACTGATCGTGCCTCGAATGTTGAATGTAGAAATCAAACAATGAATAAATTTGTGCTAAATTTAGAGCAGTTTACATACATACTTTGAACATTAAAGTTAGATATTTTTTACCCCATAGGCAAGAAATACATTGATAAAATATTGCAGAATTCTGCTAAATGTAAGTTAGGTAGACATTTGCTCATCATGGTTTTGATGAGCATATTTACAACTATCCCACTCACATTGAATCAGCATGTATCAGCTCATTGTGTGTTAGACTGAAAAATGTCTATACTAGGGTAGAACTACTGTGAAAGGAAATTACAATTGCTTGATAGGACCATTTGTCAGCAATCTAAACATCCAATAAAAATAAGACAGAAGAAAGGAACTAAAATTTAAGAATTATCTCAAGGGGCTTTATTTTTTTTTTCATTTTCCCAACAAAGTCCCTGAGACAAAACAAATACTTCCTCAATATATTACTTATTGACAAATGTTGAATTTCAAATATTTTTTTATCATCTATAATAACCTCTTGGTACTTGTATACACATGTATTATCTCAAGATGGAATTTGCCCTTCCAAAGATACAAAACTTTGTGCATGTGTGCCCAGGTATAGATCACAACTTAGGTTTTGAGTATCTTTTATTCAGAGCAAGATTATTTAAGAAGACGTGTACCATTTTGTGTCTTTATTCACTTAATTGCTGTAACCCAATTTTCAAGCTCAGCAAAAATAATAGACTACAATTACATTTGTTTTATATTTGCAATAGAACTGAACAGTTTCCCATCTGGTAATAATGTTCTCTTTAGCTGGGCTGGCAGCAGTGAAATGCAGCAGATACTAGCTAAGAATTGTGAGCACTAAAGATGAGCAGTTTGAACTGCCTCATGTGAGCACTGAGCAGCAGCATGTTTCTAGCTATGTCTGTGTATTGGGACTTGGAGGCTGAAGGGGGTTATGGCTGAGCAACAGCTGGTGCAGACAAAATGCTGCCTGAAACACTCATTTCCACCTCCTGTCTTTCACACATCTAGGATGTGATTCTCCTGCCCTTGAGGAATCTTTACTTGAAACCTTGAAGATTAAAATGTTTGTTTGCTATACCATATAACCAAGGACCCATGGTGAGGCCACACCTTGAGTATTGCGTCCAATTCTGGGCCCCTCAGTTTAGGAGGGATGTTGAGATGCTGGAGCGTGTCCAAAGAAGAGCAATGACGCTGGTGAGGGGCTTGGAACACAAGCCGTATGAAGAACGACTGAGGGAGCTGGGATGGTTCAGCCTGGAGAAAAGGAGACTCAGAGGTGACCTTATCACTCTCTTCAACTTCCTGAAGGGTGGCTCTGGTGAGCTGGGCGTCGGTCTCTTTCTCCAGGCAACAACAGACAGAACAAGAGGACACAGTCTCAAGCTGCGCCAAGGGAGATACAGGCTAGAATTAAGGAGGAAGTTTTTCACAGAAAGAATGATCAAATACTGGAATCATCTACCCAGGGAGGTGGTGGAGTCACCATCCCTCGATGTGTTTAAAAAAAGACTGGATCTGGCACTTGGTGCCATGATCTAGTTGAGGTGTTAGAAGATGGGTTGGACTCGATGATCTTAAAGGTCTCTTCCAACCTAGAAATTCTGTGATTCTGTGATTCTGTAACTCTTTAATCTCTGGTTCAGATATTTTAGTAAGCTGTTTTGTGATGAGCAATCAAAATCCCAGTTACCTAGAGTACCATTAGGTAAAAAACCCTAATCTTGCCATTCTCCCCAGAACAAAATCCTTTCTGCAAAATCACCCTTAATTTTTAAAATGTGGATTCAGTCTATCCAGAACACATTTTTCCTTTGGCTAGGTCCTAAGAAAATGCTATATATAGGAGGGTAATATTATGTACTTTATGACTACATTATTTTATCCATGTTTTGCTTCATCTTTTTGGAACTCATCCATTCTTTTGTTGCCATTGGACCTTGCAGCCTTTATTGTTTATTAGAATAATTAGATGAAACAATAATTCAGATTTACTGGAGCTCTTACAGCTCATTCAATTGGCTCCCAAAGAGTCTTGGAAATTGAACAAGTTCATATTTGCCTTTTTCTTTCCCACCAAGGCATGTGCGAGTTGTCTGGCAAACTCACGGTGCTGCAGTAAACCGCTGCTTGGCACAAAGGAGTTTGATAGCTGACTACAATATCCCTTTCTCTACGCACCAGTGAGAGTGGGAGAGCTCAGACATTCTTCTGTTTCTCCAGATTACCAAAAAGCACTGGGTTTCACAGTGCAGAGAGCCAAGTTAAGTCTGCCTGGTCGAAAACAGCACTGTGCGCAGGGGTAGGAAATTAAAGGGAGATGTAGTGAGGGGGCAGTAATGGTCTGAGCATGCAGAGGACACTCTGGAGAGAAGAAGAAAGGAAAAGACATGGTTTTCCAGCTGGTGATACAAGCTCAGTTCCAGGGTCCTGCACAGAAGTTGGCACAGGGAGCAGAGGATTCTGCTGTGCTCCACTAGCTCCACAACTGCTGTCACACCAGGCCTTGAGGAGCAACCCACAGCGCTGTGACTTGTGTCACCCTCACAGGTGGGCACCCACTCCTGGAATACACACAAGGCATCTGACACTACCTTAAGTTCCTCGGATAAATGTCTGGGTGTCCGTGCCAAGGAACACACCACTGCACTTCTGCTCTCATAATGACTGTGTTTGACTCCCACAGGTTCTAAAGCAAACATACTCACCCCAGGTTACTACTACTTGTGGAAATCTTAAAATATGGGAAGAAAACACTGACTTTCTTGAAGGATTAAAAGAAGGCCACACTGCTTCTTTGTTGTTCTCTGTACCATACCAGAGTGGAATCCTCTTGAAGGCCACCTATACCTTTTTTATTTTCTTTTTTTTTTTTTTAGGAAATTCGATATCAGATCTGAAATGTTGAGGCTGAACTGTCAGTTTAAGATTTACATAAAGCAGATCTCTGGCAAGGCTACACATCTCTTCAGCATGACTTCTCTTGGGAAACAGAGTTTAAAAAAATGTCTTGAAACTTGAGAAATGTAAAATAAAGAAAGATTACTGTCAAATAACAGGCTCATGGAAAACATCAGTTGTATCTGAGATGATCTGTAATGAGCTTTGTACTGATTAAAATAAAACTGAACTACTCTATGCATATTTTATCATCTACATCTTAATATATCACCAGTTAAATATGCTTGGTGACTCTGAGATGATCAGCTGCATAGGTCCTGTGTCTCAGCTCTCCAAAAAGAAAGCCATGGCACTTCATTTCCAGCACACTGGAAAACAGCCCATTCATCACTGCCACTGGGACTGTAGCTACTCGACATTTCCCTGCTAGGGAGAGCAGGGGATTTTGCCAAGAGCTATTTGCTTGCTCACTGCTGCCATGTAGCATTGTTTTTCTCCTTTGGTTGGGATTCTGTGCTCAGCACATAATAGTCAGTGCACAGGGCACATATGAAAGCAGAAGCCAGAGAGATAGCAAGATGTAAATGAAAATCTGTACCAGCAATAAACAAAAGAATAGCCAGGTGAGCTCAGCCAGATTTAAAAAAAAAAAAAAAAAAAAAAAAAAAAAAAAAGATATTGCAAGAGTCAGAATTAAGCAGAAGACTGCACATTTACAATGGCTTGATGGTAAATACTCATGTTCTGATTTTTTATTTTTTTCACATTTTCCCAGGAAAGAAAATGTCAGGCCGTAGAGTCACAATGAAGTAACAACCAGAAAATTACAATGGAGTTGTACTTCATCTGTTTGTTTCTTTGGACTGGCAAAAAGTGCTCCAATTCAGACACATTTCTGAAGTGAACCAAAAAACACAATAGGGGCAACAGGGTGAGAAATTAGAAGTAAAAAGGAAGGGAGATGAAAGAAATGTGGGCTAGCAAATGCACTGCAGGATCAGGTAAGTATGCTGTCAGTGTTCCTGACCTGGGTATCTACAGGTCCAGGGAGACTTCTGATGTGCTGTTGCTCTGATAAGAAGAACACCTTGTAGGTTTGTTTTAAGGAAAAGCAAAATCAGACAAAGGCGAGTGTCAGGTCCAACATTTGATAAACTTGGCCTAAAACTGAGCATCAGTTGAGGAATTAAGCTCTTATGGTTTTCATTAGATTAACATATGTGTGTGTTGATAAGGAATCACTTACCCAAGTCCTAGAATGGTAATGCAGATCCAACACTCCCCAGAGGGAGACCCAGTGCTTCCCCTGCTGTCTTATTTTCCATTTCTTCTTATAAAAATACACCAACTGCCTCTTAAAAAGAATAATGAACAACTGGCCTCTGGTATAAAAAGTGACACCAAATCACACACATGCACAGTTTTCTAAGATATATGTGCTTTTCCTATAGGCAAAAATTAGAGAATTAGTGGAAATCCAAATAGTGCTCTCCCATTATTCTGTACTAATAATGCCTCCATTTAATTTTTGTTAGCTGTTAACCAAGAGATTTCACAATTATAACTAGCATTATGCCAAACCAGATAATACAGAATGAAGTGTTCACACAATGTATTTTTCATCCACATTTCACAAAAAAATTAGGCAAAATCCTGGTGCTGGACATGATCCTGTATCCAGCAACACATAGGTGATACCAGCAGCTAGGAGACTTTTATTTTATGAATAACATAACACTTATGCATCAGATGTGCTCACCTAACTTTAGCTTGCCATGTGTACAGAAAGCAAGATCCTCACAATTGTCATCCATTTTCCATGTTCACTGAGAAGAAACTTCACCATGAGGAGACCTTGAACATGGTTAGAGCCCAGGGTGACGTCAGGGGTGGATCATGCCCACAGGACACAGGGAGAGGGAAAGAACTTCAGGAGAAAACTCTTCTGCTAAGATGTAACTTAGAAATCCTGGCTTTCAGTACTAAATTGGAAAGACATACCTCTACACTTATCTGCTATGGAATCAAAAGTTCCTCAGAATACTTATTCACAGAAGTTAGTCTCACGTTGGACCCATGCCCCTAACACCCATTCAAAATAACATCCTGGAGAATTAATGACATCCTCCCCCTCAAGAGACCCCTCACCCACCCACCTCAGGCTCTGAGTGCCAGCCACAGCAGCCACGAGGAGAACAGCAGTCAGGCTGCTTCCAGGATGGCAGCAGGAAGGAATCACAGAGACTTTCACTTTGGCCACAGTTCTGCTTTTCTCATCCAGAATTTCAGATAAAGAATTATCCAGAATGCACATGATTTGGCACCATCAGGAGGGTAACAAAGACCCCAAACAGATGCTGAGCTCAGAGTCTTGTGTAACCCATTGCTGCCTTAAACTGAGTCAAAGCTTTGACACTAGCTGGGCTGAAACCTTGCATGAAAACATGAGACTCTCTTTTTTAAAAAAAAGATTCTTTCTTCAAATGAATTTTCATGAAAACAAAACATTATTATATCTTTCCACTGTGCCCAGAAAACTGGCTATTTCTAATTTTTTGTACACATAAACCATATCTGTACATGAAAATGTTTGAATATAGAACTGTAGGTACCCAATTTGGAAATTTAGATGATTGCTAATGTAAAAATTAATGTAGATTTTCTGGGGGTTTTAGATAATGGAATTGTTTCTCTTGTATTTGTGAGGACATTGAGTATCATTTCCGCGATCTTATATCAGCAACGTATTTTCTAAAAGAAAATCCAGTCAAAAGAAAGCTCAGAAGGTAACTTCACTCTAAATATAAAAATATATAAGCAATACTGGGGGAAAAAAGTCCAGGCTAAAGGACAGAATTTTTCTGCAGTCTCAGCCTCTTTTTCTAAACTGTTCTTTTTTTTGCACTGATACTTCTTTTATTTTTCTTTTTCTTTTTTATGAAATATAAGTCCTTAAATTATGCTTTTCTGATTCATCAGGCCTCTTTGTTGTATTCTAAGAGAAATATTCCCCCTCTGTGACTTATTTTTACCTTCTTTCATATTGATAGAGGTAAGACCAGAGAGGGAAAGCTTTCTTAGGTCCAGTGCTAATATTTAGCACAGAATTCACTTGGTAGCAACACGGCTTTAGCCTGGGCTGCCGAGCAAGCAATAAACCCTTTAAATGGCTCAGGGACCACTGGGGCCAGTGCTGTGCACAATTCAGGAAGCCAGGCCTCCAAAGGCTGCTACTTGGATATTGCTTTCCATGCCTGGAGCTTCCAGCCCATGCCTGTATGCATCCAGCCGAGCCTCTTTTGTAATCCTTGATATTGATCAATTCTCAAGAGCACTGCCGTGGGCAAGGAGCTGGAGGTCAGCGCCAGAGCCTAAAAAACCTGTCATTCCCTTCCCTAAAGACACTGCCATTCCCTCCCTAAAGACCCTGCCATTCCCTTCAAGGAAGGGTGCCCTCTGCCCATTTGCCTCGGCTCAGGCTGCTGCTGCTGCTGCTGGGTCTGCGAAGCAGGCATGCTGTCCTCACTGCCAGGGAAGGAAGGAGAGAGAGAACAGACAAGGAGATGACATGAAAAACCCCAAAACAACAAGGCTTTGTGGAGCTCTGGTAATAAAAGACCAAGAGCACTCTCGGATATAGTGATGGGTTCTGCCAATATGTTCTGCACATAATGATAAAGCCTATATCTTTCCCCACTTCCTACCTCCCTATTTATTTTCTTGCTTACAGGACTTGCCAGGACCCCTCACTGTGCTTCATTTCCATTACTCTTTCCAGTTTAGTTGCTTTAGTATCAAGGTTTCTTTACTTTTTTCCTTTTTTTTTCAGCAAAATAGTCTAGGGTATTTTTATTCCTTCACGCTTGATAGTAATTTTCTGCAGTCATCTCTGGCCTCTGTGGCAATTTACAATGATTAGCA
>NW_005054325.1:2478965-2486029 GCF_000277835.1 Geospiza fortis | reverse complement strand
TGGCACAGTCTTCCAGTTATTTAAAATAAACAGACAACTGCAAAATTATCAACCTTAATGCCAAAAAAGAAAATAGAATTGAGCCTTCTAAAGACTAAGGAAAGAGATGGAGAGCTTGATAAGTATTGCTACATTTTCTTTCAAGTCCTGGGGTTGGGATTTCTTTTCTCCCCCATTTAATTTCTGTTTAAGAACAAAATATTTTTGTGTTTGCAAGAAAAAGAGGATGACTTATTTTAGATTTTCATTCTCTCTTTGCTGGACCCTGGCACTTTATTGAAAATAAAATTTAAAAAAAAGTTTTCCATCCTACAAATGAAAGCATGGTTAACTAAAAAGACACTTGAGAAAAAAAAATTGTAAAAAATAATTACTATTTTTACAAAGCAAGACTGAAATATCCAGAGGTCAGTAGGAAATAACTAGCACTCATCTAAAGGTGTCTGTTTCATTTTTCTGAAACCTCAATTTTAACTGTGGATAAAAATCTACGTTAAATGATCCATCCTCATTTCACACAAAATTACTTGCCTCTTTAGAAAAATTGTAGGATCCTCTTAAACATATTCTTTTTAAGGAAGCCAATTTGTCAAAGTTTGCTGACCACATATAAAGTAACACTCAAAGACTGCGTCCAAGACTGTCTTCCCTTGCAGTTTGCTGTGGTCCAAGCAGGATGGGGAGCCAAGCAGGAGTGGGGTGAGAGCTGCATGGCAGCACCATCTCCTGTTTGCAGGTGCTGAGTGTCAGGGCACAGCAGACACCTCCACTGGGCTCTGTCCCCTGGGCCAAACAAGGGAGGGACCTTCTGTCTGTCACCTAGCACAGAATGGTGACAAGAAGTGTGGGCAGTCTCACCATTTGCTCTGCTCGTTGCCATGATGAGCCTTGGTAACATCTCCCAGATGCAGTGTTCAGGTCTCTTCATTTCCCTTATGTTACTGGAAAAATACATGCATTGTTTTCCATGTATCTCATATTGCAGACTTTCCTTTTTTTCTTGTCAAGAAAATAGTATTTTTAAAGATCCTGTGGACTTCTGGAAAAATACACATAGCTGCTTTACTTTTCACTTGAAGCCTTCCAAGGACAGCAGGTCTTTTGTTCTGCTGCTCCTCAAAAAGCCCAAGTGAACCAGAGGATAACACTGAAATCCTGTAAAAGAGCTGCGCTTGCTGATGGCTCATAAGTTGGCCCAGTTCCAAGACCAGTGCCAACAAGCAGCCTGGATCCATCCAGCCTATTTCAGCAACAAACTGCCAGCTCTCTGGACACAAGTCATACTCATTCTCCAGCCTGAAGGCTGGAGAAAAATTCCCAATTATTTTTTTTATTAGTAAAAATGTAGGCAGGGAGATCACTATCCTAAGAATATCTAGTCAGCATCAGCATACTTTATTAATTATTATTATTTCTTGCATCTCTTGTCTTAATAGAAGACTGTCTTTGACAGGATTTTTTACAAAAACAAAGTGGAATTTGACCCAACAGGAACATTAATGTGGGAGATCCTGCACAAACTGCTTTTTTTTTTTTTTTTTTTTTTTTAACAGAACACACAGCCAGTGCAGTTCCAGTACTTTCTCCACTGTCTATTCCTCCCTCGGTTCAATCTCATCCTCTACATTTTCCAGTTGTCATCCTGAAGCATTTTGGCAGAATTCACATGCCTATCAAGGCGTGGCCTGGCTCGTGTCACTTTACCACACTTACACGCTTGTATACATTTCAGCCTTACAATAACAGAAACTTAACACACTGTAAATAAACCCCATTGTTTCTTACCCATGTGCAAGCCTATTATCATTAGCCTTAACTTTGCAGAGGGTGAATATGTTCTGACTTATACAACATGATTTTTCCATTCTCCTGCTGATTTCTCTCAATATTTTATTTTAAGCTTTTTGTAGCTGAATATAGGCCAAACTTGGGATACTTCATCTGCTCACACAGAAACAATCCACTCAGTTCCAACTGTGAGCCCAAGTCAGGCAGATTGCACAAGAAATGGAAAAAGAAATTGGCTGTATATTTTTTCAGTAAGACCTTCAGGTTCAAAGGAGCCATATTTTCCAGGGGCAGGCTTCTGCCCAGGGGACACAGTATATTCTGCAGGGAGGGAGCCTGCTTGGTTCTGGCTGATCTCATGAAGAGAGCTACAGCCTTACCAGGACATGGTCCCTGGACCAGTCAACACCAAGAAGCAGATTCAAGGCCATGTGGATGGCCTTTGGTAGACTGGGTGAAAGCCTGAATTAGTCAGCATCACTAAGTCACTTCTGCAAATGGCACAGTCCTGCGCTTTTGGGGTTTTTTTTATGCTGTCACACCTTCACTTTTTTATATCATCCTATACTGTAATCTACTAGGCCTCTATTTTTCAGAAATCTTCTTCCCATTTTGGCATATTGGAGTATGATAAAATACATTATTGTAGCTTCTTCATATTTTCTTGTGAAAAGTTAACAGAATAAATATACTTAGTATACCATGGGGAAACAGGTTGCCTATTTTCCTGCCCCCTTTTTTTTTCCACTGGATGACTATGGAACAGTATATAAAACTCCCCAACTTAGATCTCACTAGAGTGAGTTAGAGAAAAAATTACTTTCTTTTCATTCTTTTCATTTCTTGGTATCCGGTACATTGGTTTCTAAGGATTGAATTTGCTATTGTAGCTCCAACATCATATATGGATATCCTGTTCAACCGGGTCTTTTTCTGACCCTTCTCAGAGGCATTGTTTTTGGAGATAATAACTAATTTTAAATCTGGTAATTTAAAAAATACTAGCAATGATCAGATGTATTTATTTTCTGGAGTGAACTGAAGCAGCCATCAACTAAGATTGTCATGGCGAATGGTTATGTCTTACCATCTTGTGAAAAAATAATGTTAAAAGGGGTCCATTTTGCAAAGTGCTAAGTGCTACAGTATATTTTCACATGAATATCTGGAAAAGGAGAAAAAATAATATTGTCATTTAAATAACTTCCAGTTACGAGTTTAGCACCTCTGAAAAAAAATGAAAGACATTTTCTTTTGAAGTCTTTCCTGTCAAGCATGAGTAAAACAACAGGTCTATATTCAGACTCTGGCTCATGGGTATTCATTTAAACAAATAAACAAAGAAATTGTAAAGAAAGCATTACACAGCTTAAAGCCTCGTCTAGTATCAGATGAATAATAAATACCTTAGTGTTGGTTGAGCAATGGCAAAATTCATTTCTACATATCAGGAGATAATGAGCTCACTCAAGGAGCCTTGTGTATGAAAAGAGATTTCAGAAGAAACACATCACAATATAATTGAGAATTTGTTACTGCTAATCCTAAGGCTTTGAATTTACATCCCCCACTTTTCTTTTTCCTTTGATTTGTCTCAGCATAACCTGTGTTGCAGTAAATACATGTGCGTGAGACAAATATGACCAAAAGAGGGACATACAAAAAACACAGTGCCTGGAAAGAGGTGCTAGAGTCTACTAGAACAATTACCCAGTTGCTCTCATGCAATACAATTTGTTCAGGAGTGGCAAGGTATTTTAGTTGCAGTTCTTTTTTTAGGCTTTTTTTTTTTTAATGCTAAACCCTGGCCAACATGGATGCCAAGTGACAAAATGTCTTCAGTCTTTTAGCACACACTCTTAGTAATCATAACAACATTTTTATATTATTATAGGCAGTACTGGCAGCGTGTTCAATTGTGCATGGAATAAATAGCTCACATTAGCAGTGTGCCTTAAAATTCATGTGATGGTAGCAGCCAGCTTAATTAAGCGCATCTTTCTGGGAAATCAGTAATAACGGTAATGAATGAACCTGCTGCTGACCTGCAGCAACAAGAACTCCTTCAGAACATTTCAGAGTTTGAAACTCGGTGTCACCAAATCTGCCTACTCTGTAAGGCTGTGATTGGGAAAGACAGGCAATATCAATGATATTCATCTTCGTTTGGTCATTATCCCTTTCTTCCTTCCTGGCCTTGGTCAATTTATATTTACCATGATCTGCTATTGTTTTCCAGTGAAGGGATTTTCAATATAGTGGTTCAACCAGATGTGGGGTTGCTGTGTGATTAAGTGCCTGAATTCTTCCACAGAAAACATATTTAAGAGTAGTTTAGATATTTTGGTCAGTTAACCAGAAGCAAGAAGCAGCCATTTGGTTTCAGAAAACTAAATGTATTTCTTCAGATCATACCAACCTAAAACATGTGTGAGGGGAGGAGAAGCAAATACCTTCTGCAGGAGAATTGTCTCTTGTTTTAGACAAAAAATCATTTTCAATAAAATGCGAAACAAAGAACCTTTTCACTGGAAAATTCCCAACTGACTCTAACATTGACAGATTGTGACTTCTGAGAAAAAGCCAAAAACAAACACAAAGTCATAGAGCCTGGAAAACTTGCCTAGCAAGGAAAAAAAACTGAAAAAGCTGAGGGCAAACATTTGACAAAGATGGAAAGACAAATAGATGTTTAAACATATTTGAACTGCATAAACATCAAGCACAGAGAGAATTTCTGTAGCTAGACACATGCTCTCATAGAACAGATTAAGGAGACTTGCAGTCATGGGGCAGCAGGAAGTCAAGACACAGAGTAGGTTTTTATGGGTGATATCAATTTTATTAATAGCAGTAGAAAAAATTGGAATGGTATAAACTACACTGCATTAGTGTTTGGTACCTAGATAGGTAAGCAGAAAACAAATTAAACAAATGGAAATTGTAAAGAATATAGTTGATAGGAAATAAAGGAAAGGTACAGAATATCCTATATCTATATTGGTAAGGAAATATGAACAGCCTAACAGAGAATTTTCTGATTTTTATTTATCCATCCAGAGACCAGAATATAAAGAACCTGAATACCATGCATGCGACACCATAGACACAGAGGAGACATTGTTGACAGGCTGTCATTACTGTGACAATTATTTAAATAAAAACTATAAAGTTCTAGGAAAAGGCAGCTAAAACCAGCAACAGTAAGTGAGAAAGGGGATGTGGGAGAAACCATGAACAGTCTCCTTCAGCAGTTTGAGCTCTGCCAAAGGGCTCAGAGTCAGGAACAAAATATAAGTAAGTTAGTGGGAAAGAGACATTAAGGGAAACCCTTCCTTTCCTTTTTTCTTTCTCCTCATTAATTAGTAGCAGTGATATCACTTAAACCAAGCAAAGAACCAATGAAGAGATTAGAAACAGTACCTTGTACTCAAAGTCTCTGAAATTATGACCAGTTATATAAATTCCTATTTCTAAAGGAAAAAATAATTCTTAATTTAACAATTAAGAATACAAGTAAGAATCACAACCATCAGAATTAAGGTTTTTTTTTTATTCATCACAGTGTTAAAAGTTTAACAAAGCTGGCTATGCAAAGCTTATTTGAAGAAATTCTAGAAATCACAAATAATAATGAGCCATAAACTGCAGGACTGACACCAGTATGCACTTTTGCCCCAGATGGCGATCAGCCAAATTTTGATGGAATTAAAGTCACTAGGTAAAGAAAAGTCTTTAAAATGTACATAAAACCATAAAGTATCTCAAAGAATCAAGGCCTCAAAATCAGGAGCAAAGAGTTAGAGTACTTTCAGTAGTCCAGCGAGAACATTTCTAGGACTTTCTTTGAAGTGTTTGGAGCCTATACCCCAGTAAGCAAGCAAGGAGTTCAACAAGAGGTAAGGGAGGAGATGGAGCAAAAGATACTGAGGTTCAGTTGATTCCTCTGCTGAGTTGCTGAGGTGCATTGGGTGCTTTGCTGCTGATCTGACATGGTAGCAAAGCTTCCCCGTAACTGTGTTGTGGACATAAAACAGAAGAATAAATATTTCCATGCATTTATCATGCGTAGGTTTGCTTCAGACTTTGAGTGTTATTGTTATAGGGCCAGACCACAATACTCACACAATCTATACATAATCTGGCTGGGCAGGGTTCAGAAAAAAAACAGATCTGGATTTCATTTCTTTCGGTCTTGAGAGAGCTTGAGAAATTTGAAAAGCAAAATAAAACCAACTAAGCCCTTTTCACCTCCACATCCACCCCAAGGAGCTGTGGAAAGCAGAGGATTCTTGGGGAATTACACTGATAATCTCCCCTGCTCGTTTTCAGGGGTCCTTATCCAAGCCCCTGGGGCCAGCAGCACAAACATTGCCTTGTTCTAAGCAGCAGTGGCTGAATTCTGCTGCCATGTGGTGACACTGGTGCAGGGGAAAAGAGAAGGGGAGGGGGAAGGGGAGAAGCCCTGCCGTTCCCATCAGTCAGACAGACAGCGAATTGAGGAAGGAGCAGAAGTTGTTTAGGACTGTCTAGCAAGTGACAACTGCTTGATTGGCAGAGAGCCACGATGAGCATGCTGTGCCTTTAAAATAGGTGTCTATCTTCAGCCTGGAATATATTCAAATCAGGTTGCATAAAAAGCTGTTCCAGCTACTTACAAGCTACTTACAGTAATTAAAAACAGAGAGCTGCCTTTGTCTCCCAGAAGCTGCGCAGAATAAAAAGCAAGCAGAGCAAAACAAAACAAAACAACAAAAAGCAATTCCCAAGGTCAGTTCTAAGGTATTATCATCCTTTTCTGCATATGAAATTTAGCTTTACGTACATAAGGCACACAAAGTGACTTCTTAGCAGCTCCTGATGACATTCACTGCAGGAGGTGAGGGTCTTACCAAAAACAGGAGGACTTAGTCTATGTAATTTGGATTGTAAAATACAGGCAGGGTCAGATTAGTCAAGCTCCTAGCAGGCATGGTTAGGGGTGGGAAAATAAAAATAGGGAAACTAAACTAAAAATAGGGAAACTATTATGCTTCAGCCTCTTGCTCATCTTGCTTTTTTTCCTCAGATTTGTCTACATTGGCAAAAAATGTCATACCCAGAGATCTAGTTTCTGAGTGCTCCTGGGGCACTTTAGCAGTGTCAGGCCCAAAACTAAGAGGAACCAACTGCTGAAACTTGATTCCACTGGACATACACAATCCTACTACAGTTTTCACTGGGAATGTCTGAATGTTCTCAGGGTATGGAGGTTGCTCAGCCTTCCCCAGTTCTCT
>NW_005054325.1:2478775-2478917 GCF_000277835.1 Geospiza fortis | reverse complement strand
GCAAACATGCACTTCATTTGTATCTTAGGAGGGCAAAAGAGCAGCATTACTTCCACAGAGGAAGCCCCCACGATCAGATCTCTAAAACAGTGGAGTTCTCAGCCAGGTACCATTGCTGTGCTTTAATTCCAGACCACAAAAA
>NW_005054325.1:2460755-2478765 GCF_000277835.1 Geospiza fortis | reverse complement strand
GGAAAGAGTCTAAATGTATTGCTGGGTAATGGATATTAACTTTGTCACAATTTAGAAACATGGAAAGAATGGCAGTATTCAAACAAAATATTCATATACACCATTTACAATATATCAATACTACAAATACATATGTCGAGCAATACTAGTGTGATTATGAGCTTCCTCAGCTAAGGAACACACTAGGATTTCTCATTGTCAGTGAGCACTTACATAGAAAGTGATATGGTAAGTGAAACTTGCATGTTTGATGTAGAGCATTGTATGATAGGTATTTAGGGATTTCTTCAGGGTAGTCAGTGTACAGGGAATACCAAGCCCAGGAGACCAATTAAGGCAAGGCTGCCACAGCTACATGACCCCAGGTCCACCCAGCAGCCAGGCTGAGCACATCTTCCCCACAGGTGCCCAGGCAAATACCTGTATATGATGCAGACATACAGAGCCAGCCAGACAAACTGTCACCACAGGCCTCTAGTTGGGTAATAATTAGCATTGATTCTATGGCTCTTAGAAGGCTGATCAATTACTTTATTATACTGTACTTATTAAGAAACACATTGCTCTTACAGACAGCCACAATACAGGTGGATCCAATTAGCCCTTTAACCTAAACACCATCACCACTGACCAATCAAGAAACTACCCTTTGGTAGACAAATCTCCACAACACATTCCACATGTTCAGAACAACAGGTACAGCAAGTGAAGATAGGAATTGTTTATCATTCTTTTCTCTGATCTTCTCAGCCTTCCCCAGGACAACTTGCCTGGGAAAGTTGTGTGTTGCTCTCTGTGGCCAGAGAGCTGCTGCCACAATAAACCATCACAGACATGCTCAACACTCACACAAACACACACAGCCCTTCCCTTGCTCCCCTCCAGACAACCAGGCTATTCCTATATCCCTCCTTGTCAATCCCTTCCTTTCCCCACCTTTGGTAACTCCCCTAAAAATCCCATAATCACTTTCATATAATCCCAAAGGGCTCTTCCCTGCATTCCTGTGAGTCTTGTCCACATACTCATCTTTGCCATGGGGCTGAAGGCTCCCTGAGGACAGCTCTAGCAGTAGCTGGGACAGATTTCCCTGCCTGCCCTTGTGTGTCATTCAGATTTCCCTGCCTGTCCTTGTGTGTCTGCGCTCACAAACTCCCACTCCAACTGAAACATCCTTTTTCATCAGTCTGCAGAAAACAATTACTGTGAACTAAATCCACTTCTGATTTCTTCCTGGAAAAGCTAATAAATACCTTTAATAAATACAATTAAATCAAGAAAGGCAAATTACTTATCATTTTTCAATTCCATTTATTAATAAATAGCAGATAGTTAACCTAATATTCAGGAAAGATGGCTATCCATTATTTGCAGCATCATTTAAAATTTTTCCTAGTAAAAGAGTCTGGACTGGAAAATGGGTTCAATCAAAATAGAAACCTTTTGTAATTAAGATGTAGAAGTTCTCTCTCTCTCTTTGCCTTTTCTCTCCCCTGTTTGTCTGAGGAGAACTTCAATTTATTGACTTTTCACCCTTCTTCAAGTGTATTAGAAAAATGATTACTTCAATATTTTATTTCTGAGAGTAATTTATTCTATAAAATTTCAGTTAATTTCATAAAATAACACTACCTTATTCCAGTGGAGTAAAATCCAGTAGTTTTCTCTACTGAAAACTTTATGGGAAGCTTGGACATATTTTATTAAATATCAGTCCCCTATCATATCATATACTTTTAAAATGTTCCTGTTTTACTGATGTGTTTGCAAACACATTGATAATTTCCAAGTGGCTCTATTTTTTTGTAACATATTCAAGTATGATCAAAGTAATATACAAATTTCAAGGTAATTTTTTTCAAAATAACTTTTAGACGATGATGAAACTTTCATAATAGATCTCAATTTTTAATTTGATTAGAAAAAATACCCTCTCGAATGCACAGCATTTTACAAACATTCTACTATGTTGTTCTTTGTTTATCCACAAATGGCTTAATTTATTTTGAATGTCTTTTTAAATGCTTATAACTCATCAGTCATCAGCAAAATTACTTTTATTCAATGATAAAGGCTACTCATTTCGTTAAATATGTTTTTCAGAGCATGTCTGAGCCATTTATCAAAAAGCACAATTTTTATAACATATTATACTCTCTATCTTTGCAGTAATCTGTGGTGCTTGATCATATAATTGTCATGTCCCCTAAATGTATTGTAAATGCATTGCAAGACATTTAAGTCACTGTGCAATACTAGCACCATGATTTTAAACATGTCATTGACTTCTCACAACTTTTATACAAAAATCTATGAGGTTTGTTACCACCAAGGAAATAGAAACTAATCACTTACAATGTCTCAAGCTAGATATGGGAAGGAAACAAAGACTAGGGAAAGCAGGCAGGCTAAACAGCAAACTAAATAATCCAAAATACTCAGATGATCATGATTGCTGAAAACTAACATTTGATCTTCTATGTTTATTCAGGTTATAAGTCTCACAAGGGTGATGCTGCAAGGTGTACACACCATGAGGTTCTACAAACCTCCTTTCACTTACAGAATGAGGAGCTGTGCATGCACCACTGAAAGGATAACAAGAAATAATTAAGAGCTTGTGGAGAAATTAAAATCATACCCTGGAAAATGATCAGTCAGTTTTATAGAAGAGGAACAATCCAAAAATACAAAATCACAGAGCAGAAGTGTGGAAAAGAGCATGAATTTACAATAGCCCAAACTCAGAGGAGGGGCCAGCGTGATTTAGATCTCCAGATACAGGACATCACATCGCGATCTTGATGAAGATCAATCTGCTGCAATATGCTGAGTGTGAAGCCATTCTCTAACAGAAATGTATCAACAGACATATTGGAAAGAATTCTGATAAAGGCAAGAAAAATATGCCAGTAATTTTATCCACCAATGCAAACTCATCCGCTCTCTCTAGCCTGATGACCTATAGACATCTCTCTCTGCTCCAGACTTGTCTCCTTCTTTACAGGATAAAATCTGTGTCTGTCTCTCTGACATCTCCTCACGGGTGTTTAGCTGTCAGCTGAAGTTCAGGGTGGTTAAAACAGAATTGTGATTCCCCCTCCCCAGCTTGGTTTCTCAATCTGTGTAGACAATGCCATTATTCTGCCTGTCACTCAGGCTCACAGCACGGACATCATCTTTGGAGAGCAGTCTGAGCTGGCAGCTTCCATCATTTCAAGCCAGCCTAAGCATGAACAGCCACAAAAAGCGTAACTCAATTTTCCTGGGTGAAGTTTGAGCTGGATCAGCCCCCCAATCCTGCTGCCAGCATGGCTTCATAGAAACTAATGAAATTGGGAGAAACAAGCAGTATGTCCCCCTTTCGAAAACAGCCTGTTCTGCCTCACCGTGATTAATGTAATCTGAATCCTAGTGCTAACATCTGCATTCTTTTTCTCACGTATAACTGCAGAGGTGAAGCTCCTCTCACACCACATCCAGCCCCTGCACACTCCTTGAGAAATGGGACCTCGAACACAGGCACAACTGAGCTCTTTCCAGAATTCTACTGGAGACACTGTACCTTGAACCTGCTTTGGTCACTTCGGTCCATCCTTTGCTTAACAAGCTTCCTTCCTCTGTTGTACGCAGTCCACAAGCATGGATTGCTTATTTTCAATGTCAGGTGGTCCTAACTTCACAACTGTCCTGCCAATTATGTCAGTCTCTGCTCAAACATCTACTCTTTAGCTGGCTTAAACTTAACTGTCAGCATAATAATCAAAACAAGGTGCTCCAGCTTCTTTTAACTGGAGTTCAGTCACCATTCTCTGAATTATCCCATTATTCTTCATCTGAAAGCATGGATGGAAAATGTACCCAAGAGTGCCTTCTGCTCCCTATTTTGTTCCTCTGAAGCTTCAGCAGATAAAATTATTGCAGCCTCAGCCCTTGTCCATTGCAAGGAGTCCATCTTCTCGCAGACATTCCTCTCCTAACCACCCAAGACCAACACACGCACACATATATAGACTGTAGCTAAAACTATGTGCCACTCATTCCCATTCCAACTGAAACTGTTCCTTAGGGAGGTGCAGACTTGTCTTTTCTAGAATTTTGGTGTTTTGAAGTTCTCTGTGTGTATTTATCTACAGCCTGTATTTTCAGCATGTAAAGGCACACCACCCAGACTTGTCAGTAGCTTACAGCTGAGAGAAGCATCTCATGGTTAGCACAATAATTCCACCAGCTATCACACCTTTAATGAGCACTTAGGTAAAAGTTTTGGACCCACACTTTTGGTGCTAACCATCAGAGCTCAGACTCAGTGAAAGCCATAGCTAGTTTTCCTTGCATTCCCATTGCCAGTCATACCAGAGGTCTCTTGCCTTGAAAAATGGAATGGATAAGATCTTCATTTTCAGGATCCCTGATAGTTATAAGAATTGCAAGAGCAGCATGGTTGGTGGGGAACACATCAGCTGTTTCAAAACTAAATATAAGAAATATAACATGAGTAGTGAATGGAACAGACTTTATCAGGTGCATGGTGATTAGCTGCCCCACCACAAGCATAGGAAATATATATTCACTGTGGTAGTACAGGAATTCCACTCTCAAAGTGATCTCTTTCCTGCTATAGCATATATGCATGATAAAATGTCCAAGAATAATCACAAAGAGAGGAAAAGATTGGTAGAACAACAACAACAAAAACAAAAACAAAAAAAAAAAAAGAAAGAAAGGAAGTAAAACTCATGCAGAATTAGTTAGGAAAAAATATGCATTAACAATACAATGTATCAGCCTGCAAAATAGTCTCTAGAGGGTATAGATAGAAATATCATCATTCAAGGTATTTGCACATAGACAGGACAAAGCACACCAGAACATAGATACAGTATAGCAAGTGTAAATCTGCCTTAACATAGGAATAAATCACACGTTCTTATTATAGGCTGATAAGTGATGCAACATTAAAACTTCGTGTAAAAAACAAAGCTCCATTTTCTAGACTTAGTTTAGACCTAAAAGGTCTTCTCCTTTCTAAGAGGTGATTTTCACCTCTTTTTAATTTGTTGGCGTAGCAAGAGTATTTGAAACACAGTGAAACAAAGATGATGGAAGATAGGTCTAAAAGACAGGAAACAAAAAAATTATTCAGGTTCAAATGACAATGTGCCCTATCAGGAATTCTGGCTGAATTCTCCCATGGAACACATGGGTCGAGCAATGTGTTTCATGTTCAGTTACTACACCCAGCAGTGTCACAGAGTGTTAATCTCATCCCCCAGTCCCAGGTGCTCTGTGCTTCGCCAGGAGTTTAAAGCAGCCAGCTCAACTGGAGAACACCTCACCTTGCTCATGAGTGCCTTCCAGCAGCACATTTTTTTTGCCTTTACTGCAATAGACATAACCAAGCAGAAAAAGAATAGCCAGAGTCCACACCTTGGTTATACTACATCCCTCTCCAAGACACCAACCTCCTGGGAATCATAAGTAACAGTATAAATAAATACCAACAAAAATGAGAGCTCGGAGATTACTGCAAAGTGGCCAGGGACCAACAAGATTCCCAGTTGGTCCTGGGATTAGAAAGGCATAAAATCCTTTTAAAGCTGGGTTTTCTTCCCCACAGCAATATGAAGCTGAACATAGCTCCAAAGGTTTTGGAAAGTAAGCCTTATGCTTCTGGCTTTGATATGTTAATTCAAATTTCAGGTTTTGTAGACAATTTAGTCAACGATTTGGGTTTATTTCATATATTTTATTTATTTATTTATTTAATATATAATTATTGTGTAAGAAATACTTGGTTATGAAAAAGTAATTATACCCAGCAAACTGTACAAAACCAATTAAAGCAAAGCAAACTGAAAATTAGCAGAGATACTTGGCAAGCTCGTGGTGGGGAGGTAAAGGAAGAAGAGAGCATCACCTTGCAAACAGTGAAGGGACTTCAATACCTCCACTCATAAAAAGTCACTAAATTCACTATATGGTCCTGACTGATCACTAGGTTTTCCAAATTAAATTGAAAAATTGATACAAATGTCAAAGCAAAATCAAAAGTAAGTATTAAACTAAACAAGGTTATTTTAAACACTTGTCAAAGAATATGTTCCTGTTTGGTGTTGTAAATAAGCAGCTCAAAAAAGGTTCACCTTTTCTCTGCCAATAACTTTTCAAGTGTCATAATTTTAGGATGGAAATCACCTGTGAAAGCAACAGGAAGAGAAATATTTCCATGGGTAGGTTCCATCAGTTTTGCAGACCCTTGATTTCCATGTAACACAGGAAATACTGCAGGAAGAGCCCTTGATGTCAGATGATGGAGTCTCCTGGCACAGGTGTGTGAGGAAAGCCAAGGTTTCCCTCCAAGGCCATATGTAGAGTCCTTTTTGGGGTGATGCAGCTGTTACTCATCATTACCTCTCACCTGCCACTCTAAAATGCATTTTGTGACCACTGGTTTGGACATTTCTACATTGGCACATGAGGACCTGTAATTAAGTCCTGCTCACCAACAGCTGGATCCTCACAAACACACCAGAGGAGCTCTGGGGGAGCCAGCCTTGTTCCTGCACGCCCAGAACCAAAATCCTTGGCTGCACCCAGCCTGTCCCATCACAGAGACACTGAAGTGCCCCTGCAGTAAATCCCCAAGGAATCCCAGTGGCAGCAAAATGCTCAGTGCTTCCCCACTCAGATCCCCACTACGCCAGTAAAGCAGTAGAAATGCATGTGGCCACTAGCCATTGAATTGATGGAAATATTGGATCAAAAGCCACATTTTACTAGTGAAAAATATTGATCTGATTTGCAGCAATGAAAAGTCACTGATTAATGAGTAATACAGCACATGTCTGTGCCTGCAGACTATACAGACCTGTCATTTTTGGCAGTTAGAGCCACATCCTTCATCATGGAGTACCAGGTTTTTGTTTGCTTTTTTTTTTCACTAATACAAGGAAATTGTTCTATATAAAATATTGAACAATGGTTCTCTCTCAAACTTTTACAAAACAAGTATTCAAAGTTCAATTGGTGCAGTTTTCTTTCTGCTTTTTTCTTTCTTTTTTTCTGCTGCCCTAGCTTATTTTTGCAAATAGTTTTTCCATATGAACAGAAATCTTCCTGAAAATTGGACTAGAAGCCTTCAAATCCCAACTCCTTTCAAGGATAAATGGCCTATTTCATCTTAGTTTAAATTAATTATTGTACATACATAATGTGAACAAAATTGCTTTGGAAAAGGAAGGAGAGGAAGTCTGTACTGGATTATGCCAGATTAATTTCAGTGCAACTCCTTCAATTTCAATAAGAATAATTTACACCACCATCTCTAGAAGAAAAATATGCCACAATGGCTGGCAGTTAATGGAAACTCAGTAATTCTGGCAGATGTAGTGCCCAGTTTTCAGCTTTCTCTCTATAATCTTGTAGTTTTTTTCCAAGTGATTAAAGCAAGTACAGAGAGAATCCATCAATTTTCACCTCACTCTGGTTGCTCGTAGGGATTATTTCTTACTTTGAATGAAGTCCTTCCAAAGTCTCTTAAAGAAATATGGGGATTATAAGAGGTAATTTATTTCCAAGATTTTTTCTATCTTCAATTAGATGTTGAAAGCTACTGTGCAGTCTGGTCACTCAGAAAAAAAGTTAATACTGTCTATATACACAAGTCACTTCTTGAAAAAAGGTCACCTGCTGCTCATTTTTTTCAATGAAGATCATTATATATGTTAATAAAAGCTGATGAATTGTTCTGGAATGGAAGGTGTATTATCCAATATGAGATGAACAATAAATATGGTTAGTTTAATGCCACTGAAAATGTAACTCTAAGATAAAAACACAGAGAAAAAAAAGAATAAAGGAATTTAATAAAATGCTTATCAAGCCTTCCATCAACAGTTCGCTAAGTGGTTTAAACTGTAAACCAATGAAGCAGACAACCAATAGGGAGGAATACTTGAAGGAATAGGAGCAGGTCAGGGGAAAATTAAGAGTCTCCAGGCAAGAAGACTGAGGAAAACTTTTACAGGAGTTCAGGAGTACTTGTCAGGCAAAAGCATTTTTGGAGAAAATCTCACAGCTCACCTTGAGATGTGACTTAGATTGCTAAATGAGAATGTGATTTGACTAAAGAGTATAAAATTGCTTTTCCTTCCAGCTTCCCCTTAGAAAGAATTATGTTTAACAGAACTAAGGAAAAATGAAACTGCATATAAAACTAAAAAACTAAAAGCCCCCCAAAAATTTCATTAAACCAAAACAAAACTTCACAATTCATGAAAATCACGAAGAACAGATTATAAAGCAACTAGAAACCTTTAAAACAGACAGAGAAATCTTATGCAGAGAGTCACAAAGACTGTTTATGTTTTCCTCAGTCACAGCATACATTTTATTATTGTTGTTCTCAGCACACTGAAAGCGTTCAGCTTTGGGAGTTCAATATATTAGAAAATGCAAATGCCTGGCAGAGAACAGGCACAGAGTAAAAACAGGGTCTGAGAAACATAAAACAAAACAAAAAAAATACAACCCCACCTAGAATTTTTATATTAGCTGCATTTACTTAGCTGATTTACAGGAGGATGAAGGGAGGAGGGAGAGCAGTTACACCAAGCCTGGGACTGACCACAGTTAATGAGTTGTGACCAAGACAGACATGAGCAGTTTCACAGCAAACAGATTTCCATTGTTCATTAGAAGTTAGAAAACTCTGCTGCTTAGAAAAATACCAGCTGTATCCAAGAAACTGACAGCTGCTGTTATCAATATTGCTTCTCAAGTCTTGACCCATTGCCCAGAAGTCCACTGGGTGACCTTGATCTCAATGGCTTGTGGTGGTAAGCAACAGCTATAAATAATGCATTAAAAGCGTCCTTCCATGTTAGCAGGCTCACATTTGTCAGGCATTTCCATACTATTCTGGGCCACCTTTTATGGTGCTCTCTTAGCATGCTGTGCATTTTTCTTCAACTGCTTTAACATGGATTTATCCCCTCCTTAAATACAAATATATTAATATAGACTTGTCTCTTCATCAAATGTGGCCTGAAAAAACAACATTTGGTGAGTACAGTGAGGGAAGAAAAAACAGTTTAGGGATATCACATAAAATGTTGGCATCTTTACTACTTTTTTAAATGGTGTTTTTTGTGAAGGAGCAACTTGCATGCTAATAGTGTTTTCCATGTAATTTGATGATTCCAAGTGTTTTAGAAAGCAGATAGTTGCATTCATGGGAATACAGAATATCATTATAGGCAATTAGGCATAAGCAGGGATATGACTTACTTTATGCACTCAGTAACTTCTTTATCGGATTTCTTTATCATCAGATCATCAAGAAGAGGCACAGAAAGTACCACAAGCAGACAACTCTGCTCCAGTCCAGTATTACCAGCCCCTTAACTCAGCTTTCTCATTCACTCAAACCTCCCAGCAATGGACACTCCACAATCCTCCTTGACACTCCACCTCTAACTCACTGTTAGAGGGTTTTCCCAAAAACTAATAGAAATCAAACCCCTCAACTTACTGAAGTCTTCTTATTTGAAACTGATTTTCTTTAACAATTCTTTCCTAGTGGCTGCTTTTCTCCTTCACCTTGTCTGCAAGACTTCCTAGTCAAAATAAAATTTGGTAGAGTTCTCCATTAATTTATTTGTTCTCTTTCCATAAAAAAATAGTGTATCCCAACACACTCTAATAAAATTTTGAACAGTCCCTATTGTTCAGCTACAGTCAATCCCTGACAAGTAAAGTTTCCTCTTAAAAGTGAGATATTGAATAACTTTTCTAGATTAAATCTGTATCCATCTGATCCTTCTGATGTGACAGAAATTCCCTTGTTTTAATATAGATTTATGGTACACAACCACTCAGTAAAACCTCCCTTTTATCTTTGTTTTTGTTTTTTTAAATGACCTTGAGGCTATCAAGAGGAGTATTTTTCCTCATCTCTTAGACTGTTTTGCTATAGGGAACCTTTCATTCATATCTCATTTCCCTCTTTACTGCCATTCTGTCTTTGCTAAACAAACTCTGGCTTTCTATTTTAATGCTTGGTTTTGTTTGTCTTTACATAACTAGGATTGGGTATTGGAACTCTGAGGCCCTGATTTTCCTCAAATTGCCTATGGCTTCCAGTGAGCCTGTGATGCCACCTTCACCTCTCAGCCCCACTTCCATGCCCTCCTCCTCCTGAGATTAGGTCTCAGACAACATCCTCCATGGGGCTCAGGGACACAGAGATGTTTTCTGCACCTCCAGAAAGATCTCAAAACTAAGCAACACGATTCTAGGGGAATTTGGCTTTTAGCTTTGAAATTCGTGTCATATTTGAGAAAGCACATTTGAAGCAGAGGGGTCCCCAAGAAGAGACAGCTCTGGAGACCATCAGTGCAGTGGGGCCTCTTCAACTCACAGCTTCGAGAAGTCCTGAATCAGTGCTTGGAGTCAGAAAGGAGATTCCTGAGGTACTTGCTGAGTCTTCATCTTCCTGCTATTAAGAGTGTTCACTCATAGCTGAGTTTCCAAACTTAGAATCAGGAACTTGATTCTTTGCTGCCCTTGCTGAACTTTTTTTTTTTTTTGTTTAAAAAAAATCCCAACCAAAAAAAACCAACAACCCACCAAAAACTATTCCTGGTTTTGAGCAAGATTTCAAGCAATGCTATGAGTACGAGGCACCTTTCTTTCCCAGAAGTGCCAAAGAAAACATCTTGATATAATGCACAGTTACAGAAGAATCCTTTTGGTGCCTAGAAACCAAGACAAATTTGGAGTGTCTTAGCAGCTGGGATGTGTTTCCCACCAACCTGCTAAAGTTTTTTGAAGCATAAAATCATCAAGGGCCAAGACATGGAAAGAGTCATTCCAGTGAGACACTAACCAGGGCCTTCTGGCACAGGACAAGTGACAGAGACACATCCCAGGGCTGTAGGAATCCCCATGTTGTCATAATCTATAAACAAGTTTTGGGAAAGTTTCCAGGATTCTTTGCCATTTTCATATCAGCAGCACAAGTTGCCAGGAGAGACTTCTCTACTTTTTCCAGTGCCTATCAACACACAGCATGTGTCCCAGCTTCTCCACTGGGAAATTCAAAGTGAAATCGTGAGAGAAACTACACAGTCTTATACATGATAGAGACCTTTCTGTAGGCATGAGAAGAAACACTGTCTCAGCTACTAAAAAGCCATTTGGATTAATTAAGGGGCAGTAAATAACCCTTAAACTTCTATAAGTTTAGGAGCATGCTGGATAACCAAGAGCTAATTCTACGTAGGGAAGTTGATGGCCCCAAGTTTAAGTGATCTGTACTTTTTTTCAGATTTCTGCACATTTTAGCAAGTGTTTAACCATCCTTTATAAACGGGATCTCTTGATAAGTGCAAATATATTAATTCACTTTTCTAGGCTCTACTTCCTTTAAGAGAACAAAGGTCTTCATTGTATGGTACAAGTGCATCTGTTGGTAGCAACAGGTAGACTTCAGGTAGACATTGAATCATGAAGTGATGATAAAATGTGACATAGTTATTGGCACAGTTCTTAAGCTAATTGCTATTTTGGATAGGGACATTCTACCTTGCATCACGAACAGCAATTCCAACCTGCTGTTGGGGCACCCTATCAGAAACAGGAATTTTTCCCAAATTGGAAAGTATATTTAAGGTATGCTATATTCAGTTAGCAAAACAAGTGCTTGTATAACCAAAGAATCGCACAAAATCAGAGAAGCTGAAAATATCTCAGATATTGCAGACATTTTAGTCAAAGATAAATTTTAAGTCATAACCAATAGTAGACTACTTTTAAACCATAAGTTAACATTTGATATTGAAAAAAGCTTACAAAACATGCTAATTTGGAATTGATCTTAAAAAATTATAACCAATGTTTCCAGCAACTTAACCTTTCTCGCCTCAGCTGGAATGTCATGCCATACAAATGCAAGCACAGTTGTAGCTATAATACCACTGTTCTTTCACTGCTGATTATGCTTTCAGTAGACACAGAGCCCATGGACAGTGTATGTATATAAAGTATATTTAATTTTCTAACACATGGTGAGCAAGCATGACTACAGTTCTTTAGTCCTGACCTTTAAATAAGCCAGTTTAAACACCAGTGAGTGTCATGCACCTTGTTTTCTGAGGACAGAAGTTATGTTCAGCTGAACAGTCTAACTGAGGCCTTGGGGATGAGTGGTGTGTGCCAGACAATACCTTTACATTATGAAATTACAATACACAATACCTTTATGAAAAAGGGCTTTATGCTTCTCTATGCCAGTACCCAGCCAAATAAAAGTGCACTGTCACTACTGCAGCTACCAAATTAAATTAATTAGTCCCAGCCAAACATAAAACCAGTGGATTTGAGCCCTGAGGAGCACTGGGGAAACACAATTCCCTGATGCAGCTGCTGGGTACTGCTGCCAAGTGCCCAGTCAGTGTGGGCAGTGGCACTGAAGGCATGGAAGGAGCCTGGCCCCTCAACACAACATGCTCAGCTCCACCCAGACCAGGGATCCCTCCGAGCCCAAGTGTTCAGATGGATCTTCATTCTAAAAGAGGCCAGCTGCACTACAAACCTCCGCAATTTCTTCATTTGTGTGGTAGTACTCTCCAGCCTATTGCCCTTTTCTTGTTTCTTTCAGGCTTCACACAAGCAGGATTGGCAGGTCTTGGATGGCTTAGTGCTAAGTAAAAGATAGGAAAAAACCCTGATTCACTGGCCCAGCACTACACTTCCTTAGCTTCAAACAGCCTTTGCAACACATAGGTAACTACTACGGCCACCAAAAGTCTCTGTTTTCTAATTTCAAGTGTAGATTTTTCCAGAGCATGATAGCTCTCACTCGAACTTATTAGACTTATAGGCACACGTGAGTAGAGGGCTACATGCAACCTTAAGAGCTGAAGCTGTCCAAAGTTACAATTTTTATCTATATTGAACTTGAGATGCCAATAAACTTGTTTAGAGGAATTATTTTGCTGTCTTTCCTTCCTGCCAAGCTTAACCTCCAGCCCTTGCACTGCCCCTGCCAAGCACACACACAAGAACATTTTTCTTTCAAGCCTCTGTGTCTGCCCTGACACTTCCCCTCCTGTGGTTGTGTGCTGCAGAAGGTCCAGGGCATCACACTCACCATATGCAAGTGCCCACAGAGAGATAAGGACATGGCCAGTGGCTGGCAGGAAAAGTGACATTCTCTTACACTGATGTGACGTTTAATCCTGGGCTCAATTAAATGTATGGCACGATATTTATTAACTAGCTGAGCCACCCTACAACAGCAGAAGTTGGCTGCAGCTGTGACAGCCTGTGAACCGGTCCAGGAAATTGGCTCGGGGTGTCTGAGGAAGAAAATCACTGCCAAATTGCAGCATCTTCCAAATAAGTTGTTTTCCTTTACCAGGTGTTGCTACCTCATGGTGTCATCAGCAGAGCAGGCAGTGAGCCCCATTCCTGGCTGACTGCTTCCTTCAGATTTGTGGGGGAGGAGAGAGTCAGCTGTTCCTGCTGTTCTGCAGTGCAGTACTGTGTGACAAAGGACACTGGGGGACATCACAGGGGAGACAGCCCCCACAAGGTGGCCCATCCCAGCTCTGACTCGCCTTTCCTATGACTCTAGGGAAGCCAGTCCTGGCTATAAGAAAAGCCTGGATATAAACATACACACATGCACACACACACACATATATATTTACATTCACACACAGATACCTACATATGTGTGTATATATATAGGCATGACAGAGAGATATGATGAAGCTACAAAGAATTCAGCATATCACAGCTTTTCCATTTGAGCCGTGTACAGTAGAAGGATTTTATTGGATTGTCTTTTTTTTTTTTTTTTTTTTTTTTTTTTTTTTTTTTTTTTTTTTTTTTTTTTTTTTTGTTACCTTGCCGCTGTAGTCAGGAGCATTTTGGGGGAGGGGAAGGATGCCCAGAGGCTACTTCTTAAAGCTGGGGTGCTGCTGCCATCTAGTGAGGTGCGTCTGCCCAGGGACACACACATACACGGCAAGGAAGGTGTGGGGACAGCTTTCTGTTTTCTAGGTAACACCGGGAGCATCGTGCCACTCTGAAATTCAAGGGGCAGTCTGGAAGCTGAGCCGTAGGATAACATGGCACACAGCAAAAGTGCTTGTTTCCCATAGGGAAGCCTGCACTACAGCCAGGTTACAGCCTGTGTGGAAGCAGTTTGTCAGGATGGTTCAGTGAGGCTGTATCAGATTTTGCTAATGCCTGAACATTATCACTTCAGAGCAAATATATGAAGCCATCAGTTCAGATTTTACTTGGGATCAAATTATGAACACGACAGCGATTGGAGCCTTTTGTATGAATTGTCATGGGAGACCCCAACCCTTGTGAATACAGTCTGCTGCCTGACAAAGGTAGCACTGAAATGCAGCTTCCCTTCACAGACCACTTCCACAGGGAATAAAGGACTCTTTCCACACACAAGCCAGCTCTTTTCTGACCTACAGAAGGTTCTACAGTTTTAGATCGCTCTGCAAGTTTTAGATCACTCTGCAACAGTCACGAATAAAAAGCAGACCAAGAGCCAACAAAATGCAAAGTGCACTAGCTACCAGCTTCACTCGCAAAAAGATTTGTGATGCATATGTCTTATCTCAGTGTTGCCATCTGATTGGATTGCAGGGGTTCTATACTATTGTCTCCTTATCACAAAAGCTTCATACCTTCTTGGTATTTCTTGTGGGCAGCTCCTCAGAGCACTGTCCCTTCTTCACAAAGCAGCCAACTGACTCCAGTTCCGTTCTCAACCAGCCATCCCACTCTTTTATAGCACTCTTCTTCTCATGGGTTACAAATGTGGCCTCTTAAAGACAGGCCTGTTCCTAATCTTTGATAACTGGCCAGATGCAACTCCTTAGGGGTAAGATTACTTTCTACACTATCTTTATTTTCTTATATTCTATCCCCTTACATCCCAGCACTGGAGGAACAGAATATCTCAGGAGAGAGGCACCAGTCTTGGTGGTCTCCATGTCGTGTCACACGAGGACACTGTAATCTTGCAAAGCCATCCCATCCACACCACCTCCTTGTGGCCCCTCTCCTGGACTCAGTGGTCCACTGCAGAGGTAGATGGGAAAGTCTGGAAAGAAGCCCAAATATACCAGTGGGAAAGGGAATGAATGGATGGCACCCCAATGTGTGAAGTCAGGAAGGAGGTTAGTTTTGAAGCTATTGAATTAAAGCTACAGAGGAAAGTAACAGGTATGAGCATTTGAAGTGCTTGTCTGAGAGCTCTGCTTCAACCCAGGGCACTTCAAATCTGTTCCTAGACACGTGGTTATCTTATGATGCAGACATTTGGCATATTTTCCTAAATATGCTGAAAGACCTAAAGATGATACTGTAAAATACATTTTTCTAAATTGTCTGATGGAAAAAGAAAGAATTTTAAGTGTTTTTTTAATTACTATCCATGGCTCATTGTGTTGGTCTTGACTGTGAGAATGATAATTTTCTCCATAGCAGCTTGTATGGGGCTGGGTTTTGGATCTGCATTGGAAACAGTGTTGATAACACAGAGAAGTTTTTGTTATTGCTGAGCAGCACTTACACATCATCAACACCTTTCCTGCTTCTCCTACTGCTCCTCCAGGAGGCCAGGGATGTGCAAGAAGATAGGAAGGGACACAAGCAGGACAGCTGAGCCCAATTGACCAGAGGGATATCCCATACCATACGGCATCATTCCAGTATATAAAGCTGAGAGAAGAAGGAGGAAGTGAGGATGTTCAGAGGGATGGTGTTTGTCTTCCCAAGCCACAGTTCCACATGATGGAGCCCTACTTCTCTAGGGTTGACTGAACATCTGCCCATCCATGGGAAGCAGTGAATTATATCTTGTTTAGCTTGCTTGTGTTAATGGCTTTTGCTTTACCTATTAAAGTGTCTTTATCTCAACCAAGGAGTTTCCTCACTTTTCCATTTCTCTCCTCCCTCCCACCATGAGGTGAGTGAGTGAGCAGCTGAGTGATTCTAGTTGCTGACTGGGGTTAAACCACAGCACTCACCAACTTTGAGACTTAAAGTCTTCCAGGAGTTCTTCCAGTCTTCCAAAACTTTCTGTAACCTGGATCAAAGTGAAGCCATTCAGCAGCCTTCTGCTCTTGCATTATGGACTCCCCACTGAGTGACTCCATCACTCACCGTCTGAACCATGCAGAGACTGATGTTTTAGAGAGGTCTATCTTTTGGTTTGTACTTGGAAAATGGGTCTTCTAAGACAATATTCTTTTTCAATTTCATTCGTCTTTTCTCAAGCTCATTAAGATGCTGGGGATAAGAGAGCTCTTATATTGCCCAAGAATTTACTTTTTTATATATATATGTGTGTGGAATCAGTCTTGTGCTCTGATCCTGGAAGAGCTTATGGAGATTTAGCCTCATGCCTTTAGCCTAGCACCTATTAACTTTATGACAAGATTATGCAGTTATGTAGATCTTTGCAGGACTTGTCACTGCATTTTGTTAAGTAAAGCATCTAAGGCAGTGTTGCTATGATATTGTAGAAAAATATCTGTGAGTACCAACTACCTTCTGGCCAAAGAAAATGTTGGAAAATCATGACATTTTCACTGACAGCAATCAGATTTTTCCCCTGGAAAGATTTAATAAAAATCCACAGTCTAATATTCAAGTTTCCCCTAAATCAACCAGTCAAGCAATAGTTTCTATTCTATCCAACATGAGTGAGAAATCACATTCCTATCTGAATAAGACTCTATAGATGATAACATTTGAAGCAAACTATTTCCAAACCTTTATCAGACTGAAACAATATGCTGAGAACAGATGGCGCTCACCCAGAATAAAACCACTCTAAAACCTGGACAGAGCTGTAATGTTTTTAAAAAACAAAAAACGAGGACTGCTTTCAGTCATTTCCTCATTTTAAGGCAGGTCTTCTGCCAGACACCTGGAGTAGGTGATTCCAAATTAGAGATTAAATATAAACAAGACTTTGCCCTCAAAGTTCATATGATGGTTGCATCACTCTCTACTAAAATGGGACTTATTGTCTGGACCAGGCAGAGGATGAACTCATTGAGTGCTGGAGTGTGTGAAAGGGAGTGAAGAAGAAAAATTATTGGTAGAGTCATCAGACTGTCAGACAGAACAGATGGCCTTTTGCCATCTGAGCTGTGAGGAATCAGGTCCAGAAAAGCAAAGAATTTGGTTTCGCCTCAGTGCAAAACCTAGATTTCCATTTGACTTTCCAGAGACCTTCACAGCTCCTTCACTGATTTTCTTCCCTTCTCTCTCTATCCCACCAAGCCACACTCATCCTGTACATTGAGCTATTCTGTGTACAGTTTAGCACCTACAAAAGAGCCACAACCAGCACACATATCACACAGGAGAGGCAGGGGATGTAACTCACCACTAGGAATAATTTATACTTAAAGCCTAAGTGCAAAGAGATCAACTCTGAGGCCTGTCAAGATACTGCTGCTGTTTGTTGCCCCACACCAAGCAGCAGCACTGTTGTTAATCTTCGCCACAGAAGGCATGTATTATATTTTATAACATCATGAGCAATCCTCACATGTTTTCTAAAAGAAGGAGAGGGAAAAAAAAGCAGAGGAAAATAGAAAGGTAGGACAGTAAAAAGAAACGCAATGAAACAAACATGCGGCTAAGAGCCATCTTATCCTGCTATATCTGTCCTCCCCTCTAGACACCCCTATGGAGCTATTTTAGTAAGTTTGGCTATTTATTATATTGTAAGCCCTGCTGCTTGATTTATTGGGCCTTGGTTGCCTCAAGGAGTGAGAAAATCTCTATCCCTTCTCAGCTTAGAACAGAAGAAAGTTTTATTACCATCTCTGTGGTGCCCCCAGTCCTTTCTTAGTGATGCTATTTCTGGCACAGACTGATTGAAAAGTGCTTCTGTCCCCCACATGGCTGCCAGTTTGACACTTTTTGACATTTCTAAAAACTCACGCTCTTC
>NW_005054325.1:2454229-2460708 GCF_000277835.1 Geospiza fortis | reverse complement strand
GAGGCTGTTAAGAAATGTCGCTGACACTGTGGCCAGTTAACACTATCTACTGTAAAAACACATGGAGTATATTATTGAGCAGAACTGTGTAATATCTTCTTTAAAAAAAGAATGCTTTGGAGGCAAGCACAAAGCATGGTTAATCAAGTGGAATAAAGCAGCGGTCCCTGAGGGAGACTTAAACTACTTAGATCTAAGTATAGCTAATAAAAGTTAGCAGTTCAAGAGAGTTTCCAAAAGGCTTTATTAGTATTATTGTTGTGTCATGCCTGATCTTTTGAATGCAAAGGTCAAAGACCCTATCGTGTGCTAAGCTGAGAGATTTATTTTCCAAGAATACTCTATATATGCAGAGAATATTAGCACCCCAAAAGACTCCCTCTTCCCTCATCTCACTTTCCACCCTGTACAATTACTTTTCAGAAGGCCTCCTCATTCCAGAAAGAAAGAGACAAAATTTCTATTCTAATTATAACACTATAAAACAATAGACTCCAGGTTTTAGCAGAGTCTCTTTTCATATTTCTTTACCTTGCTCCATTCACAATGATGCATTTAAAACAAATGCCCTCTGTTGTTTCTTTGTAGTCATAGCTCTTTACAGACACAAGGCCACCTTCAGCCAGGTAACCAGGTATCTAAAAGACAATACTTTCCATCTAGGCTACAGGCAGCAAAATGCAACAATGGTTTACCCTCAAGTATGCAGCATTACTAGCAGGAAGCCCAGTTTAAAGAAAAATGAGCTGCAATACAGATTCCCAATAAGGGTTCTGAGCACTTCAAAGCCATACTTCCCAAGTACCTGGTTTCTTAGTTCATTACTCTAACATGCTGGAAGCAGACACGTTCCCTTGAAACTCAAATATTTCCTGTCTACCATGCCTGGCTAGAGCTGGCTGCTCAGCACCCTTCCAGCCCAAGCACGCCTATGCCCACCCCAGCATGGTTCCTCCTTGGCAGCATTCAGAAAACCTTACATTCATTGGAATGTAACTGGGGTAATGATAAGATTCCCTAAATACCGCCTGGGTTTCATTGCTGTTTCAAGATGTCAGAGGCATTTGACTGGTAAAAGCTCAGAAGTGCAAGGATTCAGGGGAAATAGGGCTGTTCAGTTCTATAAGCAGAATAAGCAGAATATTTGGTGATCAGACAGTCTGACGCTATTTTTTTATTCTGCCTGCATAGTAGAAAAATGGATTAAGACATTGACATTTCAATATAACAGTTGTCAAAAATAACTTAGATAACGCATCACTAAGAAAATTAAAGTTTCTTTTAAATGAAAGATTCACCATTTCTCTGGCTTTATGAACAATACACCAGCAAAGAGCAGAACTCAGCCTTCAACTAGCTTTTTTGTTACTACCAAAGGGCAAGACTGAGAAAAAATGCAAAGACACCAACAACAGCAATCCATACAGTGAATACTTTAGATGACATCCTGGGATAGCTTTAAAATGGGATTTATATGTGTTTTCTTTGACATTTGACAGCATATATTCCAGTACAACATGGAGGTTCCCTTCTATGAAGTATTAGTTTATGAGAAAATATTCTATAAGAAAGTGAATTAAAAAAAACAAAACTATTAAGTGACAGGAAACTAATTCTTAGCTTGGTTCCATCTGCATCCATCAAAATCTTGACTTTTTCTTACACTCTTCTCTGTGGCAGGTCACTTCTGATGCAAAATCTAGAACACTGCCATTGAAAACTCCTGTACAAATTGAAATATAGTCTAAAGACCTTATTTCAGCATTCTTCCATTTTACATACCCCAAAAAGAGCTATCTATCTAGCTGCTCTGTATGGTGTAGAAGTCTATGCACCATTGCCATCTGGCCCGGAAGGGAATTTGACACTGGAGCTGCAGCAGCAATGAAAGGTCCTAGCAGTGCTGCTTACTGTGGTTAATATTAGTAATTCAGCTCCATTAAGCTGAAATGTACTGGATTCATTAGAAACATGAAATGTATAGTAAAAATCCAAACACTGCATTCTCTGCCTGTCAGATTAATAAATTCCATGAAGTTGCATTAAACATCTCAGGTTAACTAAGGAAGAATAGACCAGAAAAGGAAGCAACTCAGGGGAAAAACAATTCAAGAACAAGAATGCATCCAAAGAACATAGCATGACCCACAGGATTTGCAAAACTCCCCCTTTTGCAAAACTCCCCCTTTTGCAAAGCATCCAACATACATTTGACCTACTTTTACATATAAACACTGGGATTTTGATGGTCTCTGTCTCAAGATGTCTTTTAGCACTGCAGGGAATTTTACCCATGTACCACAGGACCTGCTGAAAACTAGCTTAAACATGCAAGAGCTAAAAGCAGAGTGGAGAGCTTCACTGGCACAACAGTGAACTCAGGAACTAAACCTGGAACTTTACAGCACAAGGTTCAGTTGTCAGCTCCATCACTGGCATGTAATGCCACCCCAGGGACTTTCTCCCTTCTCGTCCATCCTTCCTGAGCTAGGGGCTTCAGAGAAAGATGATCTCCTCCTGTGTCTAGCACAGTACAGCTCTGATATCAAGGGATTGGTGTAATACAAATAAAAATGGAGATATGTACAATCACTCTTTAAGGCCATCTCCAAATCTTTTGAGATTAGGATGGCTTCTCCTCCCTCAGACAGGCAGGATACTCTTAATCTGTATCCTATTGCTGTGAAGTACACATTTCCTTTAGGAAAAAGAAGATACACCTTCAGCAAATCTAAAAATATCAGATTGTCATTGGGAGGAAACAGGTGTGTTGCAGAATGTCATGAAACAGCTTTCTCCAGCAGAGCTTACCAGAGGCATCCCTAAGTGAGGAACAGGGGGAAGAAAGCTTTCCCATAGGTAACCTTTTAAAAGTGCATCCTGGCTGTCAGCAGGCATTTGACTTTTGGAGGTCCCTGGGTCCCACAGCCAAAATCCCTCTTATTCTTCTTCAGACAGAGAGCTCAGAAATGTGAAAGAGTGCTTTAATTATAAACAGTAAGGGTAAAATCCTGGTTTTAATAAGTCAGTGGTGAAACGTTCCTCAACTTCTCAAAGGCATTTCTAAGTTGCAGTGTTGGTTTTAATTTTCAAGTTTATGATTTCTTTTTTAACTTTTCCTTCTGAAATGTAGATTTGGAAGTATCTGTGAAGCTGGCTAGAAATACCTGTGACATATATAATACATACAGTAGCTTCTTATCATATACTAGTGTGTTATTCTCACTATTTTCCCCTCTCCTAAAGGGTACAGGGGATGCAGTTCGGAGACAAAACTTCCATTTCAATTTTCATGTTATTGCCACACAGGTCTCCCAGGCTCATTTTGTCTTTGAATTTAGAAAATTGAAATTCTTATCTCTCTGGCCATACATCCTGTACAATTTGAGTCAGATTCCAGACTCCCTGATACTTTTTTATGCTGCATATGTAGCGGAACTGCAGAACTGAGATTCTCAGCTCATATATCCTCTTTTGTCCAGACTAATACACTAAAGTCACAACTACCTCAGCCCCTTTCCTGACTTTACATAGTGGCAGATTAGGGGGCCCAGAAAATCCATTTCACTCCACACCACTGTGACATGAAAATTTTAGACTCATAGTCTGCTGCACTCTGTGGTAAGATTTACACCTCACAACGGTTAGGACATTGAATATCCTTTACCTGTTAATTCCTTTGATTTCTCCTTTACTCACTGAGCTTTACAAGTTCGTCCTTTCCTACTAGTTGTCTTTAATTAGCCTTGAAGCAAATTTTCCTTTAATTTCACCTTTATTTCCATTGTAAGCACCCCTCATACAACAGCAGCCTCTTATTTTTTCATGCTTGATACACTTATATTGGAAAATGGGTTTATCTACAGAGTTACACAGACTATCACGATTTATAACAGTGTGTTTAATTCTTTGGAACCAAAGTGAGCACTAACTGCCTTGAGACGTTTGGTGGGAAATTAGATTTGTGCTAAACTGCTTAATGCTCTGGGGAATGCAGAATAAACTAGATGTGGCAATTTTATGAGTTTCAGAACTTCAAAATGACTATATTTTTATCCCTATCACTAAGCTTGGATGTCATTATCTGAGACTTTTTTTCTATACATCATTGTTCCAAAATGGATTTAAATTTTAAAAAACTTGAGGAGGAAAGTGGTGGGAGGGGGTGGTTTATGCAAAACATTTCTAATTTACAACACTTTACACTTAGAATATGGAATGAAAGAAAGAAACACAATTTGGTAGCAGTTTGATTTTAATTTTACCTTTTAGATAAGACTACATCAGTAAATGTGATGTGCTTTCAGATAGACAATCTGGAAGTAAAACTTAAACTGAAAATATAGAAAAACACATCTGTCTTACTCCTTTTCCAAACTGCAGCAGGAGGACAGATCTCAAATCCATTCTTTCATGACACTACCCAGGTCATTTCAGAGGAGGGGGAAAGAAACAAAGAAAAGATGATAAAATTATTTATGCTCAACCATTTAAACAGGCATTCCAGCTGACACTACACTAATTCTGAATAACAGCCACTGCTGTACGGACAAGAGTTCTTTATTTAAATTCCCAAGTGCTGTTAATGTAATATGATAATGCAACACAATTAGCTATTTCAGCAAGACCTGATATTACCAAACCTTTTATTGCATGATGAAGGGCCATCTCCATTATGAAATTTCATAAAATACATTTCTCACATCAAAAAATATATATTTGCAATAGAAGGACAATAGAAATTGTTAACAAGATGATGAAGCCTCTGGAGCAGTAATTATGTGGCTAAAAGGCAGTGATTGTCCCACAGTGCTTCTAAGGCAGGTTTCTGCAAGCGAGATCTGTTTTGCAAGGTTTTGTGCTAAATTCACTGCTAGTTCTGCCACTGACAAGGACAAGAAAATTGATAATTTTATTGTCCTTAGCAATGCTGTGTAAAGATAAAATACACAATGGAGGAGTCTGGATTTGCAAAGAAACTTCACAAATCTGCTGAGTTGTGAAAATATAGGAACCCATTCTTGTGCTGAAAGGAGAATGGTTTGACTATTTCTGTATTGCTTTAGTGTGATGAATCAAACAGGCCAGTCAAGCTTGACCCATCTGTCCAGTTGCTGTTGCCAGATATTGGGCCTCATAGAGCTCAAAAAAATTATTTCCAAAAATTTATCACTCTTTTGGTTGAATTATCCAAAAAGCTCTTCTATTAGATCTCTTTTTTTTAATGATAGACCAATGAGAAAAAATCTCTGCAAGGACTTCACAGAGTTCTGATAGGACTCTCTATATTTTTAAGTCTTTGCCATTGAACATGTTTGCAAATAACTGGAGCTTTTAATAGGATTAGCTGTAATTGAGATCTGTGTCACAAAGCCTACTGTGACAGGGAACAAGGAAGAACTGGGACAGAAAAACAAAAGTAAGAATAGGCTAGGGTATCTAATATATCATAGCTAAATTATGAGGAGATCCATACAAATCTAAAAAAAAATCTAAAAACAGCAAGGAAAAAACTTGCCCTACTATGATTTCAAAAAAGTGTATGTACAGCATAAAAAAGAGTAGAAACCTGGACTTCTACCTCAGTGCCTTTCTTGGGAAGAGATTTGAAGAGCCAGATGCTGTCCTCATACAGAGAGGCTAGTTATGGAGACTGATATACTAAAGCTTTAATAAGGGCTATTGGCAAGTAATTACCTCCATTAGTATTTCTAGACTTACATCATTGGAAATTATTGTTAAATGATGTCCTTTCCTGTCAGATGCATATCTATCAGGACACTGGCTTTCATAAAGCCAATTTTAAATTTTGGGCAAGGTACAGTCTATTGAAAAGAAGAAACATTTAATGAAACCAAGAACAGTACCTGTACTGTGTATGTAGATTGAAATCTTCAACCCATCCAAGTTGCTGAGCAGTCAGGAGTTAAAAGAGATTTAATGGATTTCATCCTTCAGTGTATAATGGAAGTAATTTCTTCCCTGCAACCAGTAAGTCTGCAAGAGTTTTCATTAACTTCTCTTTACTACTGATCAGACCTAGAAGAGAAGAACTTGTCCAGCTGCTGAGAAAAACTGTTGGGCAGTCTTTCTGGTGTTTTATTTATTGTTACTTTTATCTCTCTTTTTTGTTGTAGTAGCTATTATTTTAAGCATATGATTATTTATAGCATGTTTATTAGTACACAATATAATTTAATTAATTAATATTATACATCACAATACTTGAATAAAATGAAATAATCATATTATTAAAGCATGATCACATCCAGGTACAATCCCTAAAAACAAAATTATCATTAAAATACATGTTTTATCAATATAAATATAATATATATCAATATATATCAATGATATAATATATATCAATTTATATAAATGTAAAAGTTCAATAGCTGGAACTTCAGTGTTTGGAAGTGTAAGTAGGCAGAACAGACATATGTGCAGCTGCAGGTACCACCAACCAATATGAATCATTC
>NW_005054325.1:2434714-2454219 GCF_000277835.1 Geospiza fortis | reverse complement strand
CTTACACTCTTTGTATGATTTGTAGCATTTTGGTGAATCTCTCTCTGACATCTGTAATATTGGTCATCAAGCAGCCCACAATATATTTGAAGAGATCAGAGATCAATTTCCACTAAAAGAGAAAAAAAACCAAACCAACACAACTGCATCATTTTAAGTTTTCATTTGGGCTATTTTAATGGCATTATGCAAGTCTGCACAGTTGGGCAACAGGAAAAAATCATAATTTTTAATGACAGAAACAATTTTTTGTTTTGGAGATTCAATTATTTTAAATTTATATGCATACTTAATTTTAAGGATCTTTCAAACAAATAAAAATATGTCATGATTTTAAAGATAACTTCAAAATAGATTTCACTATTTCTATGGTATTTCATTAAATCCACCTTTCTAGATAAAGTTTTGAATATGAGGCCTTTGCCATGAGACTCTTCAAGGTGAAGCTGAATATGAACATTTTTTTGTCCTATTTTTCTTTGAGCCCGGGTCACTCTGATGAAGCATGGCAGTTCCCTCCAAGGAGAACTGGAAAAAGCAACAGTGGCAGCCTCTCACAAGTCTGATTCATGAATTTCCAGGATAGGCCCAATGTAACAAAAAAATTGGTGTCTGATATTTTAATAGAAGCATAGTCGTTGTAAGCGAGATTCAGTTTGTATTGAGTTCTAAAGGGTCCAGGATATAGCAGGGGGGCTATATCCTGGGCTAGCTTTCTGTCCAAAGGGGCAGAATAACATCCAGGAACGGAGTCAGTGCAATGAAACCAGCACCATGGAAGGAGACCGGACAAAGCACCTAACCAATCATTCTACTCCCCAAGGAAATGATTGGTCAGGTATGAACGACAATGAAGACCAATAGGACACCAGAAACAAGCCAATCACAGCGTGGATCCAAAACCCACCAATCCTGGACCCGCAGGAGGGTTATAAAAATGAGAGTTCAGCTAAGGCCAGGGTTCTTTTGAGGAGCTAGGTTCCTGGAGGGTGGCGTGTGTATGTGGGGTAGACACGCTGTTATTTTTTTTTTTTACTTGTTGCGGGGGGGTCTGAGCCTATCTCAGGCCTTCCATCTCCTGTAGTTCTTTTTAAATAAACAAGAGCCTTTTTCTCTGAAGAAAGTCTGGCCTTGTTCGTCCATAACATCTTCATGTTTTTTAGTCTCTCAGAAGGAATTCTCCACTCCACGTAATTTTGTCTCAATACCATGGGAACCAGCTGGATCTCTGTGTTTTCATACCACCTGTATGTGATCATTGACACAGGCACAGATGTTCTACAGTCCAAGTGCTCTGCACTTCTGGAGCACTCCTCCAAGAATGAACTAAGGAGTTTGAGCTAAAGAAATGGCTGAGACTGAAGATCACTCCAGATGGTACAGTGCTGAAGGCAGCAAAAATACAATTGCAAGAATTTGAGATACAAATAAGTGACAGTTGTATATATAATAAAAAAATATATATTGGGTATATTTCCTTAATGGTATTTACAAAGACACCCAGCAGGTTTGATGTACTGCTACATGCCATTGGATTTCAGTGGAAAACAAGATCCAAGGCAGTGTCTTGTAGATAGTATCTTGTATCTTTTATACAAGCTGCACATCCCTGCAGGAACAGATTTACAGCCCAAAATCTCTGAGGCTGAAAACCTGACACACCCACTGCATGAATTTTAAGGAAAGTCTGGATCAATTTAACACCATTCTGGCCCCTGAGTATAGGAAGCTCAACTTCTGGGTGAAGCTTGTGGGAAGGTTCAGTCTCTGGGGCTGCTGCCCAGTGCAAACAGCACAGCAGGGTGGACAGCTGGGAGATTGACTTCAAAAGCAGAGTCAGGGCAAAGCCAGCAGCTCCTAAAATGGGCACATCTAACTGGCTCTGGCACTGCTAAGCTGTTCCTACTTATTCACTCCTCTGTGGCCATAGGAAGACAAAATGGCATTGTGAATTCATCTCTGACATCCAGACTAGTCCTAAATTTAAAGAAAATTCAAATTTTAGGTATCCCCTCTTACTGCATCCTAGGTAGTGCCAGAACGTGCACAGAATCATTAAGCCATGGGATGAGCCATGAAGAAAACAAGAATTTTATTAACTATCCTGGAATTATTCCTGAAAGAAACTGTATACACACTTGTTTTAAATCATTTATGTACCACCACCACCAAAAATATCTCAGGAAATATTTTTAAACTAAAATTGCTATTTTCCCCATCAGTTATGCTCAATGGCTATTTTTGACTGTTCTGCATGTCACAATCTCAAGCAAACAAAAAAAGTAGTCAAGGGAGCAGCATGCAGAATATTTCATCTGGGGAAAAGATGGGGTAAATCTCAGAAAGAACTTTTTTCCTTTGCTTCTCCTCAAGTATCATTTTTTTCCGGAAAAGAAGGAGTAATTTTTAAGGCACTCAGAAGAAATCTGTCTGAGCAGTCAGACTATACTTAAAAACATATGTAAATACCTATGGATAGACATGAGTGCCTGGAGTAAGTCATTTAACACCAGTGCATGAGAGTAGCTCAGCTCAGGAGGGATTTTGAGGGCTCTCCCAGAATCTTAAATGCTTAAGTTATTGTTTACTTGGATCATGAGTATTGCAGTCAGCCTGTTCTGGAGGAAGGTATCCCTGAAGAAAAATGACAGTTTTGATGAATTTCCCTGTCAATCACAGCACCTCAGAGCACACTGAGCCCATCACATACAGCCACACAAGGCAAGGCCCCCCTCTGGGGCCCACCACCTCCGCAGCATCCCTTCAGTCTCCAGCCCTCTGTCCTTAAGGGATGCTGGCTTCCCACTGGATTGCTATCACAGAAAGCAGTGGTATTTCAAAGAGCCTTCAGGTTGGCTCTAGGAACTGAATGAATTTGTCCACATACCTTCAATGGAAGAAGAAACTGGGCTTCAATAGTTTTTCCTTTTTTGCTCTTCTTCATTTATAATTTACAGTCTTTGGCTCCTAATGAATATAGGTCTATATATAATTGCATTAAATTTATGAGATGTGTTTCAGTATTAATCATTTCATATATGTCAAAACACATTATGGAAGCTGGCCAAAACAACATATAAATTTCTGTAATTTTAAAGGGTAATAGCAGCAAAATACTAAATACAGTGCTGTAGCAATAAGCTTCTCATATAGTTCTTCCTCAAGATCCTGATTTAAATTCTGGTTTATCAATTAAAAAAAAAACACTACCAGCTTTGAAATTTTAATTTCCTTTTGAAATAAAGGTCTCATCTAGATAAAGCTGGTGTTGCTTGCCTCTCAATGCTCCCTACTTTCATTATACAGATTTTTTTCATACAGCTGCTAAATCCTATTTTCACAAGAGAAAAAAAATTTGCACCTCCAATCATCAAAGCAGCATAATTTAGGCCTTTATTATGTCAGTCATGAATTGTCTTTCTTGTGAGCTCACAATGTCATAATATTCTTTCTGATTAATGAGGATCCTACAATTACAGGGTAGGAACCGTCATGCTGTGGTGCAGAGCCTGTCTAGAGGCAAAAATTACTGTTAATGCTAATGTGTTACCGGAGAGTTAGGGGTGGAATTATTGCTGTCAGCTAATCCAAAGGGTCTGCACCCACAAGATGGATTGCTTTTGTCATTCCTGGAACACAGTTCTGGGAGCCCAATGAACTTTCACATGGGACCTCACCAATTCCCACTTCCACTTTTTGCATGCTTACTGCCCCTGCTCACATTACCTGGAGCACCTCTGCCCTCCTAGAAGGCTGCCAGATGGGGGTTAAACAAGGACCTAGAAAATCCAGCCTGGCTACATGGAAATTTATCACATCAAAACAAACCAGTTTCAGTCCTCAAAGTATAATCAGCTTCCCTCGTGCAGGTGAAAGGCAATATCAAATCAATAACTATTTCAAATCAATCCTTTAATTGTTACAGGCAATTTGTTTCCTTTTTAGTTGCTTACAATGCATTTTCCCACCTGCAATCACAAAAAAATCAAAGCAATTTCACAAACCTATGTACTTTATGGTACAGCCAGTGCTATTTTACACCCATGTGTGATCCCCGTGATAGAAAACCCAGTATATTTTCTATAATTGTTTCTGTGACTTGGATAACTTAATCCTATGACAAAATGGGAAACGGACGTGACATTTTATGTGCTGCTTGAGTACTTTTCAAATTTTGCTCTCAGCATTTCGAGTGCTTCAAGCTTTCTACTGTTTATTATTTTTCCACATCACTCAGTAGTACAAGCATATACTAAAGATCAAAAACATAGGACTTGAAATCTGAAAAACAATTTTTCCCTTTAGAAAATAAATACTCAGAATGGGAATGATTAAATAACAAGCAGCACAAGTGATGTCAAAAACCAAAGTGTCTTTGATGCTGCACTTTTAGAACACAATATCATCTTCCTTGAATCCTCCTCTTTTGTCACATCTCCTTATTTAATTTCATTCTAGTAGGATGTATCATGTTTGAACAACTCAAGTGGGGAGGCTCATTCCAGCTTCCAATATGTCAATGCCATTAACCGAACACATGTTTTGTAGTGGAAGAGACTGGTTGATGTAGCAGTACAGTCATTATTCAGCAGACAGACATCCAGCTGAAAGCCATTAACCCAGAGAAAACAAATGACTGCTCTCCGGATTTGCCGCTCCAAGTTTATGCTGCTGTAAAGAAAAACATTTAGTCCCACTCTGCAGTTCTCCATGTAAAGAGCTTTCTTTACAAAAAAAGCATCCCCTTCAAATGAGCAAATCAGTTTAAATATATCTCTTTGCTTGGAAAGACAATATATATTTAGGAAATTGTTCTAGAAAGTAGCTGAAAGCAGAAGCAAATAATGGTTTAAGGGTGTGAACAAATATTACACTGTTTTCTGTCACCTAAGGAGCTTCAAGCAGTCAGGAAGGGCAGAAGGAACAAAAACCATTCTGACCTACAACAAGCTTTTTGAAGTTCCAGTTAAAATTAATAGTCTGTGATATGCAGGAGTTCAAGAGAGTAGTTGATTCAGTAGCATTTCACTATTATTAAAAATATCATAGAAATGGTACTAACCACAATATTTTAAGTATACTTAGTGATCTAATGATAGTCAACAATCAAGATTGTTAGGTAAATAAAAGATTCAAATTTACAATATGCTGATGTTGCTAAAATCAGAGAGAGTTTATTACCTAGTTGAACTAGCATAACTAAGATTATGGTGGACTGCTCCATTTTATATGGCAAAATTACAAGAAAAGTTCACATCATAAACTCTTAGTAACTCAGTATATTCCATGGAACAAATGAATTGTATAAACAAAAAAAAACATTAATAGATTTTTCCATTGGATTTCTTTTCTTGGGAAGTTTCCTGCAAAAGCTCCTGAGGAAGATGGATATTCATCTAAATTCCTTTATGGCTCTTGGTAATACAAACTATGGTTTTGAAAATGTAAATTGATACACTGACTTTTCAAAACTCTTCAAATCTATTTCTTTTGGAACAAAAATCTCAGAGGGAAAAATCTGTTTGAAGAGCGGGAGCGAACATAGGGGCTTCATAGTGAGTGGGACTTGTAGACTACCAATTTCAGAGCCACAGTTCTGGTAAGTGGTAGTAGTGAATCTTTAGAGACAGTACAGTACATGGCTAGTGAGCATACTCATGCCTTGCCTGTCCTCTAACGTTTCCTAATCAGCAGCTTAAGTGTTCCTGAGCCAAAAGTTGTATTCAGCGCAATGAAAAGCAGCTGTCAGTGGATTGAGTCGCCATGAACTTGCCTGCCCTCTTTTGAAATCCATTTTGAGGGAGGAATCGTGCAGTAAAACCAATAAGCAATGAGCATATTTTGAGGCAGAATAGCAAATGCCAACCATTGCAACTTCCCTCAACTCAATACAGCCCTTCAGTCTACCAGACCTCATTTTGGGAAATATAGCCTTCCTCCATGGAAGGAGAGACTAAAGAGACTCCTGTTAACTCTGTTAATCTTAATCCAGTTTCCACTTTCATCTAGCAGTTCCAGTATAAGCATTAGAAAGGGCTCTCAAAATTGGCTTTAAATTTACGCACTCTTAGAAGCCATTTCTTGGCTTATGTGTTCTTGTGTCACTGATGTCAGTGGAAATTCCTTGCAACTGCAGCAAAGCAGGCCTGGGATGCACAGCTGCTCACCTCTGCTTAGTGGGGAGAAGTGATCCATGTCCATCCTGCTCCTGGCCTCCACATTCATCATCTGCACTCCATAACACAGATGTTCATCCTTACAGAACAGCATCTCATTCCTTCCTATTGCACAAAGGGATGAACACCACAGCACAAACTTTTGTATTTCTGCCCCCACCCCCATCGTTGCAGATGATTATCCTGAACAATTTAATGCAGAAGATTGTCAAGCTTCATCTTCAAAAAACTTCAGTCATTCCATTCCAATATTCTTCTGAAGGCTGTTCCACAACCTTCTGCAGGCTGCCTTCTTTTCCAGATGGCTAAAAACTGTCTTCTAATTATCAGCCTGAATTTATTCATGGGATCCATTTGTTCTTCTGCCAGTATTGTCTTGCAGCAACAAATTGTAGCCACAACTGAGTTGGGTTTGGATCAGCAAGTTGTAACCTAAAGATAAAAGGATCATTGTATTGCATTTGTTTATAGATTAATTTCCCGTATAGATATTTTAATAGAAAATATGCAGTGAAGTATTGAGAAATATAAATTAATTACATTGACAATTAAAATAATAACTTACAAAGTTATATGACAATAAGCAGTCTTCCTAAATTATAGTTATATTTAAATTATTACTATCTAATTATCTATATATGTATATCTCTATGAGCTAATTGTCTGTAACTTGTTAAATACGTGTGTTCTACAAAATCTTCAGTCATTAATAATAGATTAATTAAAAATTTATCAATAATGTGCTTTGAGGTTATTACATAGAAAGTAAACTTATCTCACGTATTAATCTGATGAACTGATTTTGCTTGTTAGAAGAACTCTTTGTATTCTGCTGATGTCTTTTGTAGTACCTGAGCCTTCAGCCGAGCTTGACCTTGGTCATCTCTGGGAGCCGTATTTCCCTGCTCCTGCTCCTGTTCCTCCATGGCAAGTAGTCATCCCTCACCCTGCTGCCCTCTTTCTCCTCTCAGGCAGTCACCATTTGCCTCCTTCACCTTCTTGTGCTGCTGATGGATGGATTCAGAGAAAACAGCTGGACTCCATTATAGCCTTGTGGCTAGAACCATTCTCATGGAAGACAAATAAACTCCACTGTCACTGATGAAAGGTTTTTGCCTCTCAAAAAAATGCTTAAAAAAAAGGCTAACAATTCCAACAGTTTTCCTGAGATACCCTCCCGCACCTGTTGGAAACTATGATTTTGGTTTGCTTTGAATTAAAACAAAATCCCCAAATATGACAATATAGAAAAAAAGGGATATAAACAAATAATGTTTCCCATAAGTCTGAGTTGCGTTAATAGTACACCAGCATTTTCTATCTTTCAAACATTCACTTTTGAAGCAGGGTAATATTCCAAAAGGTATATTTTTATATACATAGTTATGTGTAATTTCATCCCACAAAAGTAATACATAATATGAAGATAAATAGTAGCAGGTCACTGGATTGACAGTTTGGTAATATTTTAGAAATTTTTACAGATTATTTTGTAATAATTTTTGCCAAGGATATAACACTTAATTCCAACTTTGAGTCCAACATTTGGGTAAGTTTTGCACAGTCTCTCACTAAAAAAAACATACCACCTCTAAGTTTTTAATTTGCTGTTGCCGAAGATGACAAGGAGAAAGCAGAGACTTCCACTTGACCTGCAAAGAAAGGCTGACCCTGGGCTTTTACATTTCCAATGGAATATAAGTGGCCTCAGTGGAATAGAATTCTAGAAAAGAGGTGAAGCTCCTCTTCCCCCTCCTTCCCCCATCAATAAAAGGATTCTGTGTGTGGGATTTTTGCTCCTTAAAAAAAAAGAAAATCTGCTCCCCATGACAGCCTGGATTGTAAAAGCAGTATTTCAATTGGAAGATTAGTTAGCTTTCACAGGAATTAACAGAGAGTCCCATCATTCACAGATGACTTGGACAATAAAATCTGTTTTCTCTCATTAATCTGGCACCAACTGGCTGACTGGTCACCTACAGCGAGCTGTGAGAGATGGGAAGTGGGGAACAGTCATGTTTATTCACCAGATAGTACTATGGAAAACAAACAGAAAATTATCTTGGGAAAACTGTGGACCACAGAGAAGTTCTTGTCCATTCAATGCAGGGAGCAAGGTTATTAATGTGATTCCTCAGAGCTTTTCTCTTATCCACAGTTCTGGGAAGGAAGACATTTTCCTCTCATAGGAGGAAAGAACGGAAAAAAAATATACAGAAGTTTGATAAAAGTACAAAGAATAAGCACTGACAAGTCTTTGAGGAACTACTTATTCATTAATAATATTTACTTTGCAATAGCAGATGTTCGAATGTCAGCTTTTCAGTGGTTTAATACAGAATTTACTTTAATGTCCCTACAGCAAGCCCTCAGTATGGCTGTAGACTAGATCTCTGGGTTTAGAACCATACTTATGCAGGAACCCACTTTACTTACTACATGTGGACAACTTGAGAAGGCACCAAACAGTTGGAGAAAGGACTTCAGATGTGGTTTGAATTTAAGCTTTGCTGCTCAAGCACAAGCAGTTTGTTCAGTTTGAAATTTCCAGCCCCAAATGCCATAAGAAGGCTCTGGAAATGTGTTTGCTGGGCAGCACAGGGTTGCAGTGCAGTACCGTAGGCAATTCTTAGAAGGCAGAGTTTGGGCAAATTTATTAAAGCTGGCTGAAAGTGAGTAGAACTAAAACTGAGGTTTTGGCATGGCAAACCAGTACCAGACTTCACCAGAGCTCAGTTAGCTGAGGTCCACTTGACACCGAGAGGTTTTCTGACAGTAAACCAGAAATTTGTGTTGGTTGCTACATTTACAGATTTCTGATTTTGAAGATGGACAAAGGCTACCAAACCAGAAAAAATAAAGAACTCTGTACCTGTGGAGCTTGATTCCTCAGCCACCGCCATGATTCCATAGCTGTGAATGCTTAGACTCAGCTAAACCTTTCAACAGGACTCCTCTAAATCCATATCAAAAGCAACTGGCTAGTCACTCATCCAGAGAAAACCAAAATATGCCACAAGTGCAATTTTCCATCCTACATTTCAGAACACTCTGCTGTACTGTGAACTGCTCAGCAACATTACTCTATGCTAAAAAAAGGTGGAGATGGGCACCAAGCCCAGCAGTAGCCAAGATATTGTGTGTTTTTCCTGAAGTACAGGATGCCCTGGGCAGTTGTGCTGTGCAAGAGCTAAAAGCCTAGGGGAAATCTTCCCTGCGTGTGTGAGGCTCTCTGCACTTTTCTTTTTGACTTAATTGAGCAATTTTTGCCAAAAGTGAGGGAGAGCTGCTCATAGTGAGTGATGGTGTTGCCCAGATGAGTGCTGAATACAAAAGAGGCTGTGAGTCCAGGACATTCTCCCCTCTCAAACACAAAATACACTCAGGTGGCTAACAGGAGCTATTTTGCTTCCCTAGCAGTCTTCGACTCCAGGGTTATTCCTCACAGAAGCAAGAACTCCCGCCTGACATTCTTATGTTTTTTTTTTGGGCTGGCTTCTCCCACAAACGGCCCATGACTAGTGGCTGGTTCTCACTCAAGACCTTTGCGTGAAAAAAAAAGATTCTAAGAGGTTCATGCAAACTTACCTTAAATAAGAAATAAGTATTAAACTGTGGCAGTTCTGGCTGATTTTGTTCACTGCGCCTGTAAAGCCTAGAAATAAAGCTTTTTTTTTTTCCTGTTCAGCACTCTAAAGGAAACATCCCACGCAATAGCAACTCAGTGTGTGTGGCATTGTGTGTTCAGTCCATTTCTTCTAAAACATACATAAGCACAGTCATGTTAGCTGTTTTTTGGTTTTTGGAGTTTTTTTGGTTAAAACAAATCCATTTAAGAAATTGGAGTGTTCTAGTCCAAGCAAGACAAAGCTCAAAAGAGAATACAGTGAGTATATCACAAAGGTACTGATGAACATTCTTTTTTTTCTTCCAGGAAGTGTATTTGTTCTCTTGGAGACTGAATTTTCACTGAAACAAAATACATAAGTAAGAAAAAAGCTTTGCACTGTGGTTCTTCTGGCACTTACAGAATATTATAGAGTAAAAAAAAAGAATTAAGCATTTTGAGCTGAAGACAATTATAACCTCAGTCAAAAACCAGGAAATAATTAAAGGAAGAGAACAGCAGAGGATGGAGTTTAAGTCACCCCTATTCACTGGCTTGGCAAAAGAATGTATTAAAGGTAGGAAAACTCAATTTTTTGTGAACTAAAATTAAGTATCATAAACCAAAATAATACTTGGCTTCATAGAAAAAGTTATTACAATAGTAATGCTACAGTCTTACACAGTGGTTTTTTATCTTTAGGTGTCAAGGCTGCTTATAGTATATGCATATAAGTACTATTCAATAGTTTAAAAATGCAAAAAGCTGGCTAATAAAAAACTTTTTTTTAAGAGTGCTCCTCATCTTTTTAAACACACCTAGATAAAAATGTGACCCACAAGGCCTAAATTGCCTCTTGCTTGCACAGGCATACAGAAGATTTACTCAAATTAATCCCACAGAGACCTCAAGTGAACCAAAACAATTGAATGGCCTAATCACATTTACAGAAAACATTAAAAGGATAAGGAATCAAAAAGCTGACACAAGTATATTGAAATTAATAGAAAGCTCTCCTTTTTATTCCCACCCTAAATAAGAAGGTGAAATACCTACCAAAACATTTGGTGTTGGGAACACACAATATCCATGAACAGAAAGACCTCTACTATTGCACATGTTTAGAAGCTAGGAAGACCGATATGGAAAAGCAATCAAACCCTAGAATTAATAAGGATTCCATACAGAAAAAAAAGATCTTTTGATTGTGGAACTTGCAGTCAGAGAGACTGACCAAGAGATACTGAAGAGTTTAAAGACAGAAACAAGATGGGAAAGATGAGCACATCAAAGCTGCAAGTGCTTTAACCAGAAGAAAACACTTCAAAGAGGAATCACAGACATCTAAATACTGAGAAATAAAAGTTCTACTACAAACCTTACATACCTTTGAGGGTGAATCTATAGCAAGAAGGAGTTCCAGGCCACACATTAAGATTCTACAAGTTCCTTTAAGACGTATGTTGTACCATGCAAAGGAAAGCAAAGACTGCAACTAATCCTATTTTGTTCCTTCTTCAGCTGCCACCTTCAGACAAGGGCATATGCACAGTGACATGTGCTCTACTCTTCCAGGTGTCTAGCTATGGCAGCATGCTCTGCCCAGCAACACATTCCAGAAGACCTAGGTGGACTTTAATAACTTAGCTGAGACTAAATTTAGTTAACACTTCCACTGGGGCATTTCCAATTCAGGGATTAACCCTCCAGGGAAAGAAAGACTTTATAATGTCTAACAGGATATCCAAGCACAGGAACAGTTGCTATTTTTCAGACTGTTCCTTATAGCATATTTGTGGGCAGATTAGAAATGCTTCTTAAATTTTACTAAGCAGAAATTACATAGAGGCATAAAAATATTAATTACTGTCTTCTAAACCAAATAGCCTGATGGCAACAGGAATCCCACATCCTCCTCTAACTGGTCAAGCCAAAGGTGTCTCTTATTACTGGTTGCCAGATCCATTTGCTCCAAGTTTTGATGTCAAGTGGACAGTAGGCCCACCCAAAGTTTGCAGAAGTATCTGGCATTTAGATTACAGGCTTACAACATTTACACAAAAGTTGTTGAGGTCCAAAAGCTTGGCCCATAAGCCAAGCAAGTTCTTGGAATTTAATTATACTGGAAAGCTTTTAGTAAGGAAGACTGGAAGACTGGTCATCTTTGTGAAGAGGATGGGTAAATTAACCCTACGAAACAAATGGATTTAATGTAAAGTATGTTTCCTTCATGATTAACTATGCAAACAAGCCTATGATTGACTTAATAGGAGAAGGGCAAGCCTGTAAACTAGAAAACCAATTAAATGTTTCTTGTTAATTGGATCTTCCTTCTCTGGGAACAATATCTCTGATTCTTTTTATTCCTTTTTACAAATGAAGCTGGGGGCTGCATCTTAGCAAATTCTTTAATCATGCAACTAACCACACTATCCATTATGTACAGCACAGTGCATATTTGATCAATAGCACTGGTTTTGTTAATGCTACATGAACTAAATAAGTGGGAAAAAAATCCTTCAAATTTTGTGGGTATTTTCAGTTGCTGAGTCAGAAAACAAAATAAGGTCTAACATCTGCTTTTATTTCTTGTTCAGTAAAACTTGCATCTCCCTTCAGGACTAAGAGCAAGCAAACTGCTGCTAACCATGATAATTACACAGTACTCAGCATGGTGAGTAGAATAACATTGTAATTGTCCAAGGGTTTGAACAATTTGGACTGATTTTGTATAGTGTATAATTTACAGTAAAGATTCAGAATGTGTTTTCTTTGCTTCAAGAACACTTTCATCCTTTAGCTTTGGATTATTATGCATGAAGAAAAGCATCCACAATCAAATTCAATCCAGATGAAGAACATCTGCAAAAATAGAACCATTTATTTTATTGACATTTACATTTACATAATTTTATCAGCGTCTGATTTTGCTTGTGACAGTCAAGGTAATAGAAAATAACCAAGACCCCACGGAGTCATTCAGACAAAATAAAAGTATGCAAACACTTGAAATTTTACCGTAAGCAAAGCAAATTAGTGACAGTGACTAAAGCCGGGTGAAAGGGCTCAAGAAAATATTAACAAGCTCTGTGCTTGCATATGGTTTGTTTTCCTTCATGAGGTCATGGCCAGACTCAGTCCTGTGCAGCCACATATTAAGCCCCTCATTCTGCAGAAATCCAAGTGTTTATTTTTACACACTGAAGAGTCACTGTGAAGCAACTGGAACTAATAACAATTGAGAGCAGTTATAAGTCAGGGCCCACATAATTTCTGAGTATTAGATGTGGTGGTGCATAGCAGAGGGAACAATGAATACCACAGCCATCATCATCGCCACTGCGTGTAAGGCAGCAGCAGCGTGACCTAAAAGTGTTCTAGCTTTTCTCAGAAAGAAATGAACAGTTCTTCACTGGGAATGTACAGTATCATCCTTTATGAGACACAGACAAAAATCTCTACAAAAAATAATCAGAAGTCTTAACAATGGCTTGTTTTCTATGGCTTTTAAAGACCCTTTTTTAATATTTTTTTTCTGGAATTGTTTCAGTCAGGGAAGGCAAGGGGGAAATGGAGCTAATGGGAGGTGGGGGGAGAAAATGTTTCTCCATCAGAAACTGTCTTGAACATTTTTGTTCTTGACTTGAAACAGAGATTTTACCTCTCGGAGATTCCACTCCACTCTAATTTTGGTGAAGAAAAAAAAAAAGGAGACACAAAACCTAGTACGATTTCTTTTTCCTTCTGTTAATATTTCATAACTCCTGTCTATAAAATGGGAATAAGAAATACCTACCCCAAAGGACTCCAATGGAAATTATATAAGTACAATTTATGGGCCACTTTCATGAAAGAATTTAACATAAATATTCCAAATAGTTACAAAGTTATATCATAGTATGGAATAAGTCTAGCAAAGAATTGAGTACTGTTTCTAAATCACAGGATTGTTGTCAAAATGACCTTTCTAATGCTACTGAGTTCGTTCCTGTTAGAGAACTTAAAGAGGTCATCATGCCAGTTGCCAGGTTTCTATACCCCCTCAGAATAGCAGTAGGTTAAACACTAGATCCAATGTCTGCTTTGCTAAAAACTCGTCAGTAGAGATACACAACAGACAGTTCAAAAATTTCTACATTAAATGCCTTCCAATGTTTCTTCAGTCCTTAAGGTAATATTTTATTTCTACTATGTAAAACTGAAAAAACCACCCCTTTTTTAATTAGCATTTAGTCCAACAGCTAGAGTTACTGTAAGTGAATTTGACTTTACACTTGTATTTTCTATATCTGACCTTCAAGTGTGTCGCACAAAGTCATTCAAAAGTAAGATTCACAATATAATTTTGACAAGTATCCTATCAAAATGGATATCATAGCAGTTTCTGGATATAATGTATCAGTGTTTGTTTATGCTTAGACAGCTTTATCCAGTACAATGGAAAGGGAAGAAGAAAGGGAATTTGTATATAAGGTGGTATCCTGCTTCTCATTGTTAACAAACACTACTCAAATCTAGAAAGCAAGACTGTGAGCTCTTGAGGCTACGTGACCTTAGCAGTCCGAAATGCATTTTTCAATTAATTCAATATTCATCCTTACAATGCATTTACACTGTAATATTGCAAGTCAAACCTTCAGACAAATCTCAGTTGCCAACAGCTGGTCTGACAAACTTTAAAGCAGATGCTGCCAAATTAAACAATAAAAAGTAAGAAAAAAGAAGAAAAAAAGGATTCTTGGCTTAAGGAGGTTTTCTCCTCATTATAGTTCTGGGGAAATTATTTCCTTCTTGCACTACTTTCATCACTGCCCACAGCTCTGAAACAAGGTGATGAACCGCTAGGAACAGAAGACAACCATTGGAGTTGCTTTCCAAATTATGCTCAGCTTCCAGGGCATGGATTTCAGTGTTCTCTTCTTGGGGGAAAATTCAAAGCACAGATGCAAAACCAAACGGTCCCAAATTGACTGCTGTTCTCAGCAGCAGTGTTTATCCACCACACATCAGACAGAGGGCTTCCTGAATTACATCAGACCCACAGCATTTACTCAGCAGGCGGCTAAAAGCTCCTTCCTGACAAAGGAGAGCAAGACCAAATGAAAGACAGCAATCAGATCTAGGCACAGAACATTTTGGGAGATGCAGTTCCAAGAAGACATGAGCATGACATCTTTTCTTGTCATAAGCACTAATGGCAAGAATGTCACCATAGGCCACAGTCTCCTCTGCTGTTGCTAAGTGATTAGATTTATCAATAACTTGGTGTATTTACAGTAGAGTTGCATATCCATTGATGGTCCTGTGTCAGGTCCTGGCCTCTGGTGTACTTTTTGCAGACTTCTGCAGCAGTTCAGGTGAAGGAAGAACTCTGCTCTAAACCACTAAAGCACATCACAAGAAAGATTAAGTCCATAAACAAGTTACCAAACAAAACTGCTCACACACATCCTTTCTTCCCTAAAAGGATGAATTTTATTTTACAGAATACACTCTAGCCTGATGCGCCCAGGGCACAGGGCTACCTTTCTATCCCAGGGAACTGATGTATTGCTCTCAAAATGAAGGAAGGTACCACATGTGTGGAGGACAGATTGTGGGAGGGAACATCTCTCCTTCCCACTAAATAGAAGCATTTAATCAAGGTGTTTCTGGACACAACAGGAAACCAAATTTTAAGTTGGCCAAGGCTTACCTTAATACAAATAAAATAACTAACATAAAACATTTGCTTCCTTGGCTGCAGAGGCAATTGAGTAGGACTTAGGGAATATGATTTTCAGACACTCAAAATCCTACATTCAATCTTAAATTTTTTTGGGCTTTCATTTGAAGACTGTAATTAATCTCAAATCCATTCCAGAGAAGAGAAAAAGAATCAGAAAAACTGGAAAGTAAATATCCCAAAACTCCTCAGGTTCTGTCCACCTCTGATAGATTTTCTGTCACGAGGATTTGACTTTGTATTTGCCTGGTATTTCCATTCCATTTCTTTAGCAAACCTGAAGTTCCTTTTGCTTGAGAAAATTCTAATCACAAATTTAAGACATTCCACAGTGTTAAAAAAAATTTAAAAACAAACAACAAAACATACTGAAGTTCAGGAGGTTGGGATCTAGTCCAGAAAACTTGATTGCAAAGCAGGGTTTTATTTATGTCAGCTTTGCAGAAAGCAACATTTCAAATTCTGATAGAAGACCTTTATATCTAGGTTCTACATTAAGCAGTCTGTTGTCTGGAAAATTGTGCCAGTGAAAAGAAAACTGTTTTCTTAATTATCTCAACCCATTCTAACCTCCATGGTATTTTTTTTCTTTTTTTAATGAGGCTCAACCTGTGCAGTTCAATGTGGGTTTATTTTCTCAGAAAGGGGACAAAGAAAGACTGGGGTACTTTTATAATGTGATTAAATAATAGAGTTGTGAAGGGTTTTTTTTTTTTTTGAAGAGCTTAAGGATACATGCAACAAAGTATGTCCCAAAAGGCAAAATGCAATTGCTCACAGAGAGATTTCTCCTGATAACTTTTTTTCTGAGGATGTGATTTTTCTGGTAGTGTTAAATAATCCTTTAATGTGGGCGTTCAGTAATGGAAAGTTTAACACTTTGTTAGGCCACTGCAACATTGAAAGACTATATCATATCAGGTACCCAGCTTCTCTAAATCAGTATAACTTTCCTGAAAACGCTCCAACAGGACTTCACTGCTTTACAGTAGTTAAAGGCCTAGATACAAATCTTCCAGAAACAAAACATCCAACTAAAATAACCCTCCTCTCCATTCCTAGAAAAGTCTTGATTCATTGGTACTTGGAATACACAGGAGGAGGTCAACACCTTTTTGCCTTCCTCAGTCATGAAAACCCTTTATTTTTCACTCAGTTTATTTTCAGTGAACATGCTTGAGGCAATTAACTTTGAAACCCATTTGGTGAAAAACCTTATCCTCCATCATCTTTCTCCTGCAGTTAGTTTTTTCCTGTTTCATGCAACATCAGTAGGAGGCACACCATGCCAGTCCCACCTGTCCACCTCTCTAAACACACAACTTCTGAGGTTCAGTTATGTATTTCAGAAGGGAATTTGAAGGAAACAGCGACAGTAGTTTCTGTAATGGCAGAAAAAAGGCATGAAACAGAAAGAAAGCAGTTCTGATTTTTTTTTCAGGAAGCTACAAACAGTCTGTTAAACAAGTGCCTGGCTGAAGTCACAGAGTGCTAATCATTGATCCCTAACAGAGACAAAGCTCACCAGCTATGTTAAAACCTATTTTTTATGTCTCTCCAGACACCACAAATGAGCTATTAGAAATAGCACATCTCTCCATAGCAAGAATAAAGAGTACCACAGGTTGCTCCTCAGCATCTGATTTTATCCTCCTGGAAGCATCTGGTGCAGATCTGAAAGCTCCCATCTCAGTTTGGGATGTTCTTTGTTTCAAGAATCTGTTGTATGTTGTATTATTCACTGGTGTGTTTTGTAATGCCAGGCACAATGCAATGAGGGTATTTCAAATTCACATGGAAGAAACAGAAGCTAACTTTGACTTTAAAGCCATTGTTTTATTACTGGAAAGTTGTGTTTTGAAGTGATTACTCAAACATGAATCAAAGATTGGATCTAATGAACATAAATCTGCAAGGTGGTACAGCAAAATGAGGATTCTGATTTTTATATATTGCTTGTTGTACTTGCTCCTCTGACTCCAGATTCAAGCACCTAGTATGCCTTAGAACCATGATTCTTAAATTTAAAATAAATGTTAAACAAACAAACAAACAAATAAATAAATAATTATACATATATATATAAATTAATCTTTGTTACTTTTGAACCATGCATGACTGGTTGCACACAGTGCAGGCAGCAGAAGCTCCGTGAAAGGCTCTGCAGACCAGTCTTAAGGGCAAATGGCAGACTGAACCAGACAAATCAATTTTTTGACAGAAGTAACACATATGAAAGAGCAACCAAGAACCTCAGCCACAGGCCACCAAAAGCATTGAAGCCTTTTTTGCTTTATAAATTAATGTGGATTATGAAGAATATAAGGCTTTCATCAATCCACAAATAAACCAGAAAGGAGTTTGTGCGGTTTTAGGTAATATAAAATTATTAATTTACCTGTTCATTCTCATTGTGAATTATGAAAGTTAGAGCCCCTCATAGCAACATTTTCAGTGTTGAACATTTTTATATATTTCAATGACTTTTAAGAAGTCTTTCCATTACAGCTGTCCCCCCTCCTTAAGGCATATATATATATATATGTACTTGGCTTACTGGAAGGGAGACTTGTGTGGAGAAGTTTGTATACAATCCAACATTTCAGCATTTTCATATTTTGCTGGAGATATAGCTCAGCTCAAATGCATTTCCAGTGAGACTGGTATAGTTGAAAGCAGGGAGATTTTTTGAGCCTAACTGCTATAACACAGCACAATTGTCCCCATCTGTTTAAATCTACAGTTTCACTCAATGAGGAGCAGAGAGGCTGGAGCATGCACACACAATGGTCACAATATGCGCAGTAAGGAACTTTATATGGGAGGCCCTTGTCACAATGTGTGTGAGATACTTTATGTACCAGATAATCTCAGGAAAATATGTGGGGAGACAGCAGGGAACACCATCAGTGGAAAAAGAAGAAAAAGAGACAGTGTTGCACCTAATTGTGAAAATGTTTGATTTGCCTATAATAGTAGCCTTGACTTTTCATTTCGATTTCATTTATTAAATTTCTTTGTACAACTGCTCTTAGAACCATACAAGAGTCTAAGTACCTAAAGTTAAAACTTTATGTATAAAAACTACTGGTTCTACTTTTAATGCTCTGACCATTTAAATAACTTTGACACTCATCCTTCAAGAACTCCAGTGTATCAGTTTTCTACCAGAAAAATCTGTCAATCTGTAATTAATGTGGGAGATCCTATGGCAATTGGCTTGTACTATTTCCAGCATTAAATTATTTTCTTTAACCTGACTTCAGTTTTTTTATGATCAAAAATACCCATCATAGCAGGAAAAATCTTTTTTCAGAGCTTAAATATTTCTAATAATATACAGGCAAATACCAAAGTTACAGAGTAGTAGACAGGTCATCTTCCATACGCTCAGTTCTGTTGTATTAATTATGCAGAGATCAGTGGTGTCCTTGGTATGCATCAGAAATGTGGATAAATGCCACTGACAGTACTAATGCATCTAGATTTATACATGCAGCCCAAAATACAAATAGACAGAATTTTTTTTTTCTGAGGTTGTTCAACTTTAATTTATCAAAACAGACATTTTCACTCCCTCCAATCATCCATTCTCACTGATGTTTCTCAGGCAGGTAATTTATGCTATTATTCACATGCTTAAAACTTCGAGCAGCTCAGTAAGCATCCATTCCTTCAGTGATAAATTGTTCTAAGAAAAAAAGCACAGTAACATCAAAACCAATTCCCAATACAGTGGTATTCCATCAGAAAGAAATTGCTTCATTTTTTCCTTAGAAAATAATCAAGAGAAAACAAAGAAAGTGAACATCCAAAAGAATGTAAAATGTAAAGTTGACACAGGTCTAACATATGTTGGTTAAAAAATTATGATGCAAATCTAAACTGGAAGAGACATCTTCACTGCAAGAAATTCACAAATAAACAGTGATTGCTCCCTAAAGACTTCAGACAGGTAGAACACAAAGGTAGCATGTGTAGAACACATTTAAAGAAG
>NW_005054325.1:2424368-2434513 GCF_000277835.1 Geospiza fortis | reverse complement strand
AGAGAAATAAATTGTATGGCAAATGAAGCAGATCATCTTTGTCCAACATTTAAAGCATCACATCCTGTGAAATTTCAGCTAATAGCCATGAATTCTAGAAAATTAGTTTCATATAGGATGGAAAAAGCATTTGCTGACCTTTGCAGAAATTCAAATCACAGAATGATCACATATATATATTAAAAGGAAACTTAATCTATGAAACAGAGCTGCAACAAACAGCCTTTAGGAGGAAAATTATAGTTGCACTCCTGAATTCTCCCAAGCCAGTCTTCAGCACTCTAAATCATTATGCCAGAAAAGAAACACACGCTGGGGATCCCACTATCCTCCATCAGGACACATCCTCCCACCTTAAGTGTGTGAGAATATTCCTGCTTACTGCTGGACACATATGGAATCCCCAGAAGGACTAAGGTGAATTTTATAGATAGCAGCTGAGCTGAAATAGTTTAGAGGTGGCAAAAAGCATTTCCTATTTAGTAAAGATAAATATATGAAACCTAAATACCAGGACCACATCAAACAGAGACATCAAATATATTCTTGGTTGTTTCTGTGCCTTGGGCATCCAAGGACCCCAAAGGCTTCCGAGTAGTGGACAAGAAGTGCAGAATCTGTGGAACAGAAGAAACTAGAGAGAAACTTCTGTACCTCCATTTGTGGATGGCTTCAAATTGCCAGCAATGAATATGCCTTCAAAATTAACATGTCATTAAATTCCCTGGAGAATAGGAAATGCTAAAATATGCCACACCAGAAGCAGAAAATACAAATTAATTTTTTAATTTTCATTTGAAGGACCACATCCCACCTTAAGCAGTAATGTTACTTCTGATTTTTTAAGCCAAATTAGACCCTGTTTTGAATATTCAAGTATTACTGTCTCTACTTTTAACTTGTGGTTATACATGAGCTTATACATTTTCTGGAAGATTTTTCTTGACATGATAATCAAGTTATATAATGCCTTATGGACCATAGCACACAAAAAATGCTGTTTTAAACAAAGAGGGACTGTAAAGATTCTGACAAATTTTGTGTGTGATTTCTAAGGATGAAAATGCTCAGCTCTTTTTCTTACTGACAGCTTTTAAAAACATCTATATGGCTGGAACAAGTTTGGAATTATGTAAGCAGCAACAGCAAGACTAAAGCACACCTCACACAGAGGAAATGCATTATTTTAATTTTCAGAAAAATAAGGACAGTCAATACACCATGTCTATAAGATGTAGTATATTATTTATCTACTTATCCTGTCATTATTTTCAATTGAACTGTAAAGCTATGCATGTTTATCTTCTGCCTCCTCAGTCCTTAAGACTTTGAGGTTGCTACTGCTGCTGTCACTTGAAATGCTATCAGAGATTTAGGATCTCAGTCACTCATTGGAGCAAGAGTTTTGGAAGTTTCCAACCCACTTACCAGGCAGGGACGCTCTAATCAAATGGGGCTGAAGATAACAAGTGGATGGGGAACTGGAAATTCTTTCCACCCCCAGAGAACTTTACATTCCCCACCTCTTTCCTATGTAGCAATTCTCCATGCTAGTGTTGAGCCAAATTCAAGGAAGAGGAATGATGCTATTTTTACATAGAACTATGCATACTTCTAAGTTTCAGCTTCACATTTCTCTGAAGAAAGAATGGCCCATGTGACTTAATTCTACAGGCAGCTGAGAGAAAAATCTTTTCTGTCATGCTTCATTGTGAATGACAATGCTGATAATATGTCTGTAAGATGTAATTTTTTCAAGTCAATAGAAATTCGATATTCATAATCTAAGCAATAATTATCCTTTGTAAATGCCCTTGTTTTTGGCTGCCACTCTTATTATGGCTGTTTAAATTCACCATCTCCAGCCTGTAGAGAAAAGAAATGGAGCTATTTATTCCCATGAAGAGATGAGAAAAGAGATTTTTGTTTTATGGAAAAAATGTAAAAAGCTGGAGAGGTTAATACAATTAGCCTAGTGCTTGAGGTCCTTCCTACCTTCAAATTTATTTCTAGTGTTCTGAAAAAAAACCAAAAATATATTCGCTTCAAAGAGGGGGAGGTTCTATCTCTTTCATATATCATTTCATTTATCTGTTATACTTTTATCTGCTTAATTGTGCAGGGTGGACTGTATGACTTCCTCTTTGAATAGATTCTTCACTGAAAATAGTTTACCTGGCTGGAGAAAGGCAATTGACTTTGATTTATACACTCTAACTAAAAGGCATGGCATCACAATGTGTATATGTGTATAAGAAGTGATTGGTACAGAATATGGGGCAGGGTGTTAGAGGGGATTTACTTTCAGCTGCTATTGAACAGCTGACCTAAAGCCTGAGAACTCTAACTTGATATTTTTAGCATGATACATGTGTGTAGCTTTGCCTTGTGTTCTTACATTGTTACACTTAAGGCTGAAGGGAAAACATACTCTGAGAATTCTTTATCCAGCTCCTAAGATCTATCTGCAGCTACACATTATTTGCGAGCAAGTCTAACTCCTGCTTTTCTATTTTATTCATTACCAAGAGTGATTGGAAAGCAGATTTTCGCTCCCACTCAGCATACCTGTGCAAATTAAAAGGCATTTCAATCCAGCACACATGATAGGCAAGTGGGCAAGCAATGGCTTTCAGCTGACCTGCAGCAGGACATCCCACAGTCAGACAGGTCATCCTTGCCTCTGTCTCTCCCCAGCAGAGAGCTTCCTGGGTGCTGTCACAACAGGTTTGGCAAACCTTCTGGCCCTCTGTTGTTTTTCCTTTGTTAGAAAAGCAAAAGTTCTAAAAGAAGCACAAAATTTATACAGTTTACACAGAGAGGGGAAAAAAAATCCGGTCTTTCATCCATCATAGAGATTGCTGTGGTGAGGTTTACTGGGAAATAAAAAGATGTAGAAGGCAAGATATCCCAATCATTCACCCCCCTGAGATTAACTACAAGTACATGCCCAGCTGCTTCTCTGACAGAAATCCTTCCTCTTTTCCTCTTAGAGTATCCCACTTGGCAGATGAGGTGAAAACTTACCAGAAATATGACAAAAAGTAAGCAGGGTGACTCTCATAATTCCCTGATAGGCCACACTGGTAGGTCCTCGCAAAATGGTAGCTACCTCTTCTCAGAGTAACCTACTTTTGCTTAAATGGCTCCCTTTCCATAGCAGAGTTAGCCATCTATAAGTATGAAACAAGTGCAATAATTAGTAAAAGCGTGCTGTCAAAATGCATTGCACTCAATCCACAAATAGGAAGTTTACATTTAGTAGCTTTAGCTGAAAGCACAAGAACTTTGTTACTAAAACATGGTGCTCCTAAGGGCTTCTCCACACTCTAGCTTGGTAGGATAAACGGGAAGTGGAGATGTCAGAAAAAATTAAAACCCCTGCAGACTGCTTTCTTCCTCCTGGAAGTGACATCATATGCAGACTTGGGATCAACCTTCAAATTTTACTTCTCCTGTGCAAAGTGATTTCCTTTGATCACAATGAAGATACCAGAATCTGTCCCCAAAACCTTACTTTCTTGACTCTTCCTCTGAGGTGAGCCATCTTCCAGCAAGCACATATCTGGTCACTAATCGGTCCCTCTGGGGGGCTTGAAAGCTGCAAGAAAGGCCATTATGTGACAGATTCCCCCACCACTACAGTTCCTCTTCCTCTCCTGATTCTGACCTCCTCCCAATGCTCCTACTACTTTTGATCCTTTTTTCTGTATGTAGTCACTTGTTGTTCATTGCTATAACTACATTTTGGTCTCCTGAGGGAATATATCTGGACAGCATGCTGCTGTGTGCTGTGTCTCATCCCACCTGGCACCACTCAGGAAAATTCATCTGAATTATCCTTTCAAGTGGATTAGTTGAAGCACATTAAAAGCCTAGCATAAATGCAACCTAAATTTGTTTTAGTTTAATATGTTGCAGAAACAAATTAAGCAAAATTAAATTAGTCCATGTTTTTGTTAGGTTGGTTTTTTTTAAATACATGGTTTCACAGGGCTGTAATATGGTTTAGCTAAGGTACCTTCAGTACACATTTTGTTAGTCTGCACAGGAAAACTCTTATGATCCAGGAATTAATACCCAAGACCATTTTTCTATACATGCAACTTCAGGATTAGGGCAGTTTGCTTGATAGGAAAAAAAAAAATCAAAGCACACAAAGTACTGCTTTGAATTTTCCATTCAAATATGGCTTCCTGGACCCTCAGTATCACCGTATGGGGACTGAATTCCCAAATTCTTCAGGCCTGTCTCTGACCTCCACTTTCTGAGACACTCTTCTCATGGAAAAATATGCACACCAAAAACAATAATCTTCAGAAAAGAGAGGAGAAAGGTGGCATAAACTAAAGGAATGGAATGTAGCCAGAAAGCAAACACAGGTAAAAGAAATGCACTGTCACTTCAGTGGGAAGCAAAATCAGGAGGATTCTCCCTGTGTTATTTCAGTTAGACTGAACTAACCAGAGCGCACACTACCTCTGGTGGTGAAGGAAGTGGTGAAGGTAGAGAGAGAATAAAGGCAAAAGGTAAGTTATCTTCATACTTACTTTTAAAGTTAACAAATGTACTCATCTATGGAAAACATGGGGTGGCCTGTGGAGAGCTCCAAGAAGCAGCAGGCAGGGAGCCAGTCTTGAGACATTCTTACCAAAAAAAAAATTTAAAAAAAAAAAAATAAAACCAAAAAAAAAAAGGCCGGGAAAAGAAAGACCTCAGCTGAGACCAGAATCCTAATGCACTCCAGGGCAAAAATGTCAATCTGGAAATTTATTACAGACAAGAACAAGTCCCCAATGATGAAAAGGACTCAGGTGCAAAACATCTTTTCCAGTGACAAAGTCATCAAAAGCCAGAAGCATCCATTCTTGTGATCCCGGTGGTTTTTGGAGGGAAGGTGCTGCAGGGGGAGCTGTGCACCCATCATTTCGGTGCAGCAGCTGGTGAAGGTAATCTGCTCCTCCAAACGACCGTGACATCTCAAGAGGAATGCTCCTCTAGCAGCAGCAATGCACAGACACCATAGGGCTGAGTGGAACCACATTGTTGGTTACATTTCTGGCTGCATTTATTCTGTTGGTTTTCCAGCAGCTCCCTGAGTGCTGCGTTGAAAGTGTGTTCCCAGATAACACAGTTTTGTCTCATCTGTACATTGTGTTTAATTTGAACTGATGCAGTATTTCCATTCTCATTTACCATAGAAAACCTCTCCTTCTTCCAAGATGAAGAGCCAAGCACTGAAAAAACACACATGATTTAAAAACTCATTAACTGATGACTACACTTTCTTCTGAATTGCAACAAAAGGCCTCTTCCTCCATAAAGAATGCCCAAATGAGTAACTGTTTAATTTACCATGACTATCAAGAAAACAAAATGTCTATAAAATATCTTATGGCCAGTCACGTCAAAAGAAATTTAAATGCAGAGAATTCATATGGCCAATATACAACTAGTAAATAATAAGGCTTGTATTTGGAGACTGAAAAAGTTTTACAGTGACCTGTGAGACTGTAGAACATGCAGTGTGTCTGCTAGGTTTGTCAATCTAAATTTATGCTTCACTTAAACAAAAAAAGGGGAGCAAAAAAGCCAACTTTAAAAATACAGTATGTATTCCATTTAATGGATTACTATGCAGACTGGATGTATTTGATTCAGTACATTCTGATACAGATATACTTTTCCTGCAGTATGCAAGGAATGTAAGGTAGAATCTAAGCTATTGGAGGAATAGGAATGAACAGGAGGTGGAAACAATTGTTATGGTCATTGCAATCTAAGCTCACTGTGATTTATGACTTGGATATAGTCACCTAAAGAAAAGACTGAGTTGTTAACAGTGGAGGGTACTTCAAGTGATCAGTTATACAGACACAAACTTAACACAAAAATGCTTGGATACGGCACTGATGAAAACTAATATAAAAACCTGGCTGCAGCAACATCCATCAGAGTGAGGAGTCTTGACAAGACCTCTGAAATCCCCTGCTTCAGCAGAGAAAAATTCTTGCTCTTTTCTGGGCTGTGCTAAAGAATAAAACCAAGAGTTTGGCCACATATTTTCAGCCAAATTTTGCTAGACAAGAAAGCTAATAATTTAGGCATTTTGTGACAATCTGCTTTGAGTCAGGCCTGATAGAAGGCTGAAAGGAATCTTGTGATTATACCAGGAAAAACACATAAGTAAATACTCTAGAAACATTATTAATGGAGTAGAAGAGGCATTACAGCTGGACAGTCTTTGAAAGCTTATTTGTCAAGGTTTCTGTCTTGCCCAGTTGTTTTTTAATGTCACTTGGCAAAACTGTTTTGACCAGGGATCACAGAAGACTAATTTACTGACCATTTTTCCTCCTTTTTTTCTCAAAAGCAATTTTCCATATTAGTTTAGTCCCAGTACTGTTAAAATCATTCATTCAGAGAATCAACAATGGGGAACATGTAAAGAAACTATTTATTAAACATATAGATATAAATCAACATGAGCAGATCAAGCAGCTTTAAGAAGGAATTAGCAGTGCAAACATATGACATTCACATTTAAATGAGAACATGGAGGCAACTTCTTAATACGCTTTACATGTGTGTGGTGAAGGGAATGTACAGGGACAAAGAAACAAAAATATTCCCTCACATCCATCAAACAGTACCTTCTAGAAACTAATGATTAAAAATTTCTGAGGGCCTCTCAGTCTCAAATTTGGTTGCCTTGTGAAACTGTCACCTCCTTGGCTTGTACACATTTGGGCATATCAGTCCTTGTGGTATGGACCTGCAAAAACCAAAACTTATTTCAAAGACAGATGGAGAAACTACTTTGATTTCTTAACTATTAGCCTTGAAACACCATCTTTATCATGCCTGGGGTTTGGGGAAGAAGAATATACGCCACAGCCCAAAAGCAAGATTCAGATTTTGCATGTTCTTATTAACTGAGAGCAGCAAGAACACAAGTTGGTGCTCTATGTTGTTTCTTTGAGAGAAAGATAATTCTTTTGTAAAAGATTTCCAATAGTTTGCAGCAATAGAGCATTAAAGTAGCGTGTGTAGCATATATGCAGTAGGAATTGATCAATGCTGCTCTGATGAGCAGCAAAGGGTCAAATCCTTACATGACTCCACCAGAAACTGCCTGGAAAATCAGCGGAACAAGAAAGTATTGGCTTATCATATAAGACTACTTCCTACTTCGTTCCCACTTCCCAGGTATTTCAAGAGGCACAGAAAAATATCTGTAAGAGAAGAAAAAGGTTTTAGTTAGCCTAAGTCTTGACACTTTTCTTTTGGTTTTACAAGCACAGCATGCATTTCTACCAAGAATCCTAAATATTTACAGGACAAGCTTTTGGTGCAACAGTCAAGAAGAAATAAGGTTGTCCTATTTGAAGTTCAGAGAGAAATAATGTACAAGTTTCTATGTCATCTTTAAATGTCTCCTGTCTACACCCACACATGCTTATCACCAGGGTTCTTTGGGGCGGATGACCACTTTTTACATGTTGATTACACATTAAGGTAGCCAGCCAAGGAGAACAAATTTTCCCAATCAGAGCCAACAAAGTTGAAGAAGGGTCTGGGCACAAATTGTATGAGGAATCTGGAGGTGTTTAGCCTGGAGAAAAGGAGGCTCAGAAAAGGAGGCTGTCGCTCTCTACAACTGCCTGAAAGGAGTGTAGACCCATGTGGGGGTTGGTCTCTTCTGCCAGGCAAGCAATGACAGGACAAGGAGAAATGTCCTTAAGTTGTGCCAGGGGAAGTTTAGATTAATTGTTAGGAAAAAATTCTTCACTAAAAGTGTAGTCAGGCACTGGAATGGGCTCTCTGAGAAGTTATGGAGTTACCATCCCTGGAAGTGTTCAAAAGGCATAGGGATGTAGCACATGGGGATATGATTAAGTGTTAAAGAGGCAGTGCTGGGTTAAGGGCTGGAATCAATGATCTTAGAGGTCTTTCCCAGCCTTGATTATTCTATGACTCTATGATTAATCCTGCTCTTCCACTGAGAATTTGGGCAGTGGTTGTGGTAGAGAAGGGGTACAGATAACAATTAAGCTAAACAAAGAGAATTTCTTCAGTTTCTTATCCATTTTTATACAGTGCTCCACTGTTGCTAGATACATGTTGACCAAGCAGCTGCCCATTACTTTTCTGAACCTAGCTCTTACTACACCAACCATAGGCTTAAAAGCTGAACATACTCCTGTTCTCCCTCAGGCCACAACAATTCACCCATCTGTAGTAGGAACTGGCTTCAATTGTCTCAAAAAACACACACGCTGCTAATGAAAGCTTCCACTCTTCTGCCAGACCTCCTCACACCTGCAGTTGTGGCATCTGATCTTGTCATTTTAAGGCTTTCCAAAGCTAAAGACACCTTTTGGAAGTGACAAAAGCCCAACCAACCAAGGAAACACATGCAAACAACCGTGCCATCCTGCTGACCAAGCCCTCCTTGTTGAAAGTCAACTACTGCTGCTGTATGAGGGGAAACGGAGGAAGGTAACAGATACATCCTCTCTTGTTCCTCTTGTGAGTGACAAATCAGGAAATGAGGCTGAGAGCCTCATGGCTATTTTACCACTGCCAAAGTATCTTACAGAGACACTCTGCTCTTTTAGTGGTATCCTGTGACGGTGGTCACAAGGGTTCTTGATTGGGGGAAGAGACGAGAATGTTGACTCTATGTTGAGAAGGGTTGATTTATTATTTTATGATATATACATATATTATAACTATACTAAAAAGAAAAAGAAGTAGGGATTTCCAGAAGCTAGCTACACTAAGAATAGACTAGAAAGAAATTATAACAAAGGAGCTGGCTCTGACAGAGAGCGAGAGCCAGCTCTGCTGTGACTGGTCACTGAACTAAAACATCTACACTAGACCAATCACAGGTCTACCTGTTGCATTCCACAGCAGCAAACAATCACTGTTTACATCTAGCTGCTGAAACTTCTCAGCTTCAGCAAGAAAAATCCTAAAAAAGATTTTTCATAAAAGAAATGTCTGCGACAGTATCCCATTCCTTGCCATATTGCCGTTTACTGTGGCTCGGCGGGTGCTCTGCAGGTGCTGTTGCTTGACATCAGGAAGAAAATATCCTCCTCCCTTCTGTGTTCCAGACGGAGAAAATGTAGCCTATGAGACACAATAGGAGATTCTGCATGACCACTGAGGAAACTGGGAATGCTATAATGGTACACCAGTTAATACTTGGGGAGAGAGAAGGAGCAATAGAGCGCTGAAAAACAACAACAAAAAAGAGTCCATGCATCTGATACATGTCTGATAAATGATTGCCTTCCCAAAAGACATGTGGGAACAACGCCTTAACTGAGTGTGTAACGGCCCTTCTCTGAGACAGGGCCAATCTGTCTGACAGATGACAGTCAGCCCAGAAAGGCAGGAGCATTCTCCTTGGGCCGTGGAGCAATAAAGTCTCTGCGCTAGAGTTACTGCTGCTATTAAGAGGTGCAGGGCATTAATTATATTCACAGGAGAAACAGAAGTAAGGCTGTGGCATAGCAGTATAATAGTATTGAGACTGTCATTTCCCAGTCCATACTCCTCTAATTAAGTCCCAGCTGAGGTCTTCTGTTCAGGTCTATGGTCTTGATTTCAAAGGGAGAGAGGCAAATAAATAAATAAATAAATAAGAACAGTTGAGTTTCTTTCCAAGTAAGGACGGCCAGATATTTGGAGGCATTTGTGGGTATCTTTATTTCAAGAGGCTGGTAGGTTGTTTTTACCTTGTAATTGTCTGCTGTCCTATTTTGAAATTAATTGACTGCATTCACTCCATAGAACCTAACTCACCTTGAAGTCCACCAGGACTTGATAGATCTTAGGCTTACTTTTTGTATTATAACTCAAGATCTGCCAAAAAGTGAGAGCATAGGAAAAATCCCACCATTACCTTCTCTACATCTCCATGTACTAAGGATATCTAATATTCAACACAGGGCTATTATGATCCACTCCTGGCACCAGAACATAGCATCAAGGCACCTTGTATTACTATTTTGTTTTCAGTTGCCAGAGTGGTATATGTAAATTTGGTGACTAATTCTGCACATCTTGTGCTGTTTTCCTTTCCTTCTTTCTTTTTTTTTTTAATGGTGAAATTGATCTACACATTCCTG
>NW_005054325.1:2423420-2424309 GCF_000277835.1 Geospiza fortis | reverse complement strand
AATGGCAAATTTGTGAATTTTTTTTTTCAATCTACATACTCAATGACATATTAGCATTAAAACTGCTTCTGTTCACAAGGACAATGTTACAAATCCAATTTTCCTTATTCTTCCCGTTGCTAATAGACTAGTTGGAAATAAAAAGAAAAGAAAAAAAATTAGAAAGGTGAGTGTAAGTGAAAAGAAAGAAATCACAAATTTTTGAGAGAAAGCACTCTCAAATTGCTAATATTTCCATTTTACTTCTAGTTTTTTGAATAGAGTCCATTCATGAGTTTACCTTGCTGTTTGCTTCCTTTTAAAATTTAAACTAGTTTTCGTATAGGTTTATATATTTAATTCTCTCGGGGTTGCTGAAGAAATCATTAGTCAATGGTTTATACAACTGTAATTCCATTTTCCCAGGTTATTAAAAACTAATAGCATGCCATTTAATTAGACTAGATGATGAGAATCCACTTAAAAGTTAGAAATAGACTTACAAACTGCCTATCTTCTTCCTTACTGCCAAGCAAGACTTTATAATAAATCATTATTCCTTTTAAATGAATTTAGTAATTACAAAGGACTTCATTCTTCATTATATTCACCACAGCTATACGTATTTCCATAAGTTATCTCATTTATTTGTACCAAGAGTACTATTAAATATAGAATTAATTTATCAGAGCAGGGTACAGGAAGAAGCCCTTGGAGGATATTGTTGGTAATGGTCTGAAACAAAGCTTTCTGCTTATCCAAAGAATGAGTCTCTGCAGGAACCCTCAATATTAACTCTCACACCACAGCATGGCAATGCTGTAGAGTACTGAGGAAGGGGACCAGGCACAAGGCATAAGAGTGACTCCTTGGCCACACCATTTCCAAGTGCAGCTCCTGTGCTGAGCCT
>NW_005054325.1:2404599-2423373 GCF_000277835.1 Geospiza fortis | reverse complement strand
ACCAAGACCTCCAATTTATTTCACATAGCCTGTTTAAGAATCATTGGATAATAATGGCCTTCAGTCACTGCCAACCCATGGTGAATTTAAAATAGTGACTTGGAGGGGAAATGCTCTATGTCATAACTCCCTAGGCACATGATCCCCTCTATCATGCCATTTATTAGGCAGCTTGGCCCTGGCACCACGTTTATTTATAACATAATATTTCATGCTATATAGTCTGAGGTTAATAAAGTCTCATTAACAGCTCTTTTATGGACTACCCCTTTATGGGCAGTCCCCATAAAGCTCTCCAAGATTTGATTTTACAATAATGGCAAAGAACCTCACTATTTATTTTCCCCCATCCAATTTTAAAGACCCTACAGCAACACAGAAATGGGGGAAAGAAAGGGGAAAAAAAACATAACAGGAACATAGTTATCTGTGGTGCAGTGAGAAGAAGGCAAAGAAAAATGTGGTTATCTAATAGACAAATATGTTTTCCTTATGTGCTAGACTATACAGTCTGTTGGTAAGTACAAAAACAAAAAGAAAACCTCATTAAGAAAAAAACTGGATAAGGATGACAGTGATTTTTAATCGCCTCTGTTGCAAATTCTCATTGGCTTGTCTTGTATAGACTCTTGAGAGAAGGAATGTAGGAATTGGCTGGAATTTCACCTCATACCCTGCAGCCTGCTGTCTTCTAGAGTCCTTTGAACTTCTGAAAGCTGAACAGCCTTTCTCTTGGAGTCTTCTTAGATACAGTCACAAGAGCCTCTGTGTCTTGGTGGTTTCTTATTTGAATTCTGAATATCACTAAAAATTGTTGATGTTTTCTAAAAGAATAATATTTCCAAGGCATTGGGGATTGGGTGTTTTTCTTTTGTAGAATATGAGTTGCTTACAATTCTTCAGTATTTGGATTTAGTAGATGCTCATAACTTCTCTCTTAACCTATTCAGTGTCAGAACAGCTCTGGAACATCCAGAAAAGAAAATAAACTAATAATAAATTTATTTAAACTAATAATAAACTAATATATCAGCTGAAGAGACTTCTTAAAATGTGTATTTAAAAGAATCACATTGGACCTTTTAAAGATAATAAGACAGTCACAGCTGAAGGAATGTGCCTGAAGGTCTTGACAGGAATAAGATGCATTTACCTTTCATGTAGAGAAAGGAGAAGAGCAGCACACTCAGCAGTCCCCTGTGAGACAGGACAAACTTTGCCTTGGTGCATATGTCATTCTGAAATAAATACACAGTGTCTCTTCACCAAAGAAATCACAGTCCAGATAAAGTAGCACAAAGAAGTGGAAGACAAGAGAAGCACTAAGAGAGAAAATTATTTGTCCAAGATCAATGTGAAATCTTCTGGCTTCTCTTCTACACCAAACCTAGAGGAGAAGGGGTCAGGATATTTTTCCATATGGCCATTCCTTCCTGCTTCTCCCCTACCCCAAAAATTAGGGTTTAGGTGAACATGGAATTTAAGTGTTTTGGGACAAAACATGTAGATATTACACTGTTTGAAGAAAAGCAACATATATCAGTCAATGCTTTCTGTAATTCTAAAGTGGGATTAAAGAATTATAAAATGCTTATTCCCCCTCAATTTTATGCTTATATATGTCCAAACACAATTAATGCTTTATTTCCTAAAAAATTGAAAGTTTTCACTGAAAAGTGAGTTTTGAGTGGAAAAAAATACGTATCACTTCAGAGAGAAGGGAGATGGACTTGACAAAGAAAACAGTCACACATGAGGAAAAATGGAGGGATGTTAGAGCCTGTGAACACTATATATTCTGATGTAAAGCCTATATTCGAGATTTCTGCCATATTCAGTTATTTACAAAGTCAGAACTTGCAAACAGTGACAGAGTTCATAGCATTATAAATACTAAAAGAGAAAGATTAATTGCTTCTTAAACAATATCAATTATTCAATGAATATTTAACATATGCATAATTTTGTTATGGGAGATCAATGGTATCACACAGTGAAATTCAAACATTTGCTTAAAGGCACAATAAAAAGAGATGGGATTATTTATATGTGAAACTGTAAATTCATATCTGCTGTAGTGTCTCATCCTGATTGTTTTAAGTTTGTAAATTTTATATGAATAAAAAAGACCACTGTATACTGACGCTGATCTCTATTATACGAATTATAGGAACTGAAATCAAGATGAGACGATTCTTCCAGCCAGCATAGCATCTTCATGACAGTTTACTGCACTCCCACCTACATTCCTTCTATCAAGTGTCTAATTTGCCAAATCCCAGTTTATGCTAACTGAGAGCTTCAGTCTTCATGTTTTTTGTGGATGGGTGTTTTGTCCTTTTTTTCTTTTTTGGGGGGATTTTTTAAAGCCCTATTTAAAATCATATAGATGGGAAGTGCCTTTCGTTTTTGTCCTGGGTATGAACCAGGCACATGGAACTATTTCACTTTTAGAAAGAATACTTGCAAAGGTTTGACTAAAGATAGTGAGTGATTTTCTATGTGCTTCCTTTTTTGGATGTTCTTCCCCCTTTCTTCATGGCTACCAGTCTTCTAATAACTGTTTTGAAGCAGATGTTACATGGGAACTGTCCATCTCCTTGTGCAATAGGATGTTGTAGAACCCAACTGCAGTCAGACAAATTTCAGTTCTAGATGACTGAAGGCAGAGGCTCAAATTATGAGGCATGAGATTGATATAGGAGGGTTTCCCAGGCCTGGGAAACACAGATATTTAAAACAGATATGCTTAGCAGCATTGCTTTAAAGAGTACCAAAGGTAGGTCTATATCTTAGAGCTGCATTTCCATAATGCAGTGTCTATGTTATATCACTCAGGAGCCTATACTTAATTTGGCATTCAGCTCTGCCTGTGACTGCATCTAAGTATTGATCTATCAATCTGTAGTAGTTAACATCGCACGCAAACAAAATTTCATTTATCTTCACACACCTGTCATCCATTATTCAGAACCAGCATGTCCAAAAATCAAATGTTAATCATGTTTTTAAAGATGATTTTGTAGTAACAAGTTATTTTCATCTTGGGTTTTTATTCATGAGAGGACTTAGACCTACTGAGCAGCTCAACCATAAACTGTTAACACAGAGACTAACACAGCATGAGAGAGAAAAACAACCTTACCCACTTACGCACAAACAAACTCAGCACACAAACAGGCAGCCTTTGTTTGCCAAGTCTATTGCATTTAAATGTCTGCAAAAAAACAGAAATAGGAAAACAAGAGTGGTGGCTTTTGCATGCTCTCAATTCCAATCACTGAGAAGGAAAAGACTGTGGGTAGGTAGAGGTAAAAGAGAAAGGAAGGGGTAAAACAAAAAGAATTCCAAAACAGAGCACCAAACAGGACCACTAGAAACTCATAGGTGAGAGAAACCAAGAAACCTTCAAGAAAAAGGAAAGAAATACATGCAAAAGATTACAAGAATGGCCAAAAAGAACACCCCAAACTAGTAGCATTTTGCATTCATCTTAGGATCTCGAGAATCACTTTTAGCAGCCTAAAGAGAGGAAAAGCAGAGACAAAGCACATCTACCAAGAAGCTGAAAGTGTTGACATTTATTTCATCAAAAGTTTTTAAAAGCAGAATATTGAATTTATAATCATTTAGAGTCAATAAAAATTACACATAAATAAAGAAGCAACAATAGCTCTGACATGTCTGTAGGTAGTGGGAGTAACCAAGTATTATAACTGGAGAATTAAATATACAAAAATACATAGACAGGTGAAAAAACTCCCAAAAAATTCTCAGCATCCATTTTCCAACTATTCCAACTGGAATTCAATATATAAGATGGGTAAAAAAATTAAAGTTACATTTGAAACCTGTTCTCCATTTAAATTTATGCACCACAATCAATGTTGTATGTATTTTCCACACTTCATTCTTGTTCATTCGTGATACACTGGTAAGAGAATTTTCAAGGGCAGTATGACAGGAAATCACTTATAAGAGAAAAGCTTCAGGATTTTCATCAGGTTATTATTAATCAATTGTGTTCATCATTTTGTCCCTTCCAAGGTAGTTCCAGGGAGCTCCACTTGTAAAAAGCTAATTGGAGATATGCAAGGCAAAACAGAAAAAATGAAAAAAACCCCATCCATTAGATGCAAGAGCTTTAAAAAAGAAACGAAACAGCCTGGAATTCGCACTGAAGCCCAGAGAGAGTCACAGCAGAACAGGCAGAAAAGGCTACTCACATAACTGCATTTCTCAGATAATGCTGAAATCTAAAGAATCTGCAAATACTTCTCATGATGAGGCACCAGTAGGAAATCACAAAAAACAAGGGTATGGACTGCCCATAATGTCCAGGTTATTGTCATACTGCCAGCACCTGAGCTACACATCTAAATACTAGATATAGAAATTATGGAAAAGTCACAAGAGCACATGTAAACCCATAGGAACCTGAGACACCCAAATGTATCTGTAGTTCCCACATTGTGACCCACTGAGGGCCTGTGAACTCACAAAGCTGCTAAAGACTACAGTTTTTACTAATTTTTGCTTACTTCAAATTTTTGTTTTGTGGAGAAGAGATGTCTATGCAGAATAAAAAATGTGAGGGATGGGAAGGAAAAAGAGAGTGAATACATATTTCAATGTTTGGACTCCCAAGGAGCAATAAAAAAAAAATACTCATTTGAATTTCCAATTTGAGGTTTTTTTCAGACTCAGAAATGGGGAAGACACTCTTAGTACATGTTCTTAGTACTAGTATATCAAATTCTCCTTTCCATCTCCCTCCATTTTGCCTTAAGAGCACACATTCTTTCCACATTCCCAGCCTGAACAAATAAGATAATGGGTATCCCATCCTCACTGCTGACAGTAAAGCAATACAGGAAGAAGGAGGAAGAATTGAAAGCTATGCATATGCATTTGAGTGAAAACATACTCTGGCAATGCCTTGAAATGATAAGGAGCAAGGCAGCACAAATCCAGAAACACTAGATCAGGTAGAGAGGCGTGCTCCTGTGTGCTGCCTCTCACCACATTCACATTGTCTTGCACTGCTTATCCTTGCTCCAGTTTTTTGGAAAGGGATTATCCAAGGTAGTTACTTGCAATTGCAGGGATTTAGACTCAGTGACCCAGAAGGTCCTTTAGTCTTAAGTCTCTCTCAGTTGTCTAATTCCCGCCCCAGCCATACCCCAAAGCTGCAGCCTTCCAAGTAATAGCAGGATTGACCTTTGCCTTATGTACAACAACATCTTTTAATGAAAGCAGAAATATTTTTCTGTATCCTAGCACTAAATTGTACCACAGTAACGGAGCAAAATAGAATTCTGTTTGCACTCTAGCAAAAAGAGGTAACGCTGGCATCCAAATAAAGAGTTTTATCTATAAAATCTTTTATTTTAGACTATTAGGCCTGAGTTTAAGTTGCATTTTAACCATAAACATGGGAGAAGCTGTCCCAGATGGTGAATGTAAAACGTGCTGTAAATTTTAATGAAGCAAATAAGTCACTAATAACAATAATGCCAACACTGCTGCGTTTTTGGTAGATGTTAATAAAGCAAAATTAAAAAAAGAGCATGCAGCATTCAAATAAGTGCTTAAGAAGCCAAATATAATTTGCTAATTCAGCTATTCACACTTTGATTGCACAGCCCCTGGTCATCTGCTCAAGTACAGCTGCTTCATGTAAAAACAAATAAAAAAAATTTTATTGTCCACCAGATGTCCCAGCTTGTAATACTTGCTGCTATAATTCAGGTCACCCAAGGTTCAAGCACATTTAGAAATCGATTGTTCTTGGATGGTCAACCTTGTGACAGTGGTCAAGGCGCTTCAGTCCTGGGTTTATCCTGCCAAGAGGAGAGGGAGCACTTCTGTATTGAAAGAATATTCATTTTATGATTACCACAGGCACCCCAAACAGAAAATTACTACCACAGCTTAGGGTAAGAACTGGAGAGGGCTGGAGGGAAAAGAATTCAAGAAACATATGCCCTGCTTTATAAGGCCATTGGAAACCCATTAACAGGGCCCTAAAAGATTTATTTTCTTTACTGAAAATGAATTTATTATTATTAAAGAAAGGTATAAAAGCACAAGGCACAACAACCACCACTGCTGTGCACCAGCATTCTCACTGCTCTTGATGGGAACTAGATGATACATGTAGTGCAGCCAGTGCTTCACCCCAAATCAAATGTAAAATTCAATGGAGCAGAATTATCAGCTGGAGCTAAAACGTCTTGCACCAACGGTGTCTAGTGCTGTGCTGCACAAAGCAGGTGTGAAATCAGCAGGCTGTGTTTTGTTTATGGATTGCACAGGGCTGACAGCTAAGGAAAGGTTGGACTGGAGGAAAGAGCTTGTTTCTGGAAACACCTCCTCTTCCAGAGCAGGAAAATGCCATCAGTGAATAGAAAGAATCTGAGCAGAGCCAGGGACTCCTGCCAGAGCCATGCTGAAGGCGCAGCTGTAGCCTACAGATGCTGACACCAGATCCCCACCAGGGTGAGAAGGGTGATGATTTTATTCAAGAGTGCACCACACCCAAAACTCTACGCCTTTACTGCACAAGATGCAAAAACCTGAAACCCCAAACATGTCAAGATGTTTCAGAGTAATCTTTCCTTAAGCAGGACCTGTGCAGTCTGTCTTAGCAACACAAACTTGTCTTATGATTTACAAGGAGCAATATCTTGACAGGAATATTTTCTGAGAAATAATGTAGTTCTGTTATACCTAATTTACACAGTGCTGCAGAATACACGAAAAATTACATTTCCATCAGGTGTCTACCTCTCACTGTACAGTTCCTCTCAGCCACTGAATTTTTGCAACTCTATGCAGTCATCACCAGCCCCTGGCACTTAAATGTGCATTGCAATTAATAGAACAATTAGTTGATTGAAAACTTTCCCTCTTGAACTTAACCACTGTTAGCCTTAAAATAGAGAAAACAGAGGATTACTCAGCTACTTAATGATTTCACATGAAAATGAAAGTCCCTTCTGTCCTAGTAGACTGAATTTTGGAAGAGCTGTTAACATCTGTGAAGGGGCTTTACCTCTCAGCTTGGAGAGATTTTAACCATCAGTATATTTGTTCTTCAAAGCCTACCTTTCTCACTTTGCTCTCAGAGTTCATGAGTGTCTCCTTGACCATTTTTCCCCGTCAGCACATATTTGCTTCTCTTCTCCCCACAGCTGACCTGCCATGACGCCCATGCAAGCCACTATATCAGAGTTCCCTCTGCTCCCCATTTTATCACCGTGTCCCAAAGAAAAACCACAATCCAATGATTTGACTGCTCTTCAAAACCTCAGTTCTCCTTCCAATTTGTCAGTCACCACTGACAAAGAAACACAACTATGTCTTTTATCTCCTTCCATCTCTGTTTTGATAATTTATTCTCATCTACATCAGTAGCCAACTACTGTCTCTGTACCCTTGGTGAGGCATTAAACAGCCAACAGCAGCCTGGAGGAGATGGAGCAATGGCTGGCTCAGTGACTTGGCTAGGCTGAAGACAAGGATGCAGTGCTGCTGGTACAGGAGCTACACAAGGAGCCTCGTGTTTGCAGGGCTCTCTGCTATCCTGTACAAGGGGAACAGGAGAAGCGCAAAACAGCTGGAGAAAAACCAGCTCCCTGTAACTTTGGGTCATCCACTTCATCAACTTTAACAGCTGCTTTATACACATCAAAGCAGCAGAAATATGTTTCAGAAATGCAGTGAGCTTGCATCTACCCAAAGGAGCGTGGAGTAGACTCAGAGAGAGCAAAATGCAGGGGCTTCAAACAGTTAAAGGGATTAGGCTTGAAGATGTTGGATCAAATTTTAATCATGTCAGGAGAAATGTCGATGTTCACTTAATCATAGTGACCCTTGGTATTCAGGCACATTTCCAATAGGGCCTTAGATAAGGAGGCAGGCCCACATAGCAGACTGGCGCGTTTCAGAGGCACAGGGCTAGTGTGAGTGGCAGGAAGTTTTTTCATAGTAGGTGTATTAACTGGTCGTATCAGAATCATGGATAAGAAGCATGGATTCATAGGAATCCTGCTGATAAGAGCAGAACTTTTGTGGCTAGAATGACGGGGAATAGCTCTTGAGGGGGGTTGAGAAAGCTTGGGTTGAAGAACAGGATTGTGGTTAGTGTGTTCATGAGCATGATGTTAGCGTATTCAGCTAGAAAGAAGAGGGCAAAAGGGCCTGCTGCATATTCTACATTAAATCCTGATACTAGCTCCAATTCTCCCTCTGTTAGGTTGAGATATTTTGCCCAGAGAGCAAAATATCTAGCCCAGGACTTGCAAAGAGATTGTCATTGCAAATGCACATCCTTGCCTTTTCCACACAGTTCAGGCAGGATTTGGTCTGTGCATGCACAGAGGCTTGGCAGCTGCCTGCCCAGCACTCATGCAGTGGCTCCCAGTTAATTACCCATTCCCTGCTGTCCACCTGGGTTAGCTGCAATTGGAAGGCGTGTCTTTTCACGCCCATCTATCACAAGTCCCCAAAAGGTGGGACAAATGTTGGAAGGATTAAATCAAATTTAACAAAGGAAAAGGAGGGGGGCAGATGTGGGAGGGAGCAGATGGATGAGAGGAGATATATTGTAAATCAAAGGCAACTCTGGGTTGGTGAGAGAATGATGCATCTGACTCCATTGATATCAGAAGGCTAATTAATTACTTTATTATACTATACTATGTACATTGTATCTAAACTGAATCTGCCATGCCCTCACTCGTGCTCACAACTGCTCACACTGCACCCATCTCTGATTCTCCTGTGACTGTCCCGTGGCAGTCCGACACGCACACACTTCTTGGCCCTGATAGGCCAAGGGAACAAAACATCCTCACTTTGGGTAAACAATCTCCATACTGCATTCTACTTTAGCACAACACAGGCACAGCAAACGAGATAAGAATTGTGTTTTCCTTTTCTCTGAGGTTCAGAGAATGTGAACTTCAGAAATCCTTGGGAAGAATTGTGCCTTGTTTTTCTCTGTGAAGAGAAATGTGGCAACAGAGATACCCGTCCTCAGTGGAGCCAGGATGCAAAAGGAGTGAGCAGGTGCCTCCCAACCATTACTCTGCTACCACATTCTGTGGAGGGCCCAGTACCAGGTTTTTCATCCTGGAGTGATGCTGGCAGCGTGCAGCCCTTGTGGAGACAAAGGGAAGCTTGATCTGTTTGGTGCCAAGGCGGCAGCCCTGCACTCAGGGTGCCCTGGAAACCCACCCCAGCTGCAGCCACTCTGCCTTCATTGGCAGGCACCAAGTGCCACTCCTGGCCATTGTACAGCCTCACACAGACTAATCCTCTCAGAGGTTATCCTAACAAATTGGCAGCTACTGGATTAGATGGGCTGCAAGCAGGCTGCAGCTGAAAGGTGACTGAAATTTCTCCTTATACCTCTGCTTCTAAGCATCAGATTCAGTCTCCATCTATCAAACAATTTTTAACCATCAGCTCTGTTGCAGACCCATTGACTTGAGCAACAGTTTTGTTCGACAAACTACAAAACTTGATTTGCTCTTTTAAAGACTCGGTGTCACTTTTAGGCTATTGTTAGCTCTCAGAGTTTCATCGCCAGGCAGACAATAACAGGTATTTTCAAGAGTCCAGGGATTATATAACTGGGAAAACAAAATGTGACCCACATCTAATGGCTCATAAAGTAAATGTAAGAAAACAGTGATTATTTGTTGAGTCTCATTTTAAGCCTATTTCAGTATCTTCTAAACATTGAGGGTTGAAGAATTTGCATCACTGCCAATTCCTTAAAACAAAATTTGTCCTCTCTGCTGTTTCAATTATGCAAACTGCACTGTATCTACAGTCTTTACACTTTCAATAAAATATCTTAATATCTAAGCAGACATGCAAGCAATTTATCTCCCTGTGCTTTCTTTGAGCATTTATCACAAAAGGTTATTATTTCCATGGGACTGTGCAATTAGACTTCACCCTTTATTGACCTCTGTCATACTTTGAATTAGCCATTATCTATGTTGTTACTAAATAGCTGCTTTTGAGTCCCATTTCGTCTGCAGCTTCAGAGAACAGCTAATTCATCTAATTCGATGGAGCTAGGTCTTGCTTACATCAGCAGAAGAACTAGGACTTCTGTTTTCCAGCCTCTCCAGCAGGTGCAGACAGGTCAGATCTTCTCTAAAGTCCATGGAAGTCAGTCACCCACAGAGACCTTCAGACAGGTAATGTGAGCCAGCTTCTCAGATGTCTGACATCTGGCGAAATCAGTAAATCAAAACTGATCACTACAGTTAGGCAACATCAGAGGATCTCACCATATGGGTAAGAGAAAGCCATGGAACAGCAGGAATCTGAGAAAGCCTTTGGAAGCCAACAGAATATGTGGCATTATGCACTGAACACATGAATATTGCTGATGGCTTTTTTTCTTCCTGTTCCCCTTTTGTTCCAAAATGATACTTCTACTGAGTTTTCCTGTAGATTTCACAGTTCTCAGTCTTCTGTGTACCTGGAGCTAATACTTTTTCTTCAACTAACAATAATCCCCTAGCCACAATATTGGTTTAAGGCTCAGCCCAAGGACAGAAACAGGGCTTACCATTCAAATTAATATGAATGTGTTAGCATGCTTTTTTAAACTCTAGGGAGTGTTATTCTGGGACTATTTTGCAATCTGATGCCAAATTTGGATTTAATTCTGGGGACAACATTACTGCTTGTGATCTGACCTAGATGGTCCCAGATTGGGTGTATTTTAGAGATACAGGCCTATATATTACATGCACTACTCATGTGAAAAGGAAATAATAGATCTAATATTCCAGCATTAAAAAAAAAAATAAAAAAAAAATCCCCAAATCCTAAAGAAAAACTCACCTAGAGGAAAAGCAGACAAATAGCTATAGAAGAGGCTACTGACAGACAAGTTCAAAATGCAGTTTCAGATTTTCACTTGAAAAATTTTACACAAGGAATCTCTTTCTGATGATAGCTAAGCACATTTACCTCTGTACAGCATGGCACACTTCGTAAAGCAGTGTAATGCTTCTCTTCCTTCCTCTGAACCTCACATTTTCCACATCCTTAGCAACATGAATGTTACAGCACAAAAGCTTCAAACAAAGCCAGGGCATGGGGTGTCTGGGGAAGAGCACAGAGTGAAACAAGTCCCTCCACAGGCAACAGTTTGGAAACCAGAGCAGTACAGGTGAAATCTGCTTTTGCAGCTACTGCAGAGACTTCTGTTTATGTGGGAAAAAAAAAAAAAACCCTCACAAAAACTGATCTGAAATACCATGCATGAAATTCATCAAGATACAAGTGGCTTAAATGAAAGTTTGACTGAAGATCAACATTTATTTCCCTTAATCCACTTTCATCCCCTGCACAGTAATTTGATTTTTATATTTTAACAGCAATAAGACATACTTCTCTTTAAATTAAAATACTAACCATTTCCCCCTCAAGAATATTTCATCTTCTAAGGCTACAGTGATTCTGAAAACTTCACATTAAGTGTGAATCTGTTGCAGAAAACTCACAATTACTTACTAGGAGAACCAAGCTTGTGAATGGCACATGTAACTTCAGTCTACCCATATCTAGTGTGTTTAGAGGTTGGCTAATAAAATCCATTTAAGTAAGATGGTCTCCTTTTGCATTATATCTCTGCTTACTATTCATGGCCTGCTTGGGCAATACTCTGTTAAAATCCTGTTTTAAAGCCCCTGCTTTGTGAGATGACATTTTAATGCAGTCAGTGCTCATCTCCAGAGTTTTTCTATTAAAAAAAACTGTGTCTGCTCTGAAGAGATAAAGCAAGAACACAGACAGGCTCAAAACCCTTCGTAAGGGGGCAGAGGTTCAATGCTAATGTTTCTGTTCTATTTGCTTCTTCATTAAGTATTTTCTTAATTCAAAGCCCTTTTTGTTTTGTTTTTGTTTGACAGAAGCAAAGCATTTGATCTGCTACACCTTTTATACCTGGTCAGATATGAATCCTTCTCATCCTCCATCACCACAGGACTGCCTGCAATCCTCCTCAATCACTGGCTCTGCCTTGGAACCCATAGGGATTTTGCACAGCCCGAATTTCTATTAGTTGACACAGTGCATTTCCTCCCCCCGCTCTCTGCCCACACTTTGTCAGAAGATGTCTGTTGGCTTGCGTTGACGAGGATATTAACAGCCCTGGGGAAACTTTTTTCCTGAGCTTGTCTGTGCAAGGTGACACTTGACATGCTCAGTGCCACGGTCTAAGCACAGCTGGGCAACTGCTGCCCAAACATGAATACTCATGATAGATGAGTTTATTTAAAAGCTGTACCTGATACTGATGACTGGCTTAAAACACCTGCCTCACCAGCATCACAAGAGAGCTGCCACGCCAGTGAAACACCAGCCATCACTCACCAGCAGGATTTGAAACTTGGCTAATAGTTAACTTTCTGACCTATTACTCTGTTTATGTGCCAAAGTATGAAAGATGAAGGGGGCACATTTAAGTCACCTGATGGCAAACATATGCCAAGATTTACTTGCACTTCTTGATGTTATTGTCATTCCACTTGAACACAAACAGTTACATGGAGAATAAAAGAAAACCAGAGCTCACTTGCATGCTGACTTTGCTGTGCACTTCTGCAGACACAGCCTTCTTTACAAGAGTCCTCCTACAAAACTTCATTCATTCAGCAGCTAAACATCAGTGCTGATTGTGCATCAGGCTGGCATGTTGAAAGGTGATTCATTCCTCTTAGCATGGCACTAGAAGAGCCTCTCTCTCCATGCTTAATATAGAAGCACCTGGGTCAGCAAACTTGTGAATGGGTAAAGATAGCAAAGCTGAACCCTCAGCTCTGTGGCTTAGAACAGCCATGGATACAAACCAGCTGTGTAAAAAAACAGTGCTGCTCTCCAGGAAATTTGTGAGACCTTGGCTCTCACAGCCAGACCCATTTTGTTCACCCACTTTACTAAGTGAAATTAAGAAGGACAATTAAAGGAGCATCAGTACCTGGTAGGAGCATGAGCACAGCAGCCAAAACATGAGCAGCTCCAAGAGGAAGCACCCAGACAGCTTGGAGACAGCAGGACCTTTGGAAGCTGAATGGCCAGCACCCCACCATCAGAGCAACCTGCATGGCAAACTCCTCTCCCCTGCACCTGTGTGTTGCAGAAATGATGGATGCCTCCCACCCATGGCAGCAGGATTCAACCTCGCCCTCCAAGGCTGTGTCCCAAATGCAGGAAATTAATTAGAACTAGGTCATGTTGCAAAATATCAGGCTCTACTTGGCAAAATTTTCTTGAAGCTTCTTGAAACTTCTTCAGTCTCTAAAATTATTGCCTCACGCTCTTAAGGAAGAAACACTCCAAGTGACAGAAGTAATAAAAAAATAATTTATGTTGAGTTTTTCCCTCCCAAAACAGAGCAAAATGTGTATAAAAAGCAGGTAGTAATAGTCATTTAATAAAATGAGTCCATGAAAGAAAAAAATAAGCACACAGCTTCTTTAGCATGCAGTGTACACCGTAGGTAAATTCAGAATGTTCATCTTGGTTTTTTTCACTCTGAGAAACATGAAAGAAATTGCAATGCTGTACAGGAAAGGCCTAAGTATGGGGTTTTCCTTTAGATACATCTCTAAAATAAGCACAAAAATAAAACATTGAAAATGACTGTATTTTTAATTTATCAACTAAAAGGAAGACCTAGCAGCAGGTAATGGTAGTTAAATTAAATTAATAGAAAATTCTATCAAGTCTATCAAACTGAAAAACTTATGATCTAACATACCTAAGCCACCATCTTTCCATATGTCATAAACCCTACTTTTCCTAAAAAAAATAAAAACCAAAAAAACAATAAACAGACCAAAAAAAAAAAACCAAACCCACAAACAAAACAGCTAATAAGGAAATCCAATCAAACCTTCTCTAATTTTAATGTGCTTATTGAATTTTGCCTGTTTTATCACATAATCCCACTAAACTGATCAAAACTTTCAAATAATCTATCAGCAGATTAAAACTGCTTCATGCATTAGCTAAATAAACATCTGTGAATTGTCTTTTATCAGTCACTGCTTGTTCCCCTTTCTCTCCTATAGTTTGCTCAATACTAATAATTTCATCAGGAAGACAACCTATTTATAGGAAATGGAAGAGCTATGTGTTTCCACATTGTCTAATTAAATAAAACTAAACACAATTTTTTGGAAATTTTCTGCAACATTTGCAATGAAATGTGTTCTTTTGCTCAACATTTCTTTTTTCATAAATCTGTTGTAAACACTTTCTCAGATTTGATTCATCTAAGACATGGAATGACAAATTATTAATACTATCACCACTACTAGTGCTACTTTCTTTTTTCTATTGTCTTGTTGGGTGTGACTCAATATGAAAGCAATTTCAAAACCTACCTTAAATCTTCAAATCTTGAGTTTGTGAAAACAGCTGCTGTGGAGAACTTGGATTCTTTGAATCCTTAAAGAATAGAAGGAGCACAGAATAAAATAAAAGCAAAAGACTAACAAATGCTAAAGTTTCAAAAATAGCTGGGGAGAAGGTAAAAGGCAGTAAGACATGAAGACAAAGCAGTTTATAGTTTGTCCAGACTGTTCTACTCATCATTACTGGCACCCCCTTAAAAACACTTAAATAAAGAGTTTCTGATATCTGCTTTCTTTGTACACCACCACAGTTATAGGAAAACTGCTAATAATGAATATGAGACCTCTGAATTAACCTAGTTAGACTGGAAAATATCTTAGTTCATTATTAAAATCTTCAGTGACAAAGAGGAGATTTATTAAAATTATGCTCAATAGAAAAGCAAAAGTATATCATAAACAACAGGAAACTTTAAAACTCATTTTCATTTCAAGTAAAATTGTGTATTTTTTGTAGTATGTTTAGCCACTCAGAATAGCCCTAATACTGCAATAAAAATAAATATAGTCGACCACAAATCCCTGCAACACCAAGAGTTTATGTGTGATTTCAAACAGATTCCTACTAATATGTAAGTGCACAAGAAACAATAAAGTCCAAAATCAATACTGGAATTTACATCTTTATCAGAATTAATACTGCAAAGAGACTCCAAGTCTTTAATAGAATAAGAACCAAGACATCGGTATTTCCATGTCTGAAAAGTCATGGTCTGATTTGGGATTTTAATTTCTTCAGCTTCACTGCTAATTTAAAACTTCTAGAGCTTTCAAAAATTATTTAGAAGTGAGATGATGAGGCAGCATGACCAGGACATATTTTACTTTTAGCTCCAATCCCATCCACAGTTTTCAAAAACATCTTAGAAGGAAGGAACATGGATAATATATGGAATGGAGTGGTCACACCAATAGCTGCTAATGTGCCAACTCAAACATCAGTTTGTTCCCATGGGCTGAGCGGCCAACTCAAACTGAAAATACCCCCCAAACACAGGTTAAGAGATGATTCATCCAGGGGAGAGTTAGAAGGGATTTAAATATATGCAGGGAGGGCCAGCAGCAGTCAAATCATTGACCCAGACATGCCTACATGTCTGCTACCTGAGGTGCAGCCTAAGTGATCTGAAGAAGCAGTTTCAGTTTAAGACCAGAGCCTAACAAAGACAGGAGACTGATAAGTTAGGAGCAGAAATCAAGTGCAATGGGACTTTTCCTCCAAGCACTGCAGGCAAGTGAATGTCAGCAGAGTGCACAGCAGTTGCCTGAAGCTCTTGCATTCAACCCTATTGTGCTGAAATGTCAAACAGGATCTTTGCCACTGGCATAAACATTTTAGAGAAGCTTCAGGGAATATACTACAGTGCTTACATCTCTGCTGGTTCTCATCTTGCAACACAGGAAAGATCCCTCAGAAACAAACACAGACTGTGACTTGTAGCAGAGAGTAGGATTGCAGCTGTGAACAGATGAGGTTTGGAAAGGAGGGGAAGAAAGTCAAGGTTTGATAAATTACAGAAAGGTCAGTTAGATGCTTACCTTACACATGCAGTTCTTTCGAAACAAACCAGTGCCACATGGCACTCTTAAATATATAAATCTTTCCCTCTGCATTTATAGTCTCATATCCAAAGTTCCCAAGGAGTTACAGAAGTCAGATGTACAGAGAAGGGTGTGACACCAAGGCCCAACTCAGTGTTAAAAAAAGAACTACTACTCTTTGGCTCTCTTTGTGCTTATCTGGATGGTGATCACATTAAATGGCAGAAGACAGCAAAAGGGCACTCCAGGCAAATCCTGTTTCATAGCTTCTTGGCCTGTGAGACATACTACACCCCAAGAAAGCTTTCTTTGGGGAATCAGCACTCCCTCTCATAACCAAACCCAGTAAACTTTGAGGCACTGTACAATGCCTCATGCAACCTTTGCAGAAGACACATGTTCCCACAAATGTGAACAATTAGAAATGATCAGAGTAATGAATACAATACTCATAACCAAGAGGGTAGCAAGGGAAAACACTGCAGCAATGATCTGTATTTTTCCCACAAGGTGGGGTAGTCTTTGATTTAAAAATACTGTGATGTGCAGCTGCATATAGAGACTCTATTCCCACTCCAGCACTTTTCTTAGACAAGCTTTACCAAGAGGACAACAGATTACAAATATGCAAGCACGTGTTTAGAAGGCAATGTGATGTCCTGAAAAGATAGCCAGCTTTGTTACTTTTTCATCCCTTGAAAAGAATGTACATAACTGTGGTAGGATTGCTGAGAGCTGTGAGTTAAATGGAGCTATATATAAAGCTAAGACAAGTTGTGCTCTCACAATTTGAATTAAGTGGAGTGGAGTGCACAATGTGGTTAATTGCATTTATTCTTCCCATTATACTCACATATAATTTCATTTCAGCTTAAGAGCTGTGTTGGAAAAATGTAAAGACTATGCTATTTTGTATTTTGTTGGCATTTATTTTATGAACTGCATTCTCAGACTACATTTTACTGTTGTCAAGAACCACAAAACCTTAGAGAGAAGCTGCACAGATTTTTTTTTCCTTATTTTATGCTATTGTGGTACTGTAACAAAAAGTATTAAAATGGACAAACATTGCTTCTCCATTTAAGGTTTTGTACAATTGTTGCACATCCAAATAAATTCTTTTCCTCCCCTTTAATTCTGGCAGATATAACAGATTGAGACACTGCTGGACAACTACTAGACTGAAGTAATTAAACAGTGTAATGTGCAAACAGCATTTTAGAGTCAGCAATTAGATCACTCAAATTAGATGTTTTATTTGCCCAAACATGTCTGTAAATCTCATCGAACAAAAGGCTTTATTTACAAACAATACAGCAGCAGACTCTCAAAGCCCAGTGCAAGAGCACTGCAAACCACTGCCTGCAGTCAGTGCCCCAAGAGATCCATCACACTGAGGCTTGGGCAAGACCCATAAACGCCCCAGAGCCAGCCCAGCTCCCTGCATCTACAGTGGGCACTCAAATCGTGTGTGCAGGCTGTACCTCTGGCTGGATCACTACAGAGTGCTGGGGGAGGAAAAGAGAACCTTCAGGGGCACAGGATGATCTGATCAAATGTGTTTATTCATCTTTTTGAAACATCTTTGAATTTTAAATTAGTCTTGTGTTTCTGAAACATTCCTCTTCATGGCCTTGAAAGCTGAAGTCTTCGAGCCTAGTCAGAGGGAACACAGAGAAAAAGCAAAGTCCACAATGTCTTTTCTTAATTTTGTGGTTGTTGTTGCAATATATCTGAGAGAACAGCATCATAATAAAAATAACATTCCACTGCATGCTCAGCTTCAGAGCTCCTGCAGCATACTAAAAAGAGGAAAACTGTTATTCCCATGAGTCGTCTCTGTGGTTCGTGTCCACTTATTATCTAAAAAATGGTGTAAGTCAATCCACTTTGTAACACAAAATTTTAAAAAACTGCCACATGACAGATTATAGCATCCATTATTTAACACTGAAAAATCCACACAATTAAATTGTCTGTACAGCAACACAGGAGACATGTCTTTTATATTCCACCTGTCTTCAAAGACCAATGACCTTTGTTTCTCTTTCTCTCTCCTCAGGTTAAATCATAAGGGATATATTTTTGTCATTGTGCTCTCTGTGAGGAAAGGCCACTTTCCAGAGAAAGCCATAAAAATTATCTGAGAGATCACAGAAAAACTTTCAATCCACTCCTTAACAATGCAATAGGAGCAATGCACACCCTGTATCTAGATAAAAAAATTTCTCCCCTACTTAAATAGTGTTAAAATCCATGCAGATATATTGTAAGTAATTTATCCTGATGCTGACATTAACTGCTCAACACATTATCTATGTAAAACAAATTGAGCCTATGTATTGGTTTAAACACAAGTACCCAGCCAAACAAAAGAGCACAATGCATTCAGACAGAATATTGCACCACCACAAAACAGGAGGAAAAATTAAATTTTGTGTTGGCCATGAAAATTTTTTATGAAACATTGTCAGAGCATTGTTGAGTCAGTAATAATATCCTGCTATTTACAATATAACTCCATTCTCTCCTGAAGCCCCCAAACTGAAAATGTTCCACCTCTCCATAACTTTAGATAGCTGATAAAGGCACAGCCTAGGTACATAAATCATGTCCATTATCAGCTAGGTGTGGATTTAAGATACAAAAGTCCCATCCAAATCACAAACAATTTTACACTGATTTGAGTGGGTTTGGAACTAGATGTTAAAACACTTCTCTTTAAATTTAAATTTATTTTGAATGACACAAGCTTCTAGGAACTGCAGCAATAAAA
>NW_005054325.1:2383484-2404589 GCF_000277835.1 Geospiza fortis | reverse complement strand
ATGTGTTCATTTATAAATAAGAGTGTTGGAATTGCCTGTGGAAAGAAGTCTGCCTTTATTCCTTCTTTCCTGGGACAGGTAATAGCACTTGCCAAAGCAAAGCTTCAAAGAAAATCCTGTAGCAGAGAGGCAGGGGTTTTTTTGTGAGAATACTAAATCTAGAAGCACCATTCCTAAACCCTTACACACACACACTAATAAGAGCAAGGGCAGTAACATCCTTGCCTGTAGCTAGCACAGGTTGTGGAAACCCAGGGCACCAGGAATATTTCTTTGTCTGCTCTGGGATGCCCTGACCCATAGAGAAAGTTTCCTAGACTTCAAGATAGAATAGAATCCACTAAAGTGTGAAATAGATTATAGAGAGTAGTGTAGCTGTATCACTTGGTGAGAAATTTAGGTTTTGGGATTTTTAATATGTTGAGAATGGAAGCAAGATGGATGGCCCAGGGTGACGTCCTGGGTTTCTTTTTCATGCTTCTTCTTCCTTCCTCTTCATGGATTTGGGTGGCATTTTGTAATTGGGCAGAAACCTCTGCATTGCGCGCTTCCAGGGATCAGTTTTTGGGTTAAAAGGGAAAATAATCTAGGTGTCAGTTCTTAATTGGATAGTTTAGTCTTAAAAGACCTTGTAACAAGACACTGTTAGCCATTTTGTGCCTTGCTAATGAAAAGCTGCTAAACTCACAGTAATGAGACTGTTTTACTGATAAGAAATAGCAAACACTTGAGTCCAAACACGAATTACTGTCTCAAGTGCCTTCAATCCAGACCCAGAGAAACCAACAACTGGGACCCCACACCAGGTTATCGTGACAGTAGGCTTTATTGTGTTCCTATCAAATGACTGATATCTCCTGGTGGCTGGAAAATTGGAGGTACATTCCCTTTTCTCAAGGGAAAGAAACCCACTCACTGAATTCACCAGAGAATTCACAAAAGACAAACAGCAAGGAGAAGCTAAACTGAAGGCAATGGCAGCAAAACCAAAGGACAAATCAAGGATTCATTCAGGTCCCAGGAGTGGCCCAGAGTCCCTGTGGACCCTCTGAGGTGCTCATTGGTAAAAGGAGCTGCTGCTCTTTCTGTGGCACAGCTTTGCCAGTTCCTCTGGCACAAAACACAGCCCACCTTCGCTGGGGCTCCTTCTCCTGCTGCAGCACATTTGCTCAGGAGAGGCACTGCAAGTGGCCTGGTGGTGACTGCATCCGGCCTCTCCAGAACAAGAACCTAGAAAAGAAAGCTCTGAAACATGACACACATGCTCCCAGTTACCACCTTCTCCAGGCTGGTGCAGAAATGTCAATTTAACCTCAGCTATATGGTCAGTCAGACCACAGACTGCTAGCATTGTACTGCAGCCCTTGATCCATAGATTTTCCCCCTCATGCCATGGGCCCATACACAGAGACCAGCATCAATTTAGCATTTCAGCAATATAAAAGCTCAGCAAAATATAGAACTTTCTATTTCAGCAAGATAAAGAACTTTCTCCTTTTTTGTATACATATGCTCTATGTTTACTTTTGCCATCATGTGAATGTCATTAGCATGAGGGGGGAGGTGAGAAAAAAGGAGATTGAAGGCATCATTGTATATTATTATCACTTACCATATTACCTTGCCACTGATGCTTCCATTTCAGATTTAACTAAAGAAAATCAAAACTATTAGAAGCAGCTGATAAAAACAAACCAAAGCCACTGGAGTGTGATGAAAGCAAAGGAAGATTATTAATCTGTTGCAGGTACAGGAGAGAGATGCAATTATATGATTCAAGGGAAATAAGGCAGACAAAAACATCTGCAGTGGAAGTCTAATCCTTTGAAATTAATTCATTTACTAAAAACTACTATCTTTTGAAGTTTAAGATTCACAGCAAATATCACTGCTTGTCAGAAAAGCTTTGACAGAATACACTTTGAAATACTCATCATCCAACTCCAAGGATGTAGTAGGGATTAGAAAGAATGTGTTTTCTTTTTACTTTTTTTAAGGTATCTATATGAGCATTGAGAGCATTATTATTCTTTTAAGGGCACATTTCAAAGAAATAAGAAAGAGTTGTGAGGTTATTTTCTGTCTTTCTTTTTTCCTCTCTGTTTACAAAAGAGCTCTAGGATCCTGAGCACTAAAGTGCACTGAGCTGTTCACACTGTATAAAACATGCACACTGGGTCTGCTTCTAAATCAGACACAGATCAAATAGCCCTGCAAGTGAATGAGAAAAATCAACAATATTTGCAAAAAATACTAACACGCAAAAACTAACAGGTATGCCAAAAGATGGGAACCTAAAGTAGCAAGGAGGGCAGATGATCCAGGGCCTGACCATAGACTCCTGGCTGACATGTGGAATCCCCATCACCAGGGAGATTTATGAACTGGTTAGTGAGGGATAGGCTAGATGTATGTCTGAAACACATCCAGTCTGGCTGGTCTGTGATTAATCTCTCTTGTTTGCATTACAGCAGACTGAGCCAGGAATGAAGACCCTCTCCCCTAGCCACTGCACACACAAACCTTTATTCCAGTAAGTTTAGAAAGGCTGAAGACCACTCACAGTGTTCATACAATTTATTTTAAGTGCCAAGGTTCCATGAACCTCTGCAGTAAGGCTTGATCAAGAAGTTCAGCTTGCTTCTAGGTCTTTCCTTCTCCATGTCTGACTAAGCAGGACCTACCCAATTTAGCCTAAATGCCATGAAAGTGGAGGGCAGCAAGCAGGAGATGGGGCACTGAGATGTACCCAACCTGAGACGTTCACAGGAGGATCAGTGAGCCCCAGCTGCCAAGGGATGTGGAGACAACAGTCCCACAGCCTCACCTAAAGCCTAGCAAGCTTCTGTAAGGAGGTGCTACCACCTCCTGACCATGAATTCAAGAGCTGTTTTACAGCAACAGCACATCCCCACACAGGATGCCTCAGCAGAGCTAGTCCCTGCACAAGAAAAAGATTCACCTGTGTGCTGTACATTCCTCTGAATCAAGTGTCATGCCTCAAACTTCATTCAGCTTCAATCTGCTCCATAGTATGACGTTTTAATTTATGCCCTTGCCTCTCCAAAGCAGACCCCACAGCTCTGAGCCTCTCTCAGACAGGGAGCCATTTGGGATAATATTTCTCTTAAAATCACAGAGAGGTAAAGAGGGTAAAAGGATGTTTCCACAAAGCAAGCTTCAGAAACTATACTGAATAAATACTGCAACATTGATATTTGCAAGTGATCCTATCTAGATGACAAAACCAATGCATCACCAAACCTCTGTGCAAGCTGCTGTTCAAGATGCAAAGGCACTGCACACACGTACTCCCACAATGCTGTGTAGGGTTCTCTAAAATCCAGCTCACAGGCATACACACCCACCTCCCAGATATCCTACTCCCTTAAAACAGGCTGGATCAAATCAAAGGAGCCTGTCATCAAGGAAGTAAGGAGCTGCAAAGGCTTCCTGTCAGACGGTAAGCAGGACAAGATGGTGACAAGTGTGCCATCTGGCAATTTACTTTTCTTCCCAGGCTTCAGCACACAGCCCAGATTGAAAAGCTTGCAGGAAATCCTTCCTCCACCCACTACCTCTCAGCTTCTGTGTTACTCTCCTCCTCAACACAAAGAAGGCAATGTGTTGCTTTCTCTCAAGGTACAGAGACCACAGAACAACCCACAGTTGTTGGTATCACTGCAGCACACCCAGAACTGCCTGTCCCATATAACTGTGTCCCGCTGCATCATCCCAGGCTCCAGAGCCTGAGGCAGGCAGGTGGTGCTCTTGGAGGCTACACAAAAAGCAAATCACCAACAGTCTCATCCCGCTGGATTGCAGAAAGAAAAATCTGCCTTGTTCTGCGTGCAGTCACTTTTGAAATCAGGGAGTTGTCGCTCTAGATAAGGCACACACCTCAATATAAGTAAAAGGAGAGAGAACCAGAACGCTCCATTCATGAACTGGAGACAAGGACTACAAACACTACACCTCAGCTTCAAGGTGAAGCCATGATCTGTAAACAGTTTAAATCAACGTTTGAAGATTCAGCTTGGCAGAATCCACACCTAGAGTCCAAGTGATTACAAGTGTCTAAGCTCCATCTACTTCAAATCTCCACTTGTATTAGAAAGCCAAGGGAATTGTTTCTGTTCGTGAAAGAAACAGACACATATAGTAGCATATAAAAATATATATTACAAGTCAAGTTAAAGGAGAAGCTTCTGGTACAGGACATGATAGATTTATTTAAGAAATAGTTTAAAATATGATAAGAAGAAAAGAACCCAGAAATTAAAACCAAAGCAGTTAATTAATAGTATACAATAACTCTCAGAAGACCTTTATTCTGCAAATTTTTCTAAGCAGTTTGCATTTTTATAATAGTTTCAGTGGCCAATAAGAGTTGATACTAACAGCATTATTCACTCAGGAGCATTATACAAACAGAGAGCGAGATCATGATTTCAGCAGAACACAAACATGCAAAAAATCATTTGCAGTGAAGCTTCTCCATTCCCCTGTCTTCATCACAAATAATTAACTGTCCTTTTAATTAAGGCATCATTGCTCAGAGATCAAGTTCTCTTTTAAAATACTGTGAAAGTGAGGAGTACCAACATTCTGATGAATTTTGATGTATTACACAATGGTGTGAGTTGTAGTATAGGGCTTGGATGATGCACACATCACAATATCAAGCCCAATGCTGTTCTGCCAGTTGCATCAGATTAAATACAGAGACTTGTTAGATTTCAGTGGAGTTTCTGCTGCTGTAAACATTAAAAAAACTAGAAGAGAGATAGTCCTGCAATAAGAATATGTATTAAACCCAAGAGGATTTCAAGGAAAAGTGGTTGGTGATAACACTCAGAAACCCAGCTGATTGCTTAACAAACAATTATATTTACAGGACAATAAATGCATTCAACCAGCTATCACATAATGGCACTTTTTTATGGGCTTTAAGCTGTGTCTCTAAAAAAAACTTCATTAGGCTACTAAGATTCTTTCACATTATCTTCAACTGGAAGAGCAGCAATAAATCAACTCATTGTTCATGATCTTGCTCTGATCCCTTACAACTGAAATTCTCATAAATATTTAGTTTAAAAAAAAATACTAAGCACTGAAAATCAAATACAAGCTTTTTCAGCTGTGGAAGTACCTCAGAGAATTAAGATGGTTTGGAACAAGGCCATTTTTTTAGCAAATTAGTAAAGAACATGGAATAAATTCAAACTACAGGCCAATCAACTCACCTCCCTGTATAGAAAACACCTTACTCTATCTACATCCCAATTCAAATAAATCAGTATAAGGGAGACATTTACTTCAGTTTTATGATATAATAAGGTAATCTCTTTACAGTAGATTTTTGACATATTTCAGTAATTTTTGTTAAACTTAAAATAGACACATACTTCCTGCACAACTTCCATAGAGCTTCCCTTGTAATTTGTTCTCCGAATTATCTTAGATAAATAGAGGTACATTTATCCACACAGTCTTTTGTAGATTGCACATGCAGACAAAGTGTACTCTGTGCCAGGTCCATATTGCCTACACTACAGAAGCCCTGGTATTAGATTTATGTTAGTGCAGCATTCTTCTCCAGCTATGTCCCTCTGGTTCTTAGCCCAGCGTTAACAACTTTTAGGTTCGTTTCCTTTGATTAATTCTTTCATTTCCATTCTCTGCAGCTTCATGTGTCTTTGCCAGGGTCACTGAAATGGAAAGGCATTCTCCTGCCTTTTTACTTTTTCACCAAATCACACAGAGAACACTAAACCTATGGGTCTTCTCTCATTTTCAACAATTTATGCAGACCATGTGCTCTTTCCCATGTTTTATTTTGTTTTGTTTTTTTAGAACGCCCAAACCATCCTCAGTAACATTAAGAGGTGGTATACTCCTTCAAACTATAATTATGTTTGATTTTTGGACAGTCAGTTTGGATGAATTATCTTCCCCACGATAGTATTGGTAGACCTTTCTATTAATAGAGTTTATCTTACTTTATTTATTCATTGAAGTATTTTCCCTGTTCATCTCTCTTATGCTCACTGTACACTGCCTTAGATGTAGAAAGGAGGTTTTTGTTACCCTCATTTAAAAGAACTTTTGTGTAGCATCTTTTTTGTCTGTTTGTTCAGTCTACTTCTCTGCATGTAGTAACTAGATTTCCTTGTTTTGCTTCATTGTTCTTTACAATTCCCTGACTCCTCTTTTCAGCTTGCTGTCATACACTATTTGAATTTCAATCTTCAGATACTCCTTCTCTGTGATACCATTCCCCATCCCAGATGGCCAAAAAAATGTTCATTTGCAATAACTTTGTTTCTTTCTTATTCTTTTTCTTATCTTCAAAAACTTTCTAGCACTATCCTCTTTTTTCAGAGTGAAATACAACCAGAAACACTATTCTAACCTAACTTCCAAGGTCTTCTTTAGATTTCCCTCCACAAAAAGATCATAAATCTTCTTAGTCAACCAAAACACAGTCATTTAACTTTTCTGGGGTCTTGTTTAAAGAGTGTGTCACGATCAGATTTTCCCTTCTTCCTACCCCTCTACAGAGGTTTCATTTCTGCCTCTCCTCTTTGTCATTCATAAGTCAAATATTAGTGTAAGATATGGCTTGAGAGGCTGTGCAGGAACCACGAGGAACTGCTCACAGTATGCAAGAAGGATTCTGGAGGCATTTGGGAAGGTGGCCGCATCATAGCTTTTGCTTTAACACAGGCAGCTAACTAGCAATTCTAAGTGTTAAAAGGGATCATGGCACACATGAGTAATGGACATCTGATCTCCAGTCACAGGACGTACCAAGTGTAAACAGGGGATTTTGACATGGTAAAGGGGAGTATATCTAAACAGAGGAAGCATATATTCATTTACTGGATGGAATCCCACAGAATCTCAGTAAATAATTGTGGCCCATGTTAACACAAAAATTTAAACCAGATAAAATTTTAAAAGCAGAACCCTGAAAGGAAGGCTTGGATAAAAAAGCTAAATGCTTCCATAATAAATGTGCAAAACCCAAGGGAGGCACATAGAAACTAGCCTAAAAGGGACCTCCAAGATGTGATCCTGTGGGAGATGAATGAGCTCTACTAAATTAGGAGGCAGCACCTTACCTTGCTCACTTCAGGTCTTGCCACAAAGCACTGTGTAAATACCAGACACAGTCAGTTGTAGCTTCTCTTATTCCTTTGCTAATTGATAATTCTATTGCTCTTGCTCTACTTTGGGAGAACAGTTACCAGCAAAAACAGTTTATCAAGCACATTCCCCCTTGGCACTACCCTGCATCCTGAACCTTAGCCAGCCTGCAGTGTCCCAGGCAGTTCCCAGCAGGATAGTGTACGACAGGAGCTGTATGAATGGACAGCAAGATGAGTTAACCCTGGCTGCTTGCAGAAGAGTTCCCCTGCACAGATAAAAAATTATTTACTATGCCACTTTTAGGAGAGAAGGGCAAAATCTAAACTACCTTATCCATTAACATAGAGAAGCTCGCAATAGCCTGCCAAGACAAAGAAGCTATTACCTCCTCATCTTTTTCTAAAATCATCACTGATTTTGGTCCTCCTAGTTGCCCTACAATGGTAAGAGATTAGGAAAACTAGGAGTATTGACTGGAAACAATTGCCTGACATTTCCTCCATTCAGATGAGCTATTCTTTCCTTCTGCTATCTGGTTAAATCAGAAAGCCTTATACCAAAAACACTCTTGCACATGGTGTGGGCCATTTTGAAACCCTGTGCAATAGAAAAGATGAAGGGAACAGGACAAATAATGGAAAACAAACATTTCCATGAATCCAGCCTCTCATTTTGATTCTGGTTTTTTGTTCCCTTTTCCACACCCCTTCAAATGTATGAGTTTGAATTTGCATAAATGCTGAGAATAAGGGTCCATACAAATACTCATTCATATGCAAACAAGGGTATTCACTCTTGTTCCAGAAGTGTTTGTCCTCTGTTTACAAGGCTTCAGTAGCAAAATCACACAGCAGAAAAATATCATGAATTCCAGCTGGTCAGTGATAGCCCACCAATAATGCTCACTAGCCCAGAGACAATAAAAACAAGCAAACAAAAACACAATGATGTTCACAGTGCCTTGATACAACTAGGTAGTGAGAATAAATATACACAAATCAGACTCTGCACACACCACGCTTATAAAAATACTGCATTTCCTGATAAGCTGGCTGCTTCATAAAGACAGACTCACATCTACCACAGTGGAGAATGCCTGAACACCTAGCTCTGCTTTCTGCTACCACACAGGCAGGCAGATTTGGGCTTCAGGGTTTTGCAATTTGTTTCGTTCCAATGCTCAAGAGCCCAGAAAGAAATGAGAAACTCCCTAAGTGATGGCTGGGATGCTCACTTGGGAATGGAAGCAGCAGCATTTAAGTTACTGGTACCAATGTCAATAAAACAAGTATTCAAACTCATTTTTATATGCTCCTGATAAATCAGCTCACTGAGCTCTTCTGTGGCTGGTACCTCTCTGTCACACTCAGCTACTGAAACTGTTCAACTTCTTCCCTCCCACTCCCCCTTTGGCCAGAAGTGAATTGAGTGCACTTACCCACAGTGTTTAGGATCAGCTCCTCTTCCAAACCAGTCTCCTGGCTTTCTGGTGGGTCTTGAGCATTGCTCTTTATTTCTCAAGTGAGTACTTACACAGGGTTGTGTGATACACAGGGACCTCATCCCTCCTTCATTGTTGCTCAGATCACCCACTCTGGGAGGTACTGGTTTTGGGATGTATCAGCATTTTCTGACTGTAGTTTTGGTCAAAAAAAAAAATTGTCTTACCATCCACATTCTTCAAGAGCAAAAGGCCAAATCTGAAGTATGAGCTATTCAAGCCCCCAAAAAATGAGAAGCTTTAAGTACAAAATGTTAGTTGTTATGGATATTAATCATAAACTGTGAAGGCAAAGCATTGTTCTAGGACTTTTTCCCAGTTAATGCTTTGCTTGTAATAATTCTACAAGTGATTTCAGATGTGCCCTTCCTGCTTTCACTTTCATCCTTGAAACTGAAAGTGAACATTGAGGAATGTTCAGAGAAAAGTATTTTTATTAGAGAACAGGCAATTTTTGAACCATCTTAAATAAACTTATTTTCAAAGAAAAAAAGAAATGTTGGATCATATCTTGGCATCATTTATGACAGTGCAAACATATTGACACAGATTTTTCTATCAAAATTTATATTTTGCATCTGTTGCCTACAAAAAAAAGGGAGAAAAAAGAAAACAAAGGAAAGTCACAATATGATCAAAACTACAGTTAATTTTTTTTAAATCCCTTTACAAGAAAGGCTCCATTTAGGAATCAGGAGTCCACAACTAGGGTGGTGACCAGGCTGCACCTGCACCTCCCAGGAGCTCTGGCAGCCATGAGCCTGCTCCTCCACTGGTGTCAGAGTGCCAGAGAAAGTTCCCAACACACCTCGAAATAGCCCAGGGAATGACTTCAATTTATAACAAAAATGATAGGACACACATTCTCACAGGGACAAACCAATGGTCAGTCTAACCAAGAAGGCAATGATTGCAAAGCAAAACCATTTTGGTAACACATCTCAAAATGTACTGAGATGGAACTCACTCAACTTTCTTCATAAAGTTGAGTGAGTTCCTCTGATTAAAGCAGCAGTTTTAGAGTTTTAAAAATTAAGTATTTTTTACTTTCCCCACAAGACTTTCTGTTTACTGGAAACATGTTTGGTTAAAATACACCATTTAGTCCCATTTTTTTTTTCTCATTTTCAACAGATTTGCAAGAGGCTACAGCAAGGAGCAGGAAACACACAAGTCTTCTGTTATGGTGTGTATTTTGAGAGAGACTTGTTTTTCACTCTCTTAATTTTCAGTTTGTATTTGTATAGAGTATAAGCTGTGTGAGGAAAGCAATTGATTTACAAAACAGACTACATGCAGCACATACAAACTGACTCCTCTTATCAAATAGGAAAGACTTCTCAATGCAACAGCTTGGTGCAGAAGAGCATGCTGAGCTGAAAAGCAAATACTGCTATCTGATTAATTGATTCTGACCTCATAAATATTATACTTTGGGGGCTCTAATGGAACTTCCTGAGGGTAAATTGCATGGTTCACCTCATTCATTTATATCTCTGGCTGACAGATGTACATTATGAAATGTCACTGAATATGCTGGCAATAAATGAGGTATAACATCAGCATCTTGGTTCTGTTTTCCTGAAGGAACACTTTTGTTAAATGAATCCCACACCAGTAAAAAATATTATTCTCCACTATGTACACTTCTTTCTATTTTAATCAGGCTCACAGAAATATATACACGCCTTCCAACAACACAGAGCCCCAGTAAATTAACAAAACAAGCTGCTCTTTTGTTGTGCATGTTTCCATTGTGAAGCTATATTGTTGGAGAATATTAGGCTGTGACAAGCATTTGATAGTGTAGTAGTTGCACTAATGTTATGGTTATTATCTTTACTACCATGCAGTGAAACACGGTTAATTAAAATACAGTGAAGAAATTGCTCCCTTCTCCTGCCCACCCATAAATGAGATGATAAATTTGTTGTTGTAGTCAGCATATAGGGTCCCTTGACCTCTCTGCATGTATTTAGGCATTATTCTATTTTATTTCATTTTTTATTTCGTTGCCATTTGAGACTGATAAAACTGCACATAAAGGGCTTGGGAATAATGGCAAATAACCATGACATGTACAGCTTAATGAAATTATATACTGTGGTGCATAGCAATAAAATTCATAGGAATATGTGCCCCACTACTGTAAGGCTTGCAAATTCCAATAAACCATTAATCCTTGCCATGAGCAGGCCATGACTGCAAAGGTAACTTTGCCAAGGAATGGGGAGAGGGGGAAAGAGAAAGGAGGAGGGAGGGAGGCCGAGGGAAGGAGAACGGAGCTACTGGCAAGTGTGGTAGTTAGAGGAAATGAACCATCCCGTTGGGATTAAACCTACTTCCAACTATCCCCTTTCCTCCCACTGTTAAGGCATAATTGTTATAAAGGACAGCACTGGAAAAACATGTCATTTGTCTCTCACTAGTCGCCGACAGCTATTGCAGGCTTAGGAGCCCAAGTGAGGCTGACAGATATTTCATCATGTAGTGCTACCTCCAGGACAGCTTCTGAAGAGCTGCACAGTGGCTGCACCTCTGCAGAGAGAGCAGCACGAGGGGCAGCCCCCGCTTGTACTTGCTTCCCAGCTACTGGCCAGAGACGTCTTCCCCTCTAACAAATCTTTCTCAGCAAGCTCCAAACCCCTCTCTTCAGTTTTTCAGACAGGGAGTGAAGGAGGGAGGCCAATGGGGTTGGGAAAATTGACGATTACAGGAATTTTCTGCAAACAGAAATTGAAAATGAGTGACAGGATTTGTGCCTGCTCTGCTACTACATCTGTGCCTTTATTGATTTACTCTCTGGCACAGACTGCAGCTGGACTGTAAAGGGGCCATACAAGACACCTCTGCCTTTGCAAACAACCACAGAGGTCAGCTGTCACTTCAGTACTTTTTTGACTGAGTTTATGCTCCAAAAAGGTTATGAAATGAAGAAAAATGTGTTAGGTGCAAAGAGCATCATCTAGCACTAAGAGCAGGAACACAAGGCATTGTTTTTGTAACATCACTTCTGCTGCACACTGTGAAGGGTTCTGGGAGCTGCCAGGTTCTCAATTTGGCTCAAGGTGGCTGCAAGGGGAGAGCAGTGTCCTTGGCAGACAAGGATACCTCGGCCCCAGGAACACGGATGCTATGAGAAACCCTCCTCCCTGCTCCAGTGTAGTTTACTTTGCTTAGTCAAAGTCATGAGTCAGGCCTCATCAGAATCATCAGGATTTTTGGTTTGGGGTTTTTATTTTGTTGTGCTTTGGGTTTTTTTGGGTTTTTTTTTTGTTTGTTTGGTTGGTTTTTTTTTGTTTGTTTGTTTTGTAATTTAAAATAAAGCAGCAAGGATGAGGGGAAGCAAGTTGTAAATTCTGTAACACTGCCTTCCCTGCTCAGACTTAATATTTCTTATCTCTATTCTGCTAATGACTTTGTAAATCCTAGTTGCAATGTTTGCATGTTAGGATGTTTGCTAGCATACCTGTCTATTAAAACAGGAGTGGAGAGATGTTAAAGATCAGTAAATAGAATTTCTACTCCAGAAAACCTTTAGAAGGTGTATATGCTTAGATGCAGACAATTAAATATTTATAAGGAAAAACCAGAAAGACAAATAGGAAGTAAAATTATAATTTTTATATATGGATTTCTTTCCTGTTTACATTTTTCTACCATTTAAGAATACTTGTCTCTTCTCCTTCTATCTTACACACAACTGAGAAAAACAAAACACATAGAAAACAAAAATAAAGCAAATACAAGTGCTTTACCAGTTTCTGCCTAAATACCAGCACACACACACACCTTGACTGATAACTAATCTGGAAAAAACAGGAGAACTACCCCACAGTGCCTCATAACAGAAGACATTACCCCATGCATGATTTCCTGGCTGATAAACCAGGGTCCAAGTGATGCAGTATCCAGGGCCATAAACCTAAACTTGCCAAGGCATTACACGGGTCAGCTCTGAGGATTCTCAGTGCCTCCTGCTCACAAGGGGCACAGACAGGGTTTTGCCCTGCTCCAAAGTGTTGTGCACCATCAGGCTATGAATATGACACCAAACTGGATAACAATTATCCAGTCCAGCAGGGAGCACTCAGGTGAACTCAGTACATGCCACTAACTCTGGCATAACCATGGTGTGGAAAGCAGATCACCAACAGCAGAGGAGTCTGCTTCAAAAATATTAACCATATCACACTTGTGCTTAGTGTGCAGTGTCTAGACAGTATTGACTGCATGCATCCTCCCAGGGACAGCTCTCTGAGACCTGAAGCTGTGCTGCTATAATTAAAGCCTACAATCTTTTGGAAGTCACCTGCTTTTATGCTTAGATTTTTCCTGAGTAACCTTGCAGGCAAGGCACCAACATGCACTTCCCTAACATAACAGGTGCGAGATGAGGAGAGGGGGAGCCATCTTTAAACAACTGTGAGCAAATTTACCTGTTTTATAAGGCATCATGGAGGATAGAAATAATGTTCTATTCATTTACACAGAGCATAATTTATTTTTCTCTTAAAATGTCCAGTATATTGGTTTATAATTTTGATCCCTAAACATCAACCACAACCTTTAACTCGTTTGTATCAGTAGTTTTTATTTTCACCTCACACACCAGGTTTGCACTATACAGACAAACAGAGATTTTTAACTCTACAGCTTTACTTTTCTTACTAGATATTTATTTTCACCACAAACCACACTTCTATAAATGGCCCAGCCAAAACATCATTAATTTTGCCTCTGGCAGCCCACCCTGCTCTAAGGGTGTAACAGCCAAGGACCCATTAAGCTGTCTTAATGCGTGGGACTTTTCAGCTTCTCTTTGCTTCCCTCAGAAATCAGCTGCTTGGTGTTTCAGAAAGCAAGTCAAGCCATGCGATAGTCAGGGCATATTGTGGCACAGGAGCAGCCTTGCACATGGTATTTGCTTGCCCAGCAGTGCTTTAGGAGCTGAAGGTCACCGACAGTGTCATCCAGCTCTCAGTATTGTTGTTGGGCAGCACAGCAGACGCATCATTCAAAGGCTTCCCTATTCTCAAGGGACATTTCTATTAAAAAAATAAATAAATAAACATTCAAAAAATGCCCAGGCTGTTCTTTACATTTAAAAGACCTGAAATGCATTGCAGTGCTCTTTCTTTAGAGCTGGTACCCATACTCTTATGTTACCCATTCCTCCTTTCATGCTAAGGATCAAGAGGCACTCTGTCAAGGGCATTTGCAGCACGATCTGTCTCTGCTATTTGTGACTCTAGAGCTGCCCAGATAAGGTCAGAGCAGAATAACATGTGGCCAGCTCAGTGTGAATATCTATGGAGGGAAGGTCAAGGAGAGCAGAAAAGAAATGAAACCAAATACTTGCTAGAGGATGAGAAGGAGAAAATAAAAGGAGATCAAGAATCTAAGCGGACAGTCTTAAACACTCAGCAATAATGCTAATGGTGATACCCCCACAAGAGATAAAGTAGCATAAATTGGAAACCAGTAATATGTGCAGAGCTTTGTTTAAAATTAGGGTAGGTATCCGTGGTGAAGAAACAGAGCCTTTCTGAGATGGTGAAGGGGTGAGCATTTGGCAGACACCAGTCAATAGTGTACAATTGTGGTATCAGAGACTGGCTATGCAAAGCTAACTTACAGGAACACAGTAAAATTGATAAAAATCAAATTAAAATTTTTGCATGGAAGGACAATTTATTTCCCCTCTCTGACCTTTTAATACCCCTTGAAGAAGTAAACAGTGGCATTCCTCTAAACTCCTAACCTTTCCCAAATGAACCCACATTATCTAGCATCAAATTTTTTCCAAGCATAGGCCATGGTGAGGGATGGGGGGAGCTACAGCAAAAGCAAAAGAACAAGCCTTGAAACAGTGTAAGAGCCCTTTCTGTAATACTGACCATGAGCTCTAGCTCTCCAAAGAGAAGCAAGTGAATTCTGCTCCAAGCATCTGTGAGCAAGTTAGCTTGGGTTTAAGCTAAAGATCATATATACTGAAATACTTACCCATAATTAGAGACACCCATTTCCACTTTGTGTCATGGCCAGCAGAACTGATCTGACTGTTGCCTTTTTTCCCCTCTGGTCTAGTGCAAATGTCATCTTCCTAACTACAAGAATATACAGAAAGGAAAAAATAAATATATATCTATAAAAAAAAAACCTCTAAAGCACGAAACTTTGATAACTCCTCATGAGGCTACTTATTTTCCCGTTGCCTGGTTGGCAATGGGTATGTGATCCATTGTTTTTGAGTTATACAGACACACAGGCAGATAGATGGATGGATGGATGGATGGATGGATGGATGGATGGATGGATAGATAGATAGATAGAAGATAGATAGATAGATAGATAGATAGATGGATGGATGGATGGATGGATGGATAGATAGATAGATAGATAGATAGATAGATAGATAGATAGATAGATAGATAGATAGATAGATAGATAGATAGATGACAGATTGTGGGTGTGTATATGTGTGTATATATAAATATATAACAGACACAATAGTAAGTTACATATATCTCTCTGCATAAATCTTCAGTGGAATTTAATACAACAGAGTTTATGACAAGCTATTTTCCTGATCCGTTGTTAAGCTTACTAGCTTGAGCTCTGTCCTAGTTTGTATGCTGCCTTCCAACTCATAACCTGATGGGAAGCTTACAGAAAAGCTAAACACAGCTGGGCAGAAGCTGGGTCAGCTTTGGAAGGCAAACCAAGAATCAGCTACAAAGGAACTGCTGCCATGGATCCAAAGTCAGAAGTTTGAGTCATCTTTGGTAACAGCCTGTGATATATCCAAGGGGATGCTGGAAGCAGGACATAGTGAAGATATTTGTTCCCAAAGCACAAGAAAGAAAGAAGAGGACCATCATGCCCTCCATATGTGCCAAGAGTGGGAGAGAAGGCATCACATCATTCACGAGGTAAGCCCAAGCACTGATGGAAATGAATTCAGTTGCTTGTTTAGAGGTCGTGCATAGAGGTGCCTGGGCAAAACCACTACACAAGCAAGCCGACTTGCTTTCTGAAGCACAAGCCTAAATAGCCAAAAAAAAGTATTGGCTCTAACAGTAAAGAAAGAGAATGGAGAAAACTCACAAACACTGCTCACCTTCTCAGAAACCTTCCCACTTTAGAATAGATCCCTGTAAGCAGAAAAGTACCAAAAGAGGAAAAAGGAAAAAAAAGAGTCAGATCCTTCCTTTGAATTCTTCAATTTATGTATCCTATCTGCCAGGGAATTAAAAGAAGAGAGACAAATACTGGAGATTTGCATGTTACACTGAAGCAGAGGTGCATGCTGGTCTTCAAAGTAGCAACCTTCAACTTGGCTTCATCTTCCTTCCCCGCTCACTTTATTTTTTTTTCCTTTAATCGTTTTTTCCTTTTAATGATCCTTTCCCCACCTGCCTCTCTGCAGAGTTGCATGGAAAAATGCTGCCATCCAGCGGCACTCCCAGAAAGCATTCCAGAGACTGAGAGTTGTGAGGGTCTGGAGAGCTGGACCCGCCCCCGGCCCCAGTTTATCTTCCCAGAGCAGAGGAGCAGCAACGGGGGTTCAGGAGATCCAATTTTAAGACTTGCTGGCACTCTGAATTTCACTGCCAGACATAATTATCTCAAATCAAAGATATGATGTTTCTAAGGATCCTGCCAAGCACATTGAGTATTCATTACTGAATTAAGTTCACTTACAGGCAAACAGATTTTCTCTAGCTGATGCATTTGAAAGACCCCGATTTTATTTCCCTAGAATGACCTAAACGGAACTGTATAAAAAATTGACTAAAAATTCAAATAATTAATTTTATAAATGTAATTAGAAAGGAAAAAATCTCCAATTTTTAATGAAAAATGCTTCCTTTTCTGTCATTTAGAATTATTTTCTCAGCACCCAAAAATTACAAGTTTCTCAGACTGAAAGACATGCAGTCTGCTCACATGTTATAGAAGAATGATTTTTTTTTCCCTAGGAATATTTAACATTATTCAATAACTTAGTTGAGGACAAAAGTCCACAGTCTATGAGTTATAGTTTGAGTTATATAGGTTTTCACAATCCATTAAGGCTTTGGAGACCTTTCCATCATTTTGTTAAAAGCTTGAAAATATCTGTTCCGTGTCATGAAACTGTGTACAAACATGTAGTTACATAGGCAGCGTTGCTGCCTCAAGAATGGGAAGAGCAAAACCAATCCTTTTAAACAAGGACATACACTTGCAGAGAAGGTCAGTAATATTCAAATTTTAGGAAAAAAGGTGGTTGTTTATTTATCTTAGGGTAAAATAATTTTGCATAACACTGCCATTCAAAAACACATACATGCAAGATGAATGCACTGAGCTGTTTATGAAAATTTAGCACATTTGTGAGTCTTTGTTTTGGCTGTGCCTTTAACAGTACATGCTCATGTATCAGATCCAGGTTGTATCTGCAGCTTGAGTTTTTGCTGCCTTCTTTCTCCATGAATCTCCCCCCCCCCCAGAAATTCCAAGCTTGGCATGAACTTTGCTCAGTCATTCAAGATTTCCAGAGACCGGCACAGCTCTCTCTCCCTGCTCTCTGCTCCCAAGGAGTGAATTTGGAACACTTTCCGTGGCACTGCCAGAGGTCAGCACTTCCCAGTGTCCAGCACCAAATGTTCAGAGAAGGTGAATCTCAGAAATCCTTGGGAAGAATTGTTCCTTGCTTTTCTCTGTGAAGAGAAATGTGGCAACATGGGTGGGAACAAACAATTGCTGGAGCATCTTCTGAGCTATATGGGTAAAAGAAGATCAGAAGAACAGAGGGAGAGACACCTCAATCCTAGGTGTTTTCCTGGGGCTGTTGGGCTCTCAGGCTGTATGGAGCAGCACTCTGGGTGCTGTGGCTGGAGCAGACCCATCTCACCCTCCCCTTTGCTTTTGTAGTTCGTGGAGAGACCACCCCAGTACCAGTACAGGGCACCAAGCCCTGAGCTCTGCCAGCAGGTACAATCTATCAGGCCAGGGCCATATCAGCCATGGCCTCGTGGCTGTCCCTTGTATCCTGCTCCTGGGTTGTCTCCCATGGACTGGGTAAGCCTCCCTTTTCTCCCTCCTTTGGGACACAGCAATCTATTAGGAATAAAACCAGGGGGATTTTATTTTAGTTACAATCAATTACTTATATTCATTTTCCCCATTTTGCAAAGTCTTCTCACATATTCAACTTTTCAATCTCTCTACAGCCTGAGCTCCTAGCTGCCCACTGCAGCCCCAGTCCTACACTAATGAACAGCCCCACCCAAGAGGCTGACTGGATGATCCACACAATTGTCCAGTGTGAGTGGATGGAGTCAGACTGGGGGGCTGGCTGGGTTTCTGTTAGACTGTCAGTATGGGGTAAAGCACCAAGTCAAAATTTCCAGGCCATTTCCAGATTCCACCTTTCATACCATACTGAAGTCCAAAAGCTCCACTGAACCATGGAAAAACTTTTACCTCCACATGCACCCATGAAAGAAAGCTAAGTTAGAAAACTGCTTGCTTCAGTGTAAATATGCATCTTGGTTTCTGCTTCATGTACTTCATTCCCAGTAAAAACCATTTTCAGTAATCCCACTAAATTAAATGGCAGACCTGCATGCAAATTCAAGAATTTTTTTATTACTGAAGCCTAAATTTTCCATTCATGCAAAGCCTATGTAAATACTTCCATTTTTAATCAACTAAATCATCAACCAAATACACGACAGATAATGGAAGGAAATGGGGTTAAATCTACTACTGACCATTCCCTATGCCTGTTTGTTCAAACAGTCTCTCTACTATTTTCCCCTCAAAAATATTTTCCATCCTTGTCAAAAATTGGCTCCCCACTGGCTGGATATTTTGCAAAATTGTTTATCACTCCTGTTTACTGTGTGTCTATTCTTTGATTAGACATGACTTTACACTTCCCAGAGGTGATGCTGTGGTATGTTTTAAAAGGATGAAGAATTATCAAAATATGAGAAGACAGTCCTTCAGGCCTATCCAAAGCCATTAAAATCCAGCACAGTTCAAGAAAAGAGAGATTCATATTTCACAAGAGACTTTATGCCCCCTATTTTTTACACATCGCTTTACTCATGCAGGTTGCATGAGCCAGTTTCTGCTAATTTTGCAAGAGCCCAGAGACTCAGATTGTTAAAACATTCTGTTTACTGGCCTGCAAAAGGTCATCTCTTTCAATGGCTGTTATTAAGCCCATTACTGCACAATTTCATCATAGATGCTTAGAGAAAACAAAGCAAAATATCACAATCAGCATGCCTAAGTGTATTACATAATAGATTAATAGAATGGAAGCTTCCAATTTCCCATCAATACAACCGAGTGAATTATTTTCTTGAGTAGACTAATTACTATGAAATATCTCAACCAAAACCTTTCCTAAATTCCATTTATCAGTCATTTACTACATGCATCCTTGTCAGAAGAAATATGCACTTATCTGCTCCATTTAGAATAATGAGACTAATGAGTTTATAATTGTTATTTACCAAAATCCTTTATAAAAAGTAATGAAGTAAATGTAACTGTCACATCAAGGAACTAGAAAAAGACACTCCCATGGGATAGCCTTTCTGTGGGAATTGCACTGCCAGCAGTGGAAATCTCATATTTTGGACACAGATACAGCCAGTAGAAGCAGCATTTTACAGTCTTTTTAACTGATGGAGTAAGAAAGGTGGGGACTCCCCCCTTCCCAGGATGCTTTTGCTGAGATGTGCAGAAACATGCAAAGGCAAATCAGCAAATCAGCATGAGACTCAGAGCAATTCTGGCACCACTGTTATACCACACAGCTAGGCACTCCTGTCACGTGTAGCAGAGCATTTGCACACCACCAACAGTGCCCTTGTTTGCCTCTCACTTTCAGCTCAGAGCACTCCATCCTTCCAAGCATTTTGCAAACACTAATGATTTTAAAATGAATAAGTAAATAGAACTGGCATAATAGAATGAAGACCAAGTCTGGGGGAATGCTTTGCCCAGGGCTGCAAGCAATAAATCAATGCACTGCAAGATAATCATATAGTCAAACTGAAGGCTCAAAAAAACACCTTAAATGCATGACAGTACCACAGAGTAAACAGTGAATCCACCAACAGACACCCTTATATTTAAGAATGCTTCTATCATAGATCCTTAATTCAAAATACTCATTAATAACCAACCAAAAAAAAATCCACTTCAACTGAAAGAAAAATATTAAAAAATCTTGAACCCAAAGTCCTACTGGACTATTCCAAACAGTATTATTGGGTTGGGGATGCATTCCTTATCAAGATATCAGATACTACATGTCAGAGCAGAGATAGTAGAGCATGTAACAAATGGAAATAAATCTGGATCCGGAGCTAAAGTGAGACTGGTAGAATATACCAGTGAATTGTTATCATATACTGGTCCAGTTTATAGACTCTTTCCAAAGCATACAGCATCAATTTCTATTGAAAAGAGATCATTTGCTCTAAGCAATACTACTGTTTTCCTATTCTGAAATCCTTTTCCCTCATATTTATAAGCTCTTTTCAGATGACTGAAAAAGGAGAGATTTGAGATTCCACACTATAGGAATAAAAATATTTTAGAAAAGGCAAAATTACATGTAGGGACTATGATATTTCTTTTTCTTTGTCCTTGTGTTTTATACAGAGTTAGACAATTTCACTGTGTGTTGATAAGGTTATACTACACAATAAGAATCTCTAAGGAATTCCTAAAAAGAGATAGTACTTAATAAAAATTCCTGTATTTGAAAAGTTGCAACTAATACGTCCCATGTGTCCCATGGGCTCCATAGATTTGATCATTTTGGCTCACCCTGAGTCAATGCCTGACTAATCTTAACATTAAATTATGCAGCTTACACTACCAGTAAATTGTTCAGCCAGAGAGGAAGGAAACCCCTTCAAAAGGTCGCACTTGCAGTAGGTTTTTGATCCCAGCCTCATGATGAAAGAATTCCAAGAAAACATGTTGATATGTTTCTGCTTTCTTTGGTAAGATGCCATCTTTACCAGATGAGAAAAGACTTCTTGTCTCAGGTAGTTACCAACACTGAAGCAGCCATAGCACTTGTAAAAATATTTTATTAATATGAATACTTTCCCACTAAAAAAAATTGATTTGGTTGAAAACTGCATGGGCTTTTAATTACAACATGCCTATCCAACAAATTCAGGAATGAAACGTGTTCATTTCTTGCATTTAAACCACTGTGGAGATGTTTTGGTTTAATTAGCAATTTGTATTCTTTCAAAAGTTAGATATATAAAGTTAAGGAGCAAAACCTACCTTATAGAATGAGGCAAATAGTGATTAATTTTAAATCATAGCAGAGATTTGATATGGTTAAAAAAATACTAAAAAAAGATGAAAAAATTCTAGTGCACATTTTCTTGATGATTGCTGTGCAGGACTGCTGG
>NW_005054325.1:2365735-2383472 GCF_000277835.1 Geospiza fortis | reverse complement strand
AAACAGTTCACATAGAAAAACATTCTAAAAATACCTTAATCTCTTTGCAATTTACTTCAAATGCCTTTGTTAGAAGGACTTTGGTAAACAGAATAGGATAAGTGTACAATTTGGAGGCAAGTGTTATTATCAGAACATTACTGAAAGCGTCTCAACAATTGACTATAAGAACAGTAAGAAAAGACACAGAAACAGGATTTACAGTTTCCAGCCCAGTCCTGCCTTTACCTCCTACCCCTATGCAAAGTCCTTGACTACTCTAGCTGAAGACACTGTACCCCATTTTCACAGCTTATAGCTTTGAAAATTAAAGTAAAACCTAAGCCTTTTCTGAGTCTCTCCCCCTGTCCTTGTGAATTCACCTGAGGTTAGTAAAAGCCAAAAACATAAAGGTCCCCTTTTTTGCTGCAAGAACAGCAAATCCCAGGGGAAGAGTAGCAACATGGGATTGTATATTCTCCAGGGTTTCTCCATCTAAAACCCAGGTTACTAACTTTCCACGTTGCTGCTTCCAAAAACTTTACCAATCGCCATTGTAATGACTAATTCTGTCAAGTTTAGAGTCATTAGAAATAATCAATGTTTCGGATCTATAATTTTACAATGGGACAAATGGAAATTATGTTTAAACCAAAATAAGAAAATACCCTAAATTGGCTTGAATAGTAGAGCTTTGGTTAAATTGATGCAGAGTTTGCTAAACTCTGAGAATATAAGGAAGATATAGAAGATCTTAAAAAGTGGACAGAGATGTATTTAGAAAATTTAAAAACTAATATTGCAATAAATTAAATAAGGACAAAGATTCACAAAAACCGTGAAACACATACCTTAGAGTCTAGATACAAAATTCATTGTAGATATGAAAATTCCTCTTTTATCTCTAGGCACTCATGTTTATCTCTGCAACAGCGAGCACAATAATCGTGCTTATGAAGTGGATTCATATTCTTCATGCTTTTTATGAAGCCACCTGTATATCTGAATACTTAAACAAGCATTTCTACAAACAAACAATGACTATTTTATCCTCTTATTATATCTTTTCTCTTCTCTGAGAAATTTCTACAATGTTGCTTAAATTACTCACTACCTGAAGCTTTAAACAGTTCAGTGCTACTTTGAAGCTGATGAAAAACAGGTTAAAATTCTCTTGAAGAACAGAGGATGAAAAAATAACCCCAAATTTGTGAACTGTGAATTTGATGCAAATTTAAGAAATTAAAGGACACTGAAAAAAAATAAACTGTTACTCATATTCCCGTAGACTGTTTCATTAGGGGAAAAAACAGTTTGCTACTGATATAGGATAACCCACATCTGGGTGTTTGAATTTGTCAAAGATGCTGGTCAGTTGCTTTGGACAGCAATGGGAGTCCCAGTGATTGGAGTCTGTTGCAAGTGACATCTCCACCAGGGTCAGGTGAGACTCTCCAGACTGTGGCTCTCTAAATTCCTTCTATCCAGCTGCTCCATGGCCTAGACAACCCCTCCAGTACATGAATGATCCCTTGCTATTGTCTCAAATTTCATAGAAAGCATCCCCTACCCATCTGACCTACCTAAATAATACTGCACTTCATGACCATTTCTGCATCTGTAGAAACAGCTTCTACTGATTCACAAGCATCTTACAAATGCAGTTTGGTCTGTGTTGCAGCAGGAACCACCTGGGTGCCACTGGGACACGCAAATTCTTCACTCAGCATGTTAATAACTGTATTTAAGCAAAGAAACTGGTCAAAATACAGAAACAGCTACCTAGGAAAATCTTTGGGAAAGTCTGAAATGTCCACTTGGAAAGCCCCAAATATTTGGTCAAATATTACTCCAAGTAAAGTCAAATACTTAGCTGTGAAGACATCTAGTAGTTCAGTTAAATAGTAAGTTTCAAATCATTTTAGTATCCCAGACCCATGCATTACCTCCTCTGCACAGGTTACTAACCAAGGAGATCCAGAATTCCCCAGGCTGTTAAAAGACTGAAGTGCCGGCATGCACTCTGGTTGAAACCCTGCTACCTGGCTACAACTATAACAGAGCGAACTTGACTTGTTTTATTTATAACTTGAATCCCGTAGCCCTCGCAAAAAAACAACCACCACCAACACCAGACAGCTGCAGTTAAAACCATTGCATGGATGTCCTGACAAATCCATGCTTACCAGAGAACTCATCCCTTCCACTAGAGACCACCACAGGGCTTGCCCACAAAGTCAGCATCTCATCTGCAACACCATTTTACAGAGGAGGAAGCAGGACCCTTGCAAAGTAGAAAATTTGGTCTCACTGCCTGATGGTAAAATTGCCACATGAGATTCCTCAGAGCTCAACTCTCCTAAACATAAAATTGCACTAAACCGAGCACAGGGCTCTGAAGAAAGAAGTCAGCATCCTGCCCTAGGAAGTGAATGGCAATGTGTTCACATTGCAAAATTTTGCTTAAAATAAAGACAACATTTCTCAGAAGGGCCACAGATATGAATATCATCTCAGCCAGCACTGGATTGTGTGAGCTGAGAAAAATATTGCCTTACATTTATGAATGATTGCTATTTAAAGGAAAGGCAACATATGGCAAATCTTATTTCAGGATTAGAGTGTTAAGACAGGCTACAGTAGCACCTACAGTGGCTGACTGCTAACATGACTAAGGACAGCCATATGACAAAGCACGAGAACTGTGTCAGTCCTCATTGCTTTTTCCAGTGCTTCATATAAATGTACTGGAAAGGTCAAAAAGACACTATATTTGGATCTCACTTATCCTGCTATTCCACTTTCAGCTCCATGAACCAGACTGAAGGAAACTTGTGAAACATTAGACATTTAAAACACGGGATAAACATGGTAAGGCACTCAGCCACTTAGATAATGTAAAAGTAGTTCTGCCAGAGTCAATAGCTCCCCGTATCAGCTCATGAGAGGCAGGGACATGCATCTCACCTGCACCTGCATAAAATGAAGTGATTGCTGCTTCACTGATGGTTAACTGTACACACGCTGAAGTGATCCCAAAACCCTGAGAATCCCTTAAGCCTTTGGAAATCAGGTGGTTTTTTATTCACTGCTGCCAAGATATCACTCTTCTAGTGCAAAAGAAGCTTAAATTCTTAATGTTTGTTCCAGGCAATGCTTTCCAACCACAAAGGGTCAAGCAAAAGAGGAGAGACTGCACCAAAAGCAATATATAGCCTGAGATTTGTATGCATCAGATTGGAAAAAAATTAAGATAATCTGGTTTTCCATAAATTAAGAGAAAAATTTTTTACTATATTCTTCGTGCACAAATCATAATCTTTATTTTTCTTCAGATCTAACTACTGCATGAAATAGAGAAATAAATATCCCCAAGCTGTTAGCATAAAAATTGAGTTGTTCTGTCTAGAGACCAAAGCATCTGGTTACTGTACCAGAGGGAACCTGAAAAATCTTCCCTTCATCTGGCAGCAGCAGATTTATAACCTGTGTAAGGCACTGGGTCTAGATTATTTCAGATTCCTTTCCTTCTCTACAAGCAACAATACACAACAAGAGGATTTTCCAGACAGTGGATTATTTGCCAAACACTTGAACTTTAGTAACAACTTTCAGTAACAACTCAGCAATCTGCAGCCCACCATCAATCTGGCTCCATTTTCCTGAAATCTCATGATTCCTAGTCTGCCATCTTTGATCCTCACCTTGGATTTGTCCTGCTGGCCATTAGCAGAGCTGCTGGTATTCCCAGCAAAAAACATTACTTAATCTGTCTGCACACAGCACCTGAAGTTCCTGCTCAAAACAGAGATTTGGGTATTTAAATGAGGTAGTAAACAAGAGAGACTTTCACAGAGCAATAAAATTAAATTATCTTCTGGCTCCCCTGCCAGGGGCTTGCAACAAGACCTGCTCCCAACTTTGCTGTGCTGTAGGATTTGGATCTTTTTGTACTGAAATTAATCTGAGGGACTGATCATTAAAAACACTACAATTGACCACAATTCACTCAGTCTAGTTGGTATCATGTCTGGGCAGAAATGTATTTCAGGCTGAAAAATGGCTCAGCTTCCCTTTAGATGACAGTTGTTGCTTTTTCTACTCCATTAATTTCTTTCCACCACTCACTTTTGCAGCAACAATCCCCAAGATTTTCCTTCCACCATATCCCTCACTGTGGTGAAGAGTGAGCCATGATATTTTAGGCATATAATGAAACAGTAAAAGACTTTTCTGCACTTTGTTTTTGTGAGTCCATTTGCTTTTGATTACAAAGCTGTGGAAGTCATCACTTTAATCCAAATAATTTTCCAGATACTTATGCCTAAATGATGCTCTCTATAATAAATTGCCATATTTTATGTAAACAGTACAAGCTTTATGTGCTGCTCTAAAAGTTCATCTGTTTAATCTGGCCCTGTCAGGGCACAGGCATTTTGAATCAAGGTAAGAACTATATTCTCTTGCTGTTTTCAACATTGTGAACAAAAGGCACTTGTGTTTTCCTGAATAAGTATTGCCTTATTGCCGACACTGTAGGAAAGCCTTGTATTTTTTAACATAGACAGAGGCTAAAATTACTAGCTAAGCATTCACTTACATTTTGCTCCCCATAACAAGACTGCAAAAGCAGCATGCCCTTGTTGCAGTTCCAGTACTTACACCAGCAGGACTGTCATGAATTGTAATGGATGGCTAATCATACCTTGTGCATGTTGTACAGAATTCTTTTTGATAGTTCCAGGCATATTTATCTCAGCTTGCAATTTACTCATGTCAGACTGTATCCCAGCAGCCTCTTCAAAATGTTGTTTTGCTTCCAGAGAACTGGCAATTTTCCTTCTTCAGTTTTTATCCAAACTCCACTGAGTTACCTGAAGCCTCTGCAAAGAGTTATTATGTCTTTTTTTTCCCCATTCCTGCCTGTAACCCCTCTCCCACCCCTTTTTCTGCCACCATGGGCAGTGCACACACTGACAGGCATTCCCAGGTGTCCTACTTCATGCCCCAGGGATCTGCACAATACTGAATGTGCAGACCATCTGATACCTGGAGATAATCTCACCAAGGCAGCCTTGCCAAAGGCACCTTAGATACAACTCATTATCAAACTTTATCTGCCAGGAAGGTGTGAGGCACTCACCTTTCAAAACTAATAGGCAAGTGGCTTTTTTTAAATATTACTTTGTCTTCTTGAGAGACCAGATAATGTCCTTTCTCTTTCTACGGTTTTTTGTTTTTGTTTTGTTTTGGTTTTTTTTTATGGATGAGTTTAAGCCCACAATCTGCCTCTTTTTCACCATCTGGCAAACAAGTCAGATAGCCCAATTAGTTGGATACAGAGAAAGACTAGAAATGGAGACTAATCCAAATTTCATCTGAATTTTGTTGGAAAGGGAAAAAAAATGTTACACAGACCCTGTTTTTTTTACTTAACTTTGTGAGGAAAATGTCACTAATTATGTTTTATCTGGCAGAAGTGTATCCCAAACAAAACAGCAGTTCAGATGGAGAAGTCTGATCTTAAGACTCTGCTTGATTAATCAGGTTTCGTGGTTTGAATTAATTTCATGTGTCTTGTCTATAAGACTTTCTACACAGCTCTTTCTGCCTTCAGCCAAATTGTCATGGAAGGTAAAAGCCACAGCTGTCAAGTGAGTATAATTTAACCACTTCAAGCTAGCAAAGATGGCAAAGAAAGACTCAGTGAAATGGAAAAGCTTTCAAGCATGACCCAAGCCACCACCTGCTCTGAGGGAGCATCCAGCACACAGAAAATATTTGTCTGACCTGATCCTTAATTTTTTTGGCAGCCACCAAATACTCCCCATGTAGCCCAAGTGTTTCATCAGGCTAACAGGTAGAAAGTTTTCTTTCCTGCTATCAGAACTAAATGGAAGCTTATTAGTTTCCACTGTATAAACATAGGTTAACTTCTCCCTCTCATAAGCAGTAAGAAAGACTGAGTATTGCATCTTGTTATATAGCCTATATAAATGGCTAGAAATTGCTAAGGAGCTATTAGGTAACAAACCCCATTCTCTTTATCTTTCCTATGAAGCCACAGTTTCTTAACACCTTACTATTTTTCCTAGTTTTTTCTCAGCTCCCACATTAGAACAAAACATTTTTAAATTGTTTCACAAAGATTTTTATTTGCCTCAAGTTATCATTAGTCCTTGCAGTAAAGCCCTGGAAGATGTTTACACTAACAGGAGCCTGGGTTCAGGCCTCAGAAGTTCCTCTTTAAAGGACATGTTGCCCAAGGCATCCATATTAAGTGGTGTTTCCCTACCCAATTGCCTCCATCATGAGTGCTGTTTCTCAGTGAGAAGCATGTTAATTCCTGGATTCCCAACAGAAGCATATTTTGAATCCTCAACAATAACTGCCACACCTGGGCCACAACAGTTGTGACATTTGTCCTCCCTATATCTTCTTCACTTGTGGATGCAACTGTCCCAGAACAGATGTCCTTTTAAGCTCATCCCTTTCCCTCCCCCATCCCCACAGCTTACCTGAGCTGCTAATGGTCAGCAGAACACAGAGCAATGCCCATGAAGGAACCTTTCTCATATGGAGGAATAGCAGGAGAGCTGGAGGGAAAAGGAAACAGCAGGTAGCTTCCAGGATACTAAGGTAGGGCACACCATCATCATCTTCTCTTCATCACAACCCAGAATTACAGCACTCTATGCAGTGAGATTTGTTACTTTACCCAGCTTGTGGTGCCTCCAGTGAGGTTAAGGCATAGGAAACAGAGTAAATTGAGAAAGGGAGAGTCGCTTTAAAACCACACAATTTGCAAATCGTTAATTCGGGAGTCCTACACAGGAGCCACTGAGTTGCCTTCCAGCCCATTTCTTCCCTTTTCTCCCACTGATTTCAGCTTGTTAAATTATTCTTCACGAGGAAAATGATGGGAGAGGTCAGTGACTGATCAGAAACAAACCTGAGCCAAAAAAGCACATTGCAAGGCAGCAAACTCTCCTGCACTGTCTGTCAGATGGACAGTGAGGGACTCTATGAAGCTGCACCCATTTCCTGTGGTCACAATCTCTCTCTTTTTCACGTTAAAAACTAACACCACTGACACGCCAGAACACCAAAGAGGTATCAGCCAAATTATTTTCATTTTGCATCCAGAAACTCTCTACACAAAGTGGAAATAAAATGTCTATATTTCAAGGCAGTCAAAATGCCATCATGTCAGTCTGTCTGTCCATCTGTCCAGGCCCATCAGTCTTTTCTTGTTATTGTTGACCCAGGCAGGTACCCGACAGGTCACAATCAGCCAGGCAGAGGAAGTTATTCTTTTCTGAGGCAGAGAAGTCATGCAGAACATGTTTCTTTTATACTCTTGAGAGTATCATATCTTAATAGTGCAAGTGTGAAAGAAAGTTACTAATGTCCTCTCCTTCTCCTTTTCTCCACACCTTAGGGAAAAGCCCTGCAGGTTTAACAAAGAGGTAACTAATCACCTTGCACAGAAATGAAAGGCTTCTGAGGATGTTTTCCCTATCACAACATAAATACAAATAACTCCACTGAAGATAATGAAGTTCCACTGGGATAAAAGCATTAACCAAGGGTTAAGAATTTTATGTAGAATTCATTCCTTTTAAAAAAATCTTTGGAGCCCTTCCATGGAAGAGATAAAATCCTCTGCTCAGTCAAAAGAGTGGTTGCAAAATAACCTTTCAGAAAGGTTTCCCATTGAATTTTGAGAACTTTTCCATTAGTACAGAATAATATTATCTCTGGAAAGTTCTTTGTTCCTGCAATGGTACAGCATCTATACAATGCCTCTTCATCTGAGCTATTAGAGCACACAAAGGTAGCTGGAGTGTGAATCCATTTTATAGAGGCTATGTACCACTTAGAGGAATGAAGGTAATAAATTCTGTAACTGCCAGCATTTCTTCCCAATGCAACAAGATTCTTATTTAACTCCACAATTTAAACTTAAAACCTGACCAAAAAGGACAAATGCTCATCCTGCTAATACAGAGTTGTCTTTGGAATTGAGGCTATCATGGCAAAAGCCAGGTAGGGAAATTCCTCAACTTTCAGGGCACAATTGTTTTAAAGGTTTTGTTTAAAACCCTGTGGGGGAAAGAGGATTCATTATGACAATGGATTTTAAGAGAAACATCATTTCAGCAGTGGTATGTTTGACCTCAAGTATGATTTTTGCATTGCACAGTACAAAAGAAATATACTATTTCTAGAAATGAAGTAGCTCCAACTGGTAAAACAAAAGACATTGTAGACTGAAAAGCATCTGAGGAACTGTCTTTCATAACAAATGAAATGAAAATTCCACTCCATTTACTGTGCTCCTGTGGGAGTAATGCACACAGCTAAGTTTCAACCAAATGGAAAATGCAATAGCAGCACTTTACTTCATTTTCTTGTATCTGTTCTCAATTTTGCAAGGGATATACTTTAAACATCTGTAATAATTATACTGAAATTGTTTCTAAATTAAATGTCACAGAATATAGTTAAGAAAAAACAGCTTTCAGTACATGTAATACATATTGTTTTGAAACAATACATATCAATGATTAACTGTCTGCAGGTACATTTAAAGAAAAGATAGTGAAGAAAACCCAGTGGGATGATCCTTTTTTCCTCCTTTTCTAAAAGTGTTGCACAAGAATCCCAGTAAAAGATCCCCCTCTTCCCAACCCCAGCATCTGAAATCACAAATCCTTTGGAGAAATTATGTACTACTGGTAACATAGATATATCAGAAGACTTCCATTATTTTCTACTAGACATCCTGAACACAGTGAAATATAATTCACCTGTTTGAAATTATGTTGTAAAAATGGTTTATTTTTTAATGGAATAAATTGAAGTACATTTTAAAATATATACACCAAGCGTGACTGTGTGTGTATATGTATAAATGTGCACACACAGGCTTACTTGTGCAATATGAGCACCCTTTAGGGGCAGGACAATCACAAACCCACCAATTCCTCCTCCTTTTCTTTATTGAGCAGACATTCTGAGAGATTACTTTCTTCTCCTCCTCTGTCTTCCAGAGCGATGTGAAGAGATATAGTCAAAGCTACAGCTGAGATTTCATTTTATCCAAATGGACGTGTTAAGTGAAATTAAGACCACTTAGACTTACCAAAGTTTCCACCATATTCCACATCTTTTTTTTTTTCTTTTTACATATCTCATGCTAACCTGACTATTTTTGCTTCTAAGGTAGGCTCTGTGAAAGAGTCATACAGCTGTTCATATTTAAGATGGCTCTTGTAACAGAGCACAGCTCTCGGAAGATGTAATTAATGGCCATGTGGAACAGGATGACTCACCATCTCTTAATAAGACACAAGATCTACAGGCATGAGCAAAACAGGCAAATCACACAAAGAGGTTATCAACATGTCCTTCTCACAACCCATGTAGGAATGCATTTTGTGTCTTATAAATGATAGAATTTTTTTTTCCAATAGTTTATGGATACTTTGGTGAATGTTACTGACATTATTTTGCGCACCCTTCTAGTTCTGAAGTACATTTGCTACAGGTACATCCATGGCACTCACAGCTCAGGAACTATTAACCTGGGCAGTCTAGCTGAGAATCAGGACATCTGTCATTGTCATATTTTCTGAAAAATCTCTTTGCCCAGGATTTTCTCCTGGGAAGCTGAGAAGCCTCAGAGAAAAATGAAAATAATAATTATCTGATTTGCTTTTTCTTATTTTTGCTGCTTTGGAATGTGGTTTGGACACTGTTTACCAACAAGTGACTGTTTCATTGGTTTCATGTGAATTGTTTTGACGTAATGGCCAATTACGGCCAAGCTGTGTCAGACTCTGAGGAGAGAGTCACAAGTTTTTCAGTAGTATGTTTTAGCCTTCTGTCTGTATCTATTCTGTAGTATAGTTTAGTATAGTTTAGTATAGTATTCTTTAATATAATACAGATAATGAAATAATAAATTAGCCTTCTAAGAACATGGAGTCAGATTCATTCTTTCCTTCCTTTGTCTGAGGTCTCAGAAAATACCACAGACCAAAAGTATCCATAAGTAAAGGGGGTGTAAGCCAAGAAAATTAATGGTTTGTTTGAGGTTTTTTAAGCAGAACTAAAACCAAAGCAGTATAAATAAGTTGAATTGTTACATATACACAAATATGACCGTTGTCATTCCATTTACTGGTAAAAGGCTGCTGTTCCAAATTATTTCAGGAGCAAACCCCAAATTCCCTGGCTGCAAAACACTGACCTGCAAACCTAACACTAGTTAGACAACTGTCTTGTATTTGTGGGGTTCCCAGATGAAGGAAGGAATGAAGGAATCTGACTCCATGTTCTTAGAAGGCTAATTTATTATTTTATGATACTATATGATATTAAAGAATACCATGCTAAACTATACTAAAGATTACAGAAAGGATACTTACAGAAGGCTATAAAGATAATAATTGAAACTTGTAACTCCTGCCAGAATCCCGACACAGCTTGACTGTGATTGGTCATTAAGTCAAAACAATTCACATGAAACCAATGAAACAACCACCTGTTGGTAAACAATCTCCAAACACATTCCAAAGCAGCAAAACACAGGAGAAGCAAATGAGATAATAATGTTTTCCCTTTTCTCTGAGGCTTCTCAGCTTCCCAGGAGAAAAATCCTGGGCAAAGAGATTTTTCAGAAAATACGGTGGTGACAACCACTGTGCTAGTAGGAGGATTTCCCTCTGGCATTGTTAAAACCCTTGAGTTCTTTCAGTAATCATCTTTTTCTATCTTTCTTTCTCACTTTGATCCTTTCAATATATCCTAACATGGCATTGTTTAACAGCCCTCATACAGGTCCAAAAAACCCCTAAGAATTTTTTTTTTCTTGTTTGTTGTCTTTTTTTTTACACAGCCATCACAGAATAAATTAATCCTCCATGAACACTTGCTATGAAGCACCACTATATCACGTTCACTTGGACTTCACCTTTTCCTTCACAGAAGCAAATGAACAGAGAATACATTTATACACTTGAATAGAGAAAACTAAACAGTTCAAGTATTCTGTTCAATCATCCATATAAAAAAGAAAAGCAGTCAAAAAATAAGGTTCTTCACATCAGGCACCTCACTTTTTGTTTTTAGAAGCACTCAAGAGAAAAATCAGAATAAAAAAATTCATGTCAGATCAAAAGAAGTAGTGATGGACCTGAAACAAATTGCAATGCACTTGAAATGTTCATTTCTGGAATGTTTTTTCTCTTTTTCAGAACTGCCAACAAATTGAACAACAATCTGTTCCTTACTATCTATTGTGCTCTTAAATTTTGCTACAGTAGCACATTAAATTGCAAGTGTCTTAATCAATCAAAAGTGACTTCTCAAGGAGTTTTATTCCTTGATGATAAGTTTAACTCTACTGAGAGCTGGCTAAAGTAATTTTATATCTTTTATATTTGATTTGTTTCTCTTTGACTCTGTAGTTTAGTTTATTTAACATAGGACTAACTCCAGCTTATTGTTTTTCCGTAAAATGACATCAGGAGGAATAACATATTTAATCAGGAGAAAATACTGAATATTTACCACAAAACCAAATGAGTTTTCCTGCAGTAGGATGATTCTCTTGTTTATTCATCCCACATCACCACCATGTTTGAATGAATCAGCTTTTTTTGATAGCTCCTAGTTACAGGTCTGCAGCTGAGTAGCCTAAAAGGCCTTTCTCTTTCCACTCTCAACAAAAATCTAAAATAAAAAAAAATCTTCCTAGCAACTGTTTAAAAATATTAAGCCCACAACAAAAGACATTTTTTCCAAGAACTTGTCATAGATCCCTGTTCCTTGGACTGATATGGCCCACATACTTTTTAGGTTTTATGAAAACTTCTGACCCTTGAGCATAAAAGCCATCCTCAGCACGCGTGGATGAGCTCAGTACTGTTGGAAGGTTTTCCAATGGCAGACCATTGAAAACTCTTGAATCAAAATGTCCTTTTCTGAGGAAGTGATTTCTTTGTGGCTGCTTGTAACTCTGTTTTGCTCTGTGCCCTATCTGCACGCAGGAGGAGTTCCCTCAAGGTGACCTTCCCACATCCAGTGCTGACGGGAACAGGTCTCCAGCCACCAGCAGCACCACAGAACTTGCACAATTCCAGTCAGGAGGGAAAATGAGAATCATCATTTCCCTTTATCCACTAGTGTCCTAGGGTGAAGTTATGATGTTTGTATCCCCAGTCGTTGTTCTGTTTATGCTGGATATCATGTTCTGTGCCTTCAAGACTGGCTCTGAAGAGTGAAAGTTTTGTTTTTGTTTTGTTTTTGGTTTTGTTATCAGCCTGCTCCCCCACGGTTGGTGGGACACAGAGATGAGGCAGTACATAGTGCAGCTTTTGCTTTTTGCTTTGCTCCTGCTTTTTGCTTCTGTGCGTTAGTTAGTTTATCTAAGCAGTCTGAATTTTTCCCTGGACTGTTTTTCCTTTCCCTTTTTTGGAGCTACTCAAACCTGCTCCGCACTGGGACCTCGGAACACCGAGAGTTTGCACCTTGTGGCCTGCAGCAGCTACCCCAGTGCTGGAGGGTCTGATAACAGAGTGACCACCTCCAAGAGAGACTTTCTGAATTTGTCATCTTTTTCAGAGCAGTGAAAGAGTGGTGTCATCTGGTATTGTTCATTTTGTGTGCTGGGGAGTGCTGTGCCTGTTAAATAAACAGGGTCTTTCCACTTGTCTCCAAGGAATCCTTCCCAAAATGGTTGAGAGGAGGGGAGGTGTCGGTTTGCTTTCTAGAGGGGCCGCCTTTGGAGGCTTTCTCCCAAATTTGCCCTAAACCAGGACAACTAGATAAGTGGATAAAGGGAAATGTGCCCATGGCTGAAGAGTGCACATGGCTGAAGAGTAGACCTGCTAAGCCAAACTTAGCACCCCCTTCCCTAAATCCTTGCTAACCACATACCTACTTTCATTCACAGGTCACTTGCTTGCTGCAATCCACTAAAGCAAAGCTGGTGAAGGTAGCTTGGAGCAAGGGAAAGGAGTTGTCCCCACATCTTGGTATCTATCATGTTCAGAAAGCACAGAGCAATGCTGAAGCAGACCCCAGTACTCAGGCACAGATCCACAGGGACTCTCATAATGACTTTTCTTTTTTCTTTTTTCTTTTTTTTTTAATTTCCTCTGGGTATAACTGGTTACAATTAAGCCAAAAGGTATTTTACTTTCACTGATCCTCTCAGTGGAAGGTAGGTTTATATCAAGAGATCACTTTGTATTCTTAAAATTAACAATCTGTCTAATCATGCTCTAGGGCTTTACAAATCCTTCATGCATACAATTGGTCATTAGCCATTAATTTCACTACCACTGGCACGCTAAAGCTCTGAAGAATTATACCAGGAATAGATAAGAAACAATATCACTGCAACAGGAGGAAATCCCCAGACTCACCAGCCTGGAGCAGCTCTGGAAGCAGAACTTCAGGTTCCTCATTTTATCATCACACATCTACAGAGAGAACAATTACCTTGGTAAAACCAATGCCAAAAAAAGCATGAAATTTCATCCCACCAGGAGAGGGTCTTATTTTTTTAAATACAGAGGTCTTATTTTTCTCAGGGCTAATTTTACACTTTCCTAAGTCTAAAAACTTCTATCACTAAAACAAGAACAAATCTAAAATAAATGAAATTATTTGTATATATTACCCCTTTTCAGACTGCCTTGCATTTAAGCTGGAGGGCTCAGAAATATTTGCTCTGCCTTTTCATTGGATGAAGACTAGAAAAGTTCCCCTGATGTTTCAAAGGATATTGTAGTCTCAAATTAGTGGAAGTAAAGCAAAGGCTATGTTGTGCAATGGTATGCTTAGAACAGAGACAGTGAAAAAAAATTAGTGTTCTTACAAAGCTTTTACATTTTAATTTTAAAAATAACTTGACCAAGTGCTTTTGAGTGCTGTCCTTAGACCCCAAAAGCTGAATCCTTCATGTGATTATCACTGGGATTTTGATATGCAAATCTAGAACAATCCCAGAACTATTGAATTATTTGAAGGTTTGATTTAATGCTGCATTATATTTTTTGAGGCCTACAGGACTGTGTCAAGTCCAGACTGTCTTTGCACAAGGGAAATTTGTGGTTGAACAGTACAAAGGATATGTAAGTTCCTGTCATTTTCCATCTCTCTGCTCCAGACTCACACATATAGTTTGCTTCTTCTCTATGGGCTACTAATCAGAGACACAACTTCCTGTGAAAGATGATGTTAGAAAGACATCAATTAATGCAAAGCCTAAAATCCCAATCCAAAATGATTGGTAGCAATTAAATGGTTCCAGAATGGTGCTGGAGACTATGCCACCACAAACTTTATAGCATCTGACAATGTAACAGAAATGCATGCACCAGCTATAACAACAGGACAAGATCTGTCACATTTAAATATTTAATAAAATACTACTCTAATCAATGTCCTAGCATCCTACACATAGGAAGTCTTCCCTCATTTCTGTGGTGGTGAACTTACACCATGAAACTGGAAACCTAATTACACTTGCTTGTGACTACAGAATATAATTATAACTATCAACAGCCAAAATAATTGGACAGCTGCTCTTAAAAAAAGTCTTCTTACCTGAGTGGAGATGCTTGGATAGGAAGGAATTCAGAAATTTAACCATTAGCTTAATCAGAGAGGAGAAAGGAAAAGAGAAACAGCATTTGGAATACTGGGGAACATGGCAGAAACATGCATTGAAGAGGAAGTGAAAAACAGAGAATTTTATGTTTTAATCTAACATCAGCATTGATATTAGCATTTAGATATTAATTCAGAGGAAAAGCAGAATATATTATAAAGAATCCTTTCTCAGTAGCATTACTATGTCTGGATGGATAAATCTTAAGAGAACATGAATTTGGCTAGGGACAGTGTGAGACAATATAGTGACAACAAAAGCAAAAAGAGGAAACATATGGTTGAAAAGAAATTTAAAAAAAACCAGAAAAGAACAGAAACAAGAGAAGGCTACTACCCTTCTTGCCTTTTAGTCAGCTCCAAAATACTGTCAGCTCTCCACCCCCAAATATGTGTTAGACTGTTTCCTAGCAAAGCACTATGCCCTGCTGTATAAGCAGCAGGAACAAGGTGACAGCAGAGAAGCACAAACAGAAGCAGGACAAGAGCCCCCAAGGCAGCAGTAGTGGTTTTAGCACCTGCTGCATCTTCTCTCCCCACCAAACACAAAGCAATAGGGAAAAGAAAAAAAACCCTAAGATTATTTTTCTTCTAGGCAGATGAATCGTTTAATTCAGCACCTGCTGCCCAATTCCAATAGCAGTATGCAACATCCATGGATGCATTGCAGGAGGCCACTGAGGAAATTATGGACTCTCTGGCACCAGGAGCTTCTGCTTAGCAAAAGGAAGTGATAAACCCCCAGTGGTCCCTCATGGTTTGGAAGCAGCCAATGACAATCTTCTACACAGCATCTCTGACTCAACTAAAACATCAGATTGTGGCATAGCTGCTGATCCAGGCACAGCAACAGCACTTTGCTGGGAGGCTGGGGACAGAAAAGCAAAGAGGAGATCATGGGAGATCAAGGCCTGACCTGTTCCTCCTCCTGTTGCTTTGGATATAGGAAGAACAGGGCCAGAATTTGTCTGGTGGGGAGTGAAGAATAAGAGCAGTGAGTCAGAGAGCTAGGAAGAGAGGGAGAGAACTTGTCTCTTACCTGTCTTCTCAATTCAGGCAACTTTAATACCTAAATATTAAAGGTGCGCTCTGGTAGAGTCACTCTGAGCATCGATGTAACACACGGCTTGAAGCAGCTCCCATGCAGGAAGCATTCACAGAAAATGGAAATGACCAGGCCTCCAGGGCAGATGTGAAGTAATCTCTCTGGCTGATTCTGTCACTGCCAGCAAAAGGGTCCACAAGAGCAGCGGGGAAGGAACCAAAACAGACATTTGGCATTGTGCCATGATTCCTGAAGGCAGACACCTAAAAGGCAAACCATGAAAATAAGAAGAGAATAGCAGAAGAATCAAGCCTGAATACACCACAACATCAAATGTGTTCATTGCTTTTGGAAAACTGCATGAGAACTAGAAACAGCAGAGACATTGAATGAACCTTACTCAAGAATTTTGAAATACTTACACTTTCATATAAAAATGATCTTCTTATGAAAAATAGGAAGTACAAAACATCTGTAAAAGGCCTTTATCATTCAAATGTCAAGTTTACTTTTGATCATTTCTAACACATTATTTATTTATTAACACAATTATACACTAGCAAATTACATGCAAGTAAGGAGAACTGGTAATATTTTCTGTGCACATACGGCACTGAATCTACCTTTAATCTGCAAAACATACCCAGCAGTTTTTGTGGGGGAATTATAAACTGGGCTTATAGTTGGGATTTCCCCAAAAGAGCTGTTTGTGATCTACTGGAAGAAAATTAATTGTTACCTTGAAGCAGCAGCTCTCTTTTTTCCATGAAAGATAAAAAATAACACAATGAGCAGCCAGTATAAACAGGCCTTTAGCCACTTCTAGATGGTAAACAATGTGATAAAGGTTAGCCCAATTTTCCAGCAAACTCAGGTACAAACAAACTCAGATTTGGGAGGGACAGGGTGTGTTTTAAGTGACAGCTTTCCTGTCAGGATACAGCTGCTACAGTAGGAAGAGTAGTTCAGCAGTACCATGGTTCTCTTTCACCCAGCCTGTTCTGTGCACTGAAGGAGACAGCAGGCCTCAGAATGCAAGGTACATGACCACATCATTTTGTCACTGCAAACACACAGGTGAGAAAAATTTTAAAATTTAGGCTAAACCACTTTAAATACCACAACTCCTGGAAAACTGCTCTCATAACTTAAAAAAATGTGTATGCCATTATGTGCATATGCTTTCTCACTGTTCTTCACTTCTTTGGAAATTAAACTCTCTGCAGAGGATGCAAGATATGGTGATCAGGCATTACTCATCATCCCCTCTCTTCCTACTAAGCAATTGGTTTAATTACAACTGAGCTGTGAGGAAGAGGAAAAAGAGGTATTTTTCCTGCCCTTTCAGTAGGTCAAATTAGGTCAGCAAAGGATCCAGGGAGCACAAGGGCTGCTGCAGGAAGGATGAGGGTAAATTGCACATCCTAGATGGTAGATAGACAACTTAGAAGTTGTCATAAACCATCAAAAAGCTCCAAAGTGCACCCAGACTTCCTGCTGGGGCCTTCTGCCAGAGGACTGTGCATGAGCCACATGCACAGGCCTGTGCTGCAAGAGGGTTAAACACACACACCCCTCCCAGGGGAGGTACCTGGGCATTCCCACCTGAACCTGAACCTGTATTAACCTATTGACTTCTGTGTTTCATGGGCTTCCCTCACCCGAGACAGAGCGAGACTGCAACCATTGGTTCAACCAACAGACTTCCAAATGACAACCATTGTCTCATCTCTCGATCCAACAGGAGGTGGTGATGTCTTTGCTCTCTGCTAGCTACTCTTTTCCTTCCTTTCTCTTTCTTTCCTATATATATACACCTATATATACACACACACACACAAACACCGGTAATTCAGTGTTATTTCATTCTAATCTGCCCCCCAAGGGATCTATTAACAACAACCTCAGCTACCATTGCCTTCAGGAGTGGGTGGTATCTTCCTCCCCCCAGTCCTTTATTTTCAAAGCTGGGAAAAGCTCCTGTTCCCAGGCCAAGCATGCCATGTCACCAGACCCAGTTTGAGA
>NW_005054325.1:2345219-2365725 GCF_000277835.1 Geospiza fortis | reverse complement strand
TCCCTGCTGCAGAGTCTAGGCATAGCCAGGGAAATGGCTTGATTAGAGTAATTGAGCAGCAAAATGCTTCATGAGAGACAAAGGTCTCTGAAAGCATGCAGGACAACAGAAACAGATTGAGAGCAGTGCTGTGTCCTTAAGCAGGAAGAAAAACAAAACCAAGATAAATTAATTTCTGATAGTAGCTGGTGCATAAAGCCTGCTCTGTCTTGTTTATCTTAATAGCTTTTCAAGTCAGGCAAGAGGTAAAAAACTATGCAGCAGAATTACAGGAATTTGAGGAGTACTGCACACTATGAGAAAACTAATCATTTTGGAGGAGACACAAAGCAGATAAGAGCAAAACAAACACAAAATCTTATAGAGCTTAGAAGCTTATCTCACAAGTGCAAAAGGGAGTGAGGAAAAGGGATGAGCAGGCTCAGGAGAAGCCACCATCATGGCAGACCTGGCAGGTGAATCACCCTGAAACCCCAACTTTAACACATAACCATACAACTGGAATTTGAGTAATAGAAGCCACAGAGTCTGTACTGGAGCTGGAAGAGGACTCTAAAATGGCATCCAATTAGACCTGAGCATGACAAGGCAAGTCAAAGAAGCATATCATATCTGGTATAATAAAGAAAAAGAATGAAGCCTGAGTTATTCCACTAGCTCCATCAGCACACATGGTGGGCTGAGAGAATATGCCAGATTTTAAAGAAACTTTACACTGCTATAATGGAAGTGGCTTGTGGCAAATCCTTACAGTAAAATTAAAGGTTTTAGTTAATCACAAATGTGTGGACAAGTATCATCAGCAGCAGCACTGACACTGAAAGGGAAGACAGGGGTGGGCAAGAAAAGCTGGAGGGCAAATGTGATGCTCTGATAAGTCCTCCCATATGAGAGAATCTGTCTCTGCAGACATCTGTCATTTCATATATGCTCAAATATACCCAAACAATATGCAGCCTCTTTCTAATATTAAAGGGTAAGATAAATTGTCTGAGTAAGAAAGAAGCATAAGGCCACAAAAAAGAACATAACAGAGAATTGCAGAATAGAAGAAGTAAAATATGAGAAAAAGTGAAATTACAAAAAAAAGGTCAACAAGAAGTACACTGAGGCATGAGAACAAAACTAGTTCTCTCTGATTTATGCAGCAATTCAAGTCGCTATTTTTCAGGCTTGGCCTCTGGAGAAGTTCAGTCCCCAGAGCAATAACACATAGTTTTCAAAATCTGAGAAACAAAAGTGATTAAACTTTAGTTCCACCCTCACCACACAAGGGAAGCAACTTTCTGGGACAAAGATGGGATAGGCAGCCACGAACATGCAGATCCATCCCAAGCAGTAACACCTGAAGAACAAGCACATCCCTTATGAACAAAGGAAAGGCTGGGTTTCTCTGCCACGGTAACGTTACATTCTTTCCATCTCCTAAACAAAAGAGTTATACAGCACACAGGGGAATTACTGTTACAGGAGTAGATGCTTTAAAAAAAATTATGTTCTGGATGCCTCCAATAAAAACAAATGCCTTATGTCACTTAAACAGACACCAAATAAAAGACAATACGCCCTGGTAGAATAACATTTTTTGGGTATAAAAGAGTACTTTGAACAGTTTTCTGCAGTACTTCAAACAACAGAAAGCTGCATTTGGATTGCTCAAGGACAAAGCCCTCAATGAAAGTCACAGACTGCAAAACTTCTAAACACTAATGTCCTCTACAGGAGGGTGAGCCAAAGGAGCCTCTCCCTGAATGCCTGCAGCCTTCTTGCCATCTCTCCTTCTCTGTGCTTTTAGTAAGGAAAAAGAAAAATAAAAGAACTGAGAAGTCAGAGCTAAAAGCTCCCTTGCAATTGAATTCTGACTATTTTTCAGCATGTGCAATACCTGTCAGGAACAAAGAGACCTTCAGCAAACTACCAACTAGTTGTACTGCCACTAAGCCATTCCTGGCCCAGAGATGCCATGGATTTTGGTTAATATTAAGCTCCTACTGTCAAAATAGCAACAGCAGCCACCATTTTCTATCATGCCTCCCCAGACATCTTGCAAATGTTTTTCAGGCAGAAGATTTTCTTCAAATTCCTTTGTGAGTCAAGTTGGGTGCAATATACTAGAACAAGGAACATAATTTCATTTGGAAAGGTTATTTGCTCTCTAATTTCTATTCTGAAAGCAATCATGTTTCCATCTACCTTTAACCAGACATTTGGGATGTTTTTCTCCCACCCTTATCTTTTTTTTTTTTTTTTAGTAATGACTTAGTGTTGACATGGTTAACAATCAGTCATTTTTCCTCTAGTACTTTAGAATATATATCAGGAATATTGTGCAAGAAATGCTATTATTATGAGGAATAGGTATCTGTGGATGCCACAGTAAACATAGAAATGCATTCAGTCACAACTCACCCATTCTACTGTACAAAGTTTCTAAGGTTAAGATTTTTTTTTAAAGCACACAGAATTAACACAACTTCTATTGTACAATTTGTATATGTGCTCACATAGAAATTGTTACTATTTATGCAGAGGTTTAATTGTTTCTGCCCTCTTATGAGCATAGAAGTCAAAGTTATTAGTGTAAACAGATTAATGTGAATTCTATAAGCTATAGTATTTCAATAGCTCAGTCATCAGTTTTAATTAACACCAGACAGAGGTCAATCATGTGCGCGTAGACTGTGTTCTTTGTCTGTTATTTATTTTCAGTCTAGAAAGAGTATGCACCAAGTAAAGTTAGAAGAGTCTAGAAAACTTTAGCAATTAATAATCTTAGCTTTAAAAAGAGAGCACATTATATAGAAGCAACTGATGTCCACTGATTAAAAGACTGAATTTGATTTGTCATATCCCAGATCTCATTCTACTTTTCTGGGAGCTTCATACTGCTTCCTAGAGAAGAAAATAAAAGGAAAGAGGAGGGGAAAAAGTAACAGCATCAGATGAAGACAATATGAACATTGAATTTGAATATATGTATGTCTACAGTAGAATTCTTAAAAATGGCTGGCAATGATACAGTGACTCCAGCAGTCTTCTATCATTTCAGGAAGCTACATACACCAATGATTCACAAATACCAATGAAAAATATGTAATCACCTGTGAAGTGCATTCCTATTTGACTTCTCCACATTTGCAGGTCTTACTCCCTAAGAAAAGGTTAAATTGGCTGATTCTGACATCTGCACTAAGAGCAGCTGCCTTCCAGAAACAGAGCGCTTTAATCTTGTCAAGCATTGTGTTCAGCACCCATATGAATCCAATAACCAGTTATACACACTTGGTCCTTGCTTCAGTGTTGTCAGCATGGAGATAACACCCCTGCCTCTCCCCTCCAACTCAGCAGGATCAGTTGGGCAAATCAGTCACCACTGAGCTCAGATTTGCCTTGATGAATTCCCAACTAGCAAGCAGAAGGCCAAGCTCTCTGCCATGTCTGCCATGTCTGCCATCATTCAAGTTAACACCAGCGAATTTTTGTGCACTTGGGGAGTGAAAGGAGGCAGCTGCCAGGCTGCACCTTCCCCAGCCAGCAGCACCTACCCCGTGCATGCAGCTACACCCCTCACAGCCGGGGCGCTGATGGAGCGCTGACAGCTGACAGCAAACCAAAGATTATCTTCTCAGCTCAGATGCTCCTGATGAGAGCTTTTGTTTTGGAAAGCAGTCAAGCATATAAATAATGTTTAAGTGCTTTTTTAACCCCAAGCCCCATCACAAGAGTTACTCAGTGAATAATTGCTGAGGGGAGTGTTGAGCCCAGGATATGAGAGGTTTTGCCCTTCACAGAACATTTTGAGTTGGGAGAAGTTAAAAGAGCTTCTGAACAGAATGCAATGCCAAAAGAACAAACAAAAGATACAGAAGGATTTGATAACAACACTAACTAGCTAATATCATGCAGAATACTAATGCTTTTTAGATTAATCTTCAAATTTATTCCAACACTTGGAGTACAGTGCTGTTGAAAAGGGACTGTAGTGGATTTGGTTTCTTATGTCCTATCAGGTACTCAGGAATTTCAGGTGAGCACTAGATGTGTAGGCCAAAGGTAATGCACTTGAAGTTTCCAAGTTTTAGCCAATAACATCACCAACTTCCCTGCAACCAAACTCACTAGGTATTCTAAAGCTGTTTAAAAACTGATTTTTCACTGCTAATGTTAACATAATTATCCCATTTTTATGCCAGCCTAATATTTTATCTTAATCATCCAGAAAATGAAGAAAGAAGAAAAACACAGAGAAAAATGTCTGCAGCAAGAGAACTTATCCCCATTTAAAACCCCATACTTGTCAAAGACAGAACATTATAGAGAATTGAGTAAATTTTTTGTCGATCAGTTAAATGATTAACAGTATGATGCTGGATATAGAAATGAAATAAAATACTATGACACCTGAACTGTTTGCTAAGTTTACTCCATTAGATGAGGATATTACCTAACACTATTTTACTGTGTTGGGATTATTTCTCTTTTTCAGTTGACGATGGGAAGGAAAAGAAAATTCAAAAGAGTCTTTCATTTTAGAGTAGGAAACACTGTGATACTGAAAGGGTCAGGAGTGCATGGCAAGAAGAAAAAATTCTCATGGTCTCCCCGCAAAGAGGTGGTTACAGTCTCGGATAGCTCACCCTGAGCTGGACTGCCTTGCCACTATCTAATTTGGACAGGGCAGCAAATACCAAGCAAGCCAAGAAACCTTGTCAGATCCACCTGCCAAAGACTTGAGTCACTCTGTGCCAGTGAGGCTCCCCCACCCTACATGGGCAGAAGCATCAGGCATGACTTGGACAGATGTGGTACAAACCTAGAGAAAAAACCTTCCCTAGATGACCTGGGAGACAACCTCTAAATCACTTCATTTATATAACAAAAGTGTTGTTTACCAGATGTCCGAGATTTGTTTTTCCATTTCTACGTAATAGATACTTCTATATTACACATAAACAGCTTCACCCAAACACAAAATAATAGGATGCAAGGATCAAAAGCATTCAGAGTCTCAGCACTGCAATTCAGTGAGAGTAATGAGACTGAGTAGGGAGGCAAAGATTGAGAAAAAGGCAAACCAGGGATATCTTTTACTGGCTATCAGTACAAATAGCTAAATAGATTAAAGGCTTCTGGCTTACATTATAAAATGGAAACCATAATGCATCACTGGATAGCTAGACATTTAGCCTAGGCTTGACTTTATTAAGAATCAACATACTGAAAGCTCAAGTCAGACTGAGCATTGGCAACTTCTAAGAACTCAGCCTATAAACAGAATAACCTTCTGAGAAAGCAGAAAAAATGCAGACACAGGAAAGGCTTTACAATAATTTGAAGATAATTCACACAATAGAACAGAGCACAAACTGACTTATATGAGCAAATACTAGGAAATTAAGAAACCCAGTGATGAAAGGTAGATGGCAGCAAGTATTTAATTAATGAATAAGGGAAAATACTGTGTAGTGCTAGAAAAAGTTTCATTAAATACATTGAAGTCCTCTTAGAAGGATCTCTCTAGGAGAGGCTCACAATTGACCCAGAGATTGTGTGTGCACATGTCCTGACAGGAGGTCAAGGTCCTGCCAGCACCAGACATTACATGTGTGGGTTGTACACACACACAGATGATTTTTTATAACAGTGAGGGGAAATTCTGGTGCTCCGGTGCTCCAGGCAACAAAAAGGACTAAGTAGCCTGTAGCATTGCTGTGTCTGCAGTCTTTGTTGCTCAAGCAGGTACAGTGAAAATCAAAAGGCAGGAAAGATGCAGGGAGACAAAGCCAAGGTGTGACTATAGAGCAGAGTGCCAAATGGAGCAGAGTGACAAGCACAGCACAGAGCAGAGCTGTCTGGTGGTACCAAGGTTGTTCTGATACAGTTTTCATACAGCATGACAAACACTCTTTAGAAGCTGTAGTTACATTCATACAACAGACTGGCAGACCTCCCACTCTGAGCCGGAAAGAGAGAAGGAACAGTTCTTCTTAAAGTAACTATCCTACAAGTTCATCCTGAGTATCTGTTAAACTACAGAGAAGAGGGAAAGCATAAAAAAAAACGTTTCAAAGCAGAACCATCTGCAGTGAATTGGGATTGAGTTGTGAGTGGCATCAATATGCAAACAGTTTTCTCATTTTTCAGGAGCACCTGTGTCTATACCAGACTCTCCATCATTTTTCAAGATCTCAAGCTTGCTGGCTGCTAGGAGAAGCTGATCTCATTCTTTCTCCTCAAGCAGAAAAGAAGATGTTCCCCTAGCCTGTCCCATCACTAAGCATCTCTCTCACTTCTCCAGGTATGGCCTTGAACTTAGCTAGACATGCTTATCACACATTCAAGAAGACAAATCCTGTTTATTTCAGCCAGCTCTACAGAGTGATAACACAGTGGTGTCTCCATATCTGTAGTAATACAAGTTCCCATGTCACTTGCCAAGCCTCCCTCTCCTTTGGCTTCAGTACAAGCTTTTCTCATCTTTCCCTGGCCAGGGAAAGGGACATAAAAACCCAATTGCCACTCTTGCAGGTGTGCTTGATACATGTTGACTGGTAACATCTGTAGGTTCTGGCTCCCTTCAAACCCAAGGGAGCTGTTCCTCTTCTGACTCAGTTGCCACAGTCACAATTCCACTTTCTTGAGTAAGTCTGATATTTAAAGATTCTGGAAGCTACCAACTCCTCTCCTCCCACTGGTAGTGAATTAATGTAAGCCCAGATAATTGCTGGATCTGTGTAACTGCATTTGGTGCTAAATTCCCTAATGAAAGTTTTTTAAAAAGAGCCCAAAATTCCAAACACTATTGTCCAGAAAGTTGGAAAAAAATTCCAAGAGACAACCAGGACCTCTTTTGCATTTCACTGGTACCACTGTCCCTGACTTTATACTACTGGGTATTTTCTGTGATTAGACAGTGTTAAAAATTGAAATAGTTATACTGCCCATCCAAATTACTGCACAGAAACATAACGCATTTGACAGTCTTGACACAAAAATGCCCTTTCCCAAATACATTGTTGTCTACCTAAGAGACTATGAAGTATGATTGGAAAATGCACTGAGCTGTAAGGACGAAGTGGAGGAAGGGTGAATTGAAGAACACCATGAAGAGTTATCACTGCAGATTCATAAGACAAGAGTTGCAGAAAAATGTACACTAGAATTATATAGAATAGATTAATCCTATGTGATAGTATTGTTCAGAGATATATAATCTCCAAATAAACTATTTGACATTATTTAAACAAAAATAAAATTTCATATATATAAAGACAAAATCAAATTTCCAAGCACAAATCTCTAGTTTGAGGGTTTAAAAAAAAAAAAGAAAAACAACCAATCTAAACAAAACCAGCCCAAGAAAATCACCAAAACAAAGAAGCCCAATATAAAACAACTCACCATACCCTAGGTCTTACCCCAAATTTTTTTTTTGCTGTCATCTTTCTAGTTCAGCTCCAGTCTAAAGCTCAGTCTAAGTATTTGAGGTTGAGCTGACAAGAAAATAAAGTTCTAATGAAAAAAGAACATTTGGAAATCACCCCAAAAGCGATGTCTTAAATCATTTAAAATCATACCCAATTGTTGTTTGGATATTAAATTCAAAATACCAGATTAGTTAAACGAGGAGGAAGGCATGTAGAAGAAAAGAGAGGAAGTAAGGAAAGAAGTCAAAAGACTTCAGCAAACATTGCTTGGTTTCTAGCTGATCCAGAGAGCAGCAACAGCACAAAGTTTTTTGGACACTGTCTTAGTCTGTTCATCTCCTGCTATGCACTGACTGCTTCCTGTCCTGCTGTCCACTAGCTTCTGTCTTCACTAAGATATAATTTCAGCTGAGTTTGACTTTCTGCTTGAATTTCTGGGCATCCAGCCTTGCTTCCTGATACTACCCCACTACTTGCATTACAAAAGAAGTTCCACAGTGATCCCAAAAGCTACAGTTTCTATGCCATATTTTTTCCACCTTTGATACCTTTATTTGAACTACATTCAAAAGCTCAGACAGACAAGTGCAGCCACAGGAAGAAGAGATAATCTGTCTTTTTCTCTAATTTGTACCCTAAATAAATCATGCCTTGTTTTCACTGCTTCTCTCCCTTGAAACCACTTGCGTCAGCTGTCTTACAAGGGTTTGGAAATGTTTGCAGCCATCAGATTGAAGACAACACAGCAGAAGTCAAAGTGGTGCAACACTTGATCAGTTAAAATCTGTCAAATGGAGGGCGGTCGTTGAAGTCAGAGCAGTAAGGAAAATTTTTCGAGATGCTGGGAGGAGAGTGCTGATCTTCTTTCAATAACAATTTGCTGTAATTTAAAACAGAAAAGGAATGATACATTGACCCCCTTGGAAAAAGTCCAGCTTTTGCCCTGATTGAAAATTAATAAAATGCTAAAAAGCACCTTGTCTGCCCTCATAGCAGAAATCTCTTCTATACAAGAGGCAGCAGCATTTGAGCAGCAGCATTCAAGACCACATGCAGCAAAAAACCCAAGTGGAGAGGTGGTTAGTCTGCTACAAAGCTAAATGGAAGGTTCTTGCATGAAAACAAAATTACAAAGTAAGCTGACAAAATCCCAAAGTCTCCCCATTATGTGAAACAACACCCCCATAAAATCTGGAAGGCCATCCAGAATACAGCTCTACAGGCACCCTCTCCTCCTCCATCAGGAAATATTATTTGGAGTTATTTCTCTCATGTTCAATCACTTTCATCCAGCAGAATACTAACAATGCAGTCTCACATATTAAAATTGACATTATTATGACCCTCACAGAGACCAAAGGATTTCTTGGCAGTATTTACTCCTCAAAAGGAAACGTTTGGATTAGCTCAGTTGGTTAAAGCATGTTGCTAATAAAGCCAAGGTTGTGGGCTCAGTCCCTATATGGGCCATTCACTTCACAGTCGCATTTGATGATCCTCGTGAATCCCTTCCAACCCTGAGAATTCTGTGAACACTTCCCTTGTTGGATGGCTTTCAATTACTCCATTCCTGACTCCAGAATCCTGAACACTTTGAAAGTTCTTTCCCGTAACATCATATTTCACCCTTCTGTTCCTGCCTCAACAGTTCTCCTCCTTTGTCCTAAACCAGCAGTTACCTATACCCTGTCAAAGCCACCATTGCTCACTGTGCATCAGCACAAGGCTCAGTTAAAAACTCACAGTACATCAGGGATGGGTCATTGTGGTGAGGGGAAGTTCATTATGATCACAGAAAATGAATTGTGGAAATTAAGATCAGAAGAGACATCAGGAGGTCTCCAGTCAGTTTACATCCTTTTTTATTGTGCTTCTGTGACTCACTACAGAAGATCCCGTGTGCATCCTCTTGATAAGCTCTTCAGATGTATTGACAGGCAGCTATGAGGTCCTCATGAAGTCCTTTCTTTATCAGGCCACACAGGACAAGTGCTCCAGCATCTTGAGGGCCACCTGCTAAACTTGTTCCAGTTTATCAGTATCTTTCTTATATTTTAGGTGCAGCAGGAATATAGGACTCCAGGTTTTGCCTAACAAATGCTGATAGAGAGGGGTAATCACTTCCCTCAATCTACTGGCAGTGCTTGCCTCTCTGCCTGGCTCAGTCTCAGGTGACTTCAGTACTTACTGAGATGTGACTTTCTGCCCCCCATTAGCTAGTAGGACATGGGAACAACCCTGCACTTGCAGACCTGTAGTTGGAGAACCAGCCACTCTCCTGCTGCAAAAAAAAGGATTTAGCTTCCCATCTCCTCCATCAAACCAAATGGTTTCTGGCTGCCTCTCCTCTGTGCAGTTGGGAGTTCAGGCTCTCCTCTCCGCAGGATCTCTGAAGATCCCCTTAATTGCTTTTTACTTCTTCCCCAATGGTGCACATTAGCTGACCTCCTCCAGACTGGCCTCAGTGTAGTGACACAAGTCCTCTATCAGTGCACACCTTGTGCAGGCAGGGACAGCATCTCCCTCTGCCCCAACTTTAGCAAGAGGCTCTGGACAGCTCTCTGTCCCAAACTCTGTAGGGCTGTGTCCTTCCTTTGGAGCTCCCTCAGGCTTCATGCCCCAGCTGCAGGGCAGTGCTCCAGCAAACACCAGAGACCTTACCCTGTGACACTCCTCCTCTGCAGGAGTGCCTGACACCCTGCTGAGTTCCATCGTGTCAAGCAGACTCAAACCACCAGGTTTGGTTAGGCAAGTGCAAACTGGAACCAACAGTAAACATCAGGCAGATCAGGCAGATTTTTTTTTCCTAGCATCCTTGTTCTTACTCTTTTTTTAAAATATTTCTGTAGCAATTTTATCATATTTGGTCAATTTATACAATCTGTAGATATACTCTGTTGCCCTGTTCTTCTAAGGTTCTTCTAAGCCTTCTGATGTTCACATTTTTGTAATGGAGTTTTCTCACGCACTTTTCATATAAATAATAATTGTTTTGCATTCCTTTCTGGAAGAAAAGAAAATTGATAGGCTGTTAGTTTGACCAGTGTGGTTGGAGAGGTAGCAACTTCATCCTCCAATCCATGGTCACCTTTGGAATTCTATAAATATCGGAGCCAAAAAATAAGCACACTCTTTTTTGCCTTGAACATCTCAGCATGTGAGCATCGTTCGTTTCATGTCGTATTGCAACAATACTCTTCCAGAAGTCCACGTGAAGAACTGTCTGTTCCTTCCACCCTGAATAGCTGTTACTCTAAGGAAAAAGGAGATAAGTACTAAGAAGATGAGATCATAACTGAAGATACACTGAGAAACATTTTCTTTAGTCTACATCAACTAGACACTTAGGCACATAAACTCTCCCTATGAGCAATTCCATCCTATTGGTAACAACATTAAATGGGTGCAAATACAAGAAGGATGAAGAGAAATTTATTGAGCAGACAAAAAATTTCAAATTCTAGTATTCAAGGACAAATGAGTGCACTTCTTAGGCATGATTTCCATTAAATAAATATTTAAGAAAAAGTATACACTGCTTTTCAAGTAGTAGATGCACTGAAGTGTCTCTGAAAGAAAGCACAGCTTCTCACTATTGTTACTGGACTTGAAATGTATCTGTTCTCCTATAATTAATAATTATTGACATCACATTTAATTGGTAATCTTATTTTGCCAGTGGCCTACTGAAGATTTATCATATTAATTAGTAGCAATGAGACAGCTCTAACCACCTACTGTCATTAATTTCTTAAATATGTACAATAAGATGCACATTAATTGTGACAGGTAATTGGTACCTGCCCACATTCTGCCTCTTTTGAAATTGCTCTGAAGTAGATCAGAGTTAACCATCATAAAACCATACTTTTTTAACAGATTAAAAACCAGCCCTTTTAAACAACATCTTTCTGAATTTAAGCTGAAATTTGTTCTTTTATGAGAAGGCAGAATTTGTCTACAGGCTTACAGATCTAGTTATTCATCCAGAAAGGCTGGAGGATTCTATCCAGCTACGCATTTTGCTGAAACCCACTGAAGGCTTCGGCCAAAAACAAAAGTCGCCTGTGTTCTGGATTTAAAGGAGTTTTGGGTCAAAATATCATATCAGGTATGAGAGGTAGTCCTACACCTAGTAACACAGAGGAGAAACACCAAGAAACATTGGGAAATTCAAACCCCTTGGCACACAAGCTAAAGACAACAGGATTAAACTTCAGCATTTCAACCAAAGAAAACGTTTCTCTAAATCTGCCCAGAGTCAGGCAGAAAGTGTCTTTCATTCTTGTCTGTTGGAGCTTCTCCCCTTGTAGTTATTTGGCTATGCACACATAAAAGGAAGAATAAATCCAGGATGTGACATACATACAATACTGGCGGGTTAAAACTCTTGCTCTCATTCTTTCTTTGTATAAATATTGATTTATTCATACATTTCACTTATACTGCAAATATGTAAAAATAGCAAAAGTTCCCCATGCCCCTTTGACTGTCATTGAAGCTCTCCATTGATAAGCAGTGGGGCTGAGTCAGCGCAGCAGGGATGGCAGTGTTACAGATGCTCACTGTGACCTGATGGTTCCTCAGGGAACCGTGAAGGAAATTCATCTGACAGACACGGGCTGCATCCCATGTTGCCACAGCAAACACAGCCTAATAAAAGTAGAATGTAGTGATTGAGAGATGCACAAGGGAAAGGGCATCCTCTGCATTCATTCTAATCCTCTGCATTAGAACGACTGTAAATCCTGCAGTGGGAAGGGGTTGGAGGGGGGAAAGGAAAAAAGAAAGTACCTTATACATAATTAGCCTTTACCAATAATCAAGTACAGCTTTCTGTATATCCTCAGACCATTTCCTTTCACAAGCAACTCATTTTTGATGCAAAGAGTTCTGCACTTTATTTATTTTTAGGCAGTTGCAGATGGGAACAAGGTGATTGTCGTCACATTTCTCTTCACAGAGAAAAGCAAGGCACAACTTCCCAAGAAATTTCTGGGATTCATATTTCCTGAACTTCAGAGAAAGGAAAAACAGTTCTTATCTCATTTGCTGCATCTGTGTTTGTTCACAAGTGGAATGCATTGTGGAAGATTGTTTACCTGAAGAGAATTGTTAATTGGATTCTGGTGTGAGTGTTTTGATTCACGGACCAATTGAATCCATGTGTGCATGTTAGGACTGTCAGCAGACAATCACGAGATTCTGTGCAGGGGAGTGCAGTTGAGTGCTTGGCAGACTCAGTTTAGATGTAGTGTAATATAGTATAGAATAATATAGTATAATAAAGTAATTAATTAGCCTTCTGATAAGATGGAGTCCTCCTCATCATTTCTCCCTGCCACAGCGGTCATCTTGATCCGATAGGTGATCCACAGCACAAGGAAGCCCTTTGTAAAAGACCCAGTCTTCATTTGTGCAAGAGGAGAATTGGTTTTTATACATAAGATGACTTTCAGAAGAATGGTCATTCCAGTAGTCAGCATCCTATCCGCATATGGTTTGAAATTACATCCTACCTCCCAGTTTGCTGGGTTAAAATACGGATCTTGAGTCTACAACTGTATGATTGCATAGCCAAGCACCTTCCTCTCCTCCCAAATAACCTTGGCATATAGCCCATTCAAGTGAAATAGTCACACAAGGCTTTCAACATCTATGTCCCTAATTCATATAAGGGCCATGGAAAATAAGATAAAAACTGCTGGGAAAACTCTGAGTAAAGAATTTCCCCCCTTGTTAGATCTGCCAGCTAAGAAAAGTTCATAGTTGCAGCACACTCTCCTGTTCCTGACTGTCATTTTCAGCAGGAGTATTCACACGTACAACACACAAGTAAAGTTCAAGCCTGTCTGAATGAAGATGTCATCAAGCACTAAACTAGAAATAAACAAATGCATAAAACTTTTCTAGATGATCTTTAGGATCTCTTCTGATCCAAACCATCCTCTGATTCAATGTCTGAGTTTTCAAGTCTTAGGCCTGTATAAAAAAAAGGCAGCTCTAAGAAAATGCTTTGAAAATACAACTCATCTGACCCACAAGATGTTGGGGTCTAATGAGTCACTCCTTTGCACTCATACTTATGGTAGTCACAAGTATTTGTCAGCCTGACAAAGACATTTTAAAAAGTTAACCATGCTGAGGAGGCTGCCTTTAAAAAAAATTGTTTGCTTGTTTGTTCTCCACTAGTAGGGTTCAAACAGTCTGGATAAAAGCAAGTTGAAGATTTTTACCCACTCCTCTTCCAAAAGACACTAGGAAGTGTTGCTCATGACCATTTTCACACACTATCTTGGAGATTTATTATTTGTATAAACAGGTAGTTACTTACCCTCAAGAACACCATGGCCAGATGCAAAGGCTAAGAAAGGGAGCCGCTCTGGACTTCAGTAGCATTTCCACTGATCCCTGTCCAAAGGCTGGCAGGTGAATCTCACAGCTGGATCAAAAATGTCATAGGTACTTGGTGTTATCCTTTGCCTTCAACTCTGGCCATCAGCCAAGAAATTCCTATATTTTTTGAAGGGAACAGATGCAGATGCACAAAAGCCCAAATTCAGACAGCCCAGCCTCTGCCCAATGACTTGCATTTAAATAATCTTGTGAATTTGAAGTCACCACAGTTTAAATGCTCAGGGTGTGGGAGTATGAGGGAGGTCTCAGGCATACCAGTAAGGCTATACATGTATTTTTCTTCCCTTTGTTAACCTTATTTAGCTGTAGCTGACTTTATCTTAAGGACCGTGCATCTGCACAGGCTTGCCTCCACAATAATTCCTCTACCCTGGAAGCAGCTTACTCTTCTCCCTGGGCCATTGTCTGAAGAACAAGCCCTGGAACTGTTTTTGCCCATCAAGACTGGCATGGAGACCTGGAGCCAGCTTTTGCTGGCTCTGGTGGCTTTTGCCACCACTGGGAGATAGTGGGTATGATTAATGGTGCCTCAGAGGTGGCTGCCTCTGTAGGAACAACAGCCTTTCTCCCACTTTTACATCTTCTTCGCCTCTGTGAAGATGAACTGAGGTACATTTGAAAAACAAATGCTGTGTATAGCTAACACAACAGTTAATAACTCCCAAAATTCAACCCCTGATGACTCTATCTCTCTTCAATCCAAAAAAGTCAGAAGGACAAACAAATTAAGATCAGACTAAGCTGAGATATAGAGTGTGCAATAGAAAGTTCTACTGTAATGCCTTAACCAGCACACTTGAATGCATTTTTTAAGTCATGCTTTTTGATTAAATCCAGGAAGCCCTGTTTATGGAAGATTATATACTTCTGAAGAGAACTTTTGTAACTAAGAAACTTTGTCTGTTACTCTTGGATAAGTGGCATTCTCATTCATTTGTTAAAATTTATTAAAAACACTATACAAAACTAATAGAAACCTCTTTTGAATTTTAGCATAAAATGATTTTAAAAGTCAGGAAACCTAGTGCAGTCATAACATTATCCCAAGCTACAGTCAAACTAGATTTGGAAATGAACATTTCTAATTTTGAACTCAGCACTTAAGGGAGACTCCTCTTCAGTCAACACCTTTTCCAGGCTCCATTATGGTTCCATATTGCTGAACCAACACATAACTACTCATACTCAAACCATTCTGTATATGCTTTTCAAAATTTCTCTTCTGGCACAGACCCTACGGATACGTGGCCATGAATTTCCACAGATGCACAGGGATTGTGAGTGCTTGCAGACCAAGACTCTTCAGCTTGAGTGACTTGAAGAAGCAGTTTACAAAAAGCACTGAGCATCCACACTTGACAACTGAGGCCAGGCTTTCTTCTGAGAAACTCTGCGCCTTCTCTAGGAGTCTGTGTGTGTCCATACACACACAGAGTCAAGTATGGAGTTGCACAACACACACCTATAAGGTCACTACTACTTTTTCAGGAAGAAATTGCTATTCTCAAAATTTTAATGGAGAGAGAGGTCACTTCTTGCTATATATTGTTAAGTTGCACACTGATAGAGCAGATACTTCTTATCAGCATTTTATCACATGCACTCATATCTGTGTGTATATACATCTTCCACATATATATTTTATTTTCCTGGAGCTGTCAAAATCAGTTATTTTCCCTGAAGACAATAAGAAGGGATTAACAAAGCAGTTGAAATAAACCCCTGTCTCTTATTTGTCCAGCAAAGCCTGCAGGGTTTCAGTTATCTTATGAGGACAAGTTGGTTTGGTTTTTTGCACACAATTTCAATCTCAGACCCAAAACAGGTAAAATTAGCCCAAAGATTACTTCTCTCAGCACCTTTAAAGGGGAAATTCTGCGTTTCAAGAGTGTGAGAACTGATCACCAGAGCTGTTTGTTGAGCATTGTGACAAAGGGTGTGGCGTGAAACTCCACCTCCGGAAATGAAGGAAGAAGTTACTGTTTTCCCTCTAACTGTATAATATTCTTCATTTCCTGCTAGACTGTTACTTCACCGGGTACCTTTTCTCTTCTCCCCTGGCCTTTATGCAGGGAAATGCAGGAAAAGACAGGAAGAACAGCCCTGAGGAATCACAGGTTCAATTACTGGGCATGCTGAAGTGCCATAAGCCAAGCAATCACTGCAACGTGATGAGAGAACAATATTTTCTGCAACAAGTACTTAAGGGGTAAAAAATACATAAAACAGCATTTTAGTATAGACGATGGGAAAAGGGAGATTTTGTTTGCCTCCGGTTTTAAAACTATTTCAAACCATTCCTGGACCACGTCCTGGAAAGAACTCTTCTTCAAAATCTGGTTTTTCTTCGAAACCCTAAAATGACTTTAGCAAAGACCTAGTGAGAAAAACATATCTATGTGCTACTGACTAAAAGGACAGTACATTAATAACAGACGAGTGAAGGAAGGAGTCTGAAAGGCCTTGGAGAGTTGTCTCCTATGGCAAAAACATACTGCAAATGTGTAGCAAGGAGTCCATTCTTTAAACCTCATGCCTGACAGCAAAAGGCTAAAATTCAAGGTGATGACCACTGATTCCAAAACTGTATTTCTGCCTCAGCCCAAATTACCTTGAAGCCAGCTTACTCAGTTCTGACAAATCATGAGCTGCAGTAGTTCAGTAGTTCAGATAATCATTCAAGCATTAAAATTAAGTCGCAGCCTCTCTAAGTGTCAGTCTCAGCACTGCTTTTACCAGAAGTGGACAATGGGGGTTGCATGGGGGGCTTCATGCAAAGATCCAAGGAACCCTCTTGAGCAGTTTCTCCTGATTCTCGAATTCAATCCTTGGCCAAACCCATCCTGTACCCCTCCAGCTCCAGGAGGGAAGGCTCCATAGTAACTTTTAGTCACCAGATGGCACTAGTACAGAAACCAGACAGCCACATTACCCTTCAGTGGCATAACATAAAACCATACCACGATTTATCTGTAAATATTTACTTGAAAACCATAACCTGAGTTAATTAGTGCTCTGAAATATTTGTTAGACGAAGTTTTAATTTCTGATGTTTAAATAAATATGGATGAGAAACTTGACAGGCACCCACCGTAAAATTTGCTGTTTTCTTTTAACTGTGCAAACCAGGGTATACAGTCTCTCACTGTACCTTAAAGCATTCCACCCAAAGACAGTAGCTTTGGACAGTAGCTTTTGGAGTCAAAAAAAAAACAAAAAAAAACAAAAAAAAACAAAAAAAAAAAAAAAATCCACATTGCATTTAATTCTGGCATGCTACTTTATTATGAAGCAAAGGGCATCCCTACAGTAAAGGTAACTGCAAATCTAAGGAGAACATTAGAACTGAGAGATACATCCCTCCCTCTCACCACCTCCTGTTTTTTAGCTGCATGTTGACACAATCTCTGTCATGGATACTCTATTCAACAATTCTACCCCTGAGATATTATGAGCTCTGAAGACAGCTCAACTAAACTCTCATGGTACCTTCATCTTCAATTTTTAACAGCAGCTTGAAGGTAGGCTTACATTTTTCCATATAGTTTTGCCACCAGCTGGAGAGTGGACTGTCTGAGTCAGTTTGCAGACTCAAATACATTAATTCAGTATTATTTGCTGGGATTCAATCCCAGAGGTGTAGATTTTGGACCCACTTTTTCTGGCGTACTAATTTTTCCTTCGAGTTCAAAAGTCAAATCATCCTTCCACAGAACCCAGATAACAAACAGACTTTTTTATTAACCAAAATACCTGCTTTAAAGCTCTCCTCCCACAGGACTGAATATAAATACACATTAAAGATTTTTGTGTTATTTGGGTATAGTCAAATTGAGACATTGCCAGGACACACATTAAGCTACTGACAGAAGGGGAATGCAACATCTTGTGCCTAGCCTTGCAATTGGCTAGGAACACATTTTCTACACAAATTCTCTTCAGAGTATAGAGTTCAACACCAAAAAAACCCACACATTCCACAAACAAATAAAGGAGAAAAAATATGGCTTTCTAAATGTTGATAGAAAACAGACATGATACAGTACCAAAAAATGTCATTATAGGATTCAAGCAAGCATGAAGAATAAGCTTGCTCAAATATAACAATCGTGTATCTCTGATATTTTCAAGGTGGAAAGTTGTGCAATTTGTCTATAAAAAATGGTGATAAATCAAAATATATCAATGAAGTCAAGAATTAAAATATTTCAGTTAAGTTATATAACTATTTAATCCTAATAAGAATACATAAAACTGCATTCAGTAGCAGGGGAAAAGTGCAGAAATGCTCATATTATTCAGGGCATGAGTGAACCTCTGAAAAAAATCCAGAAAAAATTCAGATCACTTTGTCTTATAATTGGCTACATTTAATTCCACTAAAGCATCATGCTTTTTCAGAAATAACATAATCTGAGCCTTTAAAGCAATTTCTATGCTCACATATCCTGCCTCTCTCTAGCAGACCTCTCAAAGCAAAAGAAGAATTATACGTGGTCATGCAGAATGAGAGCAGCAAGGGTCAGCATTTATATTGGCAATAATTGCTTAGACGGCATCAACTGCTCAGAGACAAAAATCAGCAGCTTGCCAATTGGCCAGCATGTGCAAGCTGACATCACATGGTTCCACAGCTTATAAGTACCTTAAAATAGTTCGTTGCAGATTTTCTTTCTTTTTAATCTACATAATATTAGGTATTTTAAAGAACAAAAATTGAAGGCTCACTCAGATTATAAGAGGCTACTGACTGAAGCAGCACCAAAAAGACAAATATGTTAAGCCAAAACAATCCAACAGAAATGAAGGGGAAGACAAAAACAAATGAAAGACACTGTGGTGGCATTCAGATTGCAGGAGGCATCTTCTGCTTTACTATTTCTACTGGAGGTAGAAGGGTACTGCCACCACCCAAGAGAAACAAACAGACACCCAGCCATCCCTAAACAAAAAAATCACTAAAAACATTGGCCCCATAAACAAGACTTGGACACATAGATCCAGAAATATTTGAGTCCACTCACACAGTACAAGAGGAGTAAGAGCACTTCTGTGTCTGACCAAGTTTGAAAAGAAGTCATCCCAGAGTAAAATAAAAGAGTATAATGTCACAGAGAAAGGTGGGCTCATTTTTTCCCATTTCTCTATGAATTTGGCGTACTGAGGGGGGGAAAATGGTACTTCACCACTTCAAAAAAATAAGCAGGAAATTATAATGGAGGATGGAACAGGAAAGAGAAAATGAAAGGTAACAGTTTATTTTCTACTGGAACAGGTGAGGGTGGTTAATGTACTTTTTAACATTACATGGAAAAAAATACTTGGCACAATTGAATTCCCTTTGAGCTTGTAAACCTCAGGAAAGTACCCAATTTCCAAACTGATTATAATGGAAAATTGACTGGTTTATGCTGGGGATTTTGCTTGGTTTATTTATACCCACACTGAGGGAAGGAAAACCAGATTTTACATGAAAGCCTAATACATATTTCAAGTGAAAAGACGTAATTCTTGTTAATAATTTTTTCTTTGTGCACTACTGAGAGGTGTTTACATACACTGTGCTATTAAATGCAATGTAAGGCAATAAAGTAATACCCTGGATCTAAAAAAAAAAAAGGTTTTTCAGCTGCCTCCAGCTCTTGAGTTAATCAAAGCATATTACCAAGATTTGTCTGAATATCACCCATCAGCCATCACCCATCACCCCTGGCCTTTTGAAATGCTGCAGCAGCTGAAGCAAGAGGCAACACAGAGAAGATAAAATGCAGCTGCTCTCCAGCAGGCTCCAGGCTGCCCAGTCAGCTCCTCTGCCAGCATCTGCCTCAGGCAGCAGGGTCAGGCACTGGTGATCAGAGAGAGCACAGGTACAGGGAGGTTTGGACACTGAAAACAAAGCCATTTTACTTGGGCATTTATATACACAGCCTGTATTTCACAAAGATTTGGGGAATGTGTATGGTTTCTTTGAACACACAGGTGTTGCTTTACATTTGTAAGGGTGTCAGATTTAGAAAGGTATGAGGTACCTCCCTCTGTATCACTTGTTTATTGATTGTCTGGGGTGAGAAAACTTGCAGAAGAACAATTGTGATGCAGAATTTCCCCCAAAGCTGTTGCCACACTTGGATTAGCTAGAAATTCTGCCATTGGTACTCTTATTTGCTCTCACTATGAAGCAGTTGTCAAAGATGATGAAAATGAAAAATGTCACTCTGCTGCTTTCCACTCTCATGGTTTCCACTCTCCCTTCACAGCCCTGTTTCTTTGCCATACTACAACCCTTATGGAACACTGCATTCTTTAAATACACAGCACTGCAAAAAGCTTGACAACATTGGACATCATGGCACATATGCCACTGTAAAAGCACGCAGGTCTCTGAGGACCAGTTTAAGCACAAAAGGACAAAGAGAACAAGACAAGGAATTCCAGCAGCAAAGCCACATGAAAATCAATTTTGCACATGCTAGACCAACAAACCGTCATCATAGTTTGTCCCCTCTATATTCTTCTTGAGGTTCCTGCTCCTTGACATTCTGGCTAGGTTACATTTAGGGTTGAGTTTCTGTTTTTCTAATAAGAGAAAAGCAAATAATAAATTGTGTAATAGGGTAAGTCTTATTTATAATCAAGCAAAATGTGACTTAAATGGAGAGACC
>NW_005054325.1:2342591-2345209 GCF_000277835.1 Geospiza fortis | reverse complement strand
TGCTGAAATTACTTTGATTTTAAATATGACATTGGGTGCATTATGGCAAGTAATGACATGGAGCTTTCTGTAAGTCACTGAAGAAATATTCTGCTTTGCTAAGTGATCCTTTTGTGAATTATCAGCAACAACCCATGCATCTGGGCCATAACATGAAACATCAATCTTACATCAGTGTAAAAGTATTGATACTCAACTTCTCCCTACAAATCAGTTTAAGAGGATCCCAGTTCTGGGACCTTTCTCTACCTTCGTGGAGGGTCAGTGATGCAGAGTGAAAGAACAAGTTAAGACAACACCACCTTCTTCATGTTGGACAGTAATGCCTTGGAAGATGTAAGTGAGGGGAAGCAGAAGTCACACAAGGAGGGATTCCATTTTCTGCAGTTCCAGATCATGTTTCTGTCCTGCCTCATGCCTGCCCATGGAAATCAATAGGCATAGCATTTTCAGCAAGTGGCCAAAGAATAAATTTTTACTATGATGCTTCGTGGCATTTGATGATTCATTGGAAGTGCTTGATTATGCACATTTTGATGAGCTTTTTTCACTGTGGAGGCTTGGGAAAAAAGCAGACACACAGAAAGTAAATACCTCCTCTCTGACATTGTTGTTCTAGCCTTCACAAGTCCCTCCATTCATTTTAGGATCATCAGTTCTTTATCACTGTCTTTCAGCTTCTGCCAAATATGAATTGCTTTTAGGTTCATTAGTGTAAGTTAAGGAGGGAGGGAAAATGGGAAGGTGAACAATGAGATTTATTCTCTGTGAAAAAGCCTCACAATTTATCCAAGATAAAATTTGGAGAGTCAATGTCAAAATTCAAAGGTAAGGTTGAAATCCCTTATAACATTCACCAACCCTCGACAATACCAAGACGCATCCCTGGCAAAGCCTGACTGAAGTCCTAAAGTTGTTGGAGAACACAGAGACTTCTCCTTTTAGGAGCACACTAAGAGTACATGAGAAATCACTCCAGGCATTAGCATTACCAGTTTATAGCTCAGGTATCTTCATATTTCAAATCCATCAGTCACATACCCCTATTTAGACATCTCTCAGTCTCAGGGTACTATAAAATCCTCTACACAGCTCCTTTTTTACAAACATCCACAAGCAGCATATGCAAAGTACCATTTTAATGCTACATAATGGGAACTGAATTTGGCCCTGAATACAGTGTCCAAATTAATAAAATACATCCTAATGGCTGAGTTATCTACTATTCATCTTGGATATAGTAAAAAATAAACCAGATCCCCAATTTAGGATTTTTTAAAATTAATTTTCCTTTTGTTCCACATGGTGATATTACTGAAGCATAGATTTAGATTCTGTACCATCCTGAAACCATGAGCATAATTTTTGGGTACTGTTGTATTTTTGCCTGCTACAATATAAATTTTATAGACAAACTAAACTCTTTGGTAGGAGTGCAAGAACTAATGTTAAAACAGTTCTGCAAAGGACTGCAGATGATGTTTCTGAAGACCTAGCTGTAATGCCAAGATCTGGCACAGATTGGCTATCACTAAGTAGATTGCTTCCCATTTAATTAAAGTAAAATCAATTTCCTACCTGCATTTACACATGAGATGTTCTGTTAAAAGTGAAAGTACACAAAAAAAGACCTGCAGATAAGAACACAAGGACAGGTGTTACATATACTTCCTGCATATATGGATTTCATTTTAGAGGATCTAGGCTTGAATTAATTTTCTCAGCAAAAGAAAACTCTGCAGCTATTAACATCTACATTGGGGCTTTTGTGGATGCTGTAGAAGGACTCACTGAACCCAGAAAACAGAGTACTGGCTTCTGCAACTGCATCAGTTAGCTAAATAAAAGTATAACACTTTCACAAACCCCTACTCAAAACATCACAGCTGCAACAGCAAAATCTCTACCAAAATAAGAAAAGAAAAAATCATCTCTTAAAAACTGCACATTTCAACAGTGCCTGGACCAGAGGATAGAAGAGAGAATGCCCCATTTTATCCCAATTAAGTTCTAATAGCCAGAATGACAAGTGAACAGCTATCCAGTGAGTCATAGCTGAGTAACATGATTTTGTGCAACAGCAGGGAAGAATTATTAAGGAAACCAAGCCACCGTAATACGCAACACAAAAATTTACATGTGGATGAATTTAGGTCTTCTCAACTGCGACAGCAAGCACTGCTCTTTGGCTAGGTAAGTGGAGAGAAAGAACACAGAATACTAAATTAGGAATAGTCCCTTAAATGCTCAGATTGCAATCGCTCTAGAGGAGCATCCTTGTTTACAGCCTTTACTTGAACATTTTAGTGATGTTGCAAGAGAGCAAGGCACCACTTCTCTTCAGTAATTTTTTATCCAGACATTAATGATCTCCACAGACCAGCAATGCACGAAAATTAGAAATAAATAATTAATGATTTTACACAGTCTGAGCTGGCTGAGTCATCTCCAACAGGCCATTAAAACAGCATCATGAGCTCAGCTGGTATAAAATGCCTAGAAATCCCCAGTTCTTCCTGCAGCTGGAGCCTTTTTTCCATTCTGACTGAAGACAATCAGAAAAACAATTTAAGGAAAATCTGAGGAGAAGTTGGCAAGGGGAGTTGAGCTTTTTACCC
>NW_005054325.1:2331346-2342581 GCF_000277835.1 Geospiza fortis | reverse complement strand
CTTTAGACATTTGCCCCTTTTCTTTCTCTAGTTTGCACAGCTCTTGCGTAACTTTCTCTGCACACTTATGGCTCTCATGAAGGTGAGGGAAACAAACAGCTGTTCCAAAAAGAAAGGCCAGCTCCCAGATAGGACCATGAAGTCAATAGCATTGCTCCTGGGATACTCTCAGGGATACAGAACAGTTACAGATCTTGGCATAGTAGCAGAGTTCCCTTCCCTGATTGTGAGCATACATTCCATAGCTCTGTATTCACATTCACACTGGGGGGAATTTACCCCCATATTGCACATACCAAGAGGGTTTTACTGGTTGAACCATAAAAGAAACTAAGCAAGTTTTTCCATCTCCCCAAAGTGAGGGGGTGGTCATTGCTGAGCTGTGGGAATCACTGCTCAGCAACCCCACTACAGAGCATTTCTGAGAAAGCTTTCTGAGCTATCACCACCAGGAAATAGTGGAAATCAGATTTTTTTAAGACATTAAGGCTCTTGTTAAGAGCAAAGAGAAGTCCAGATTTTCCTGACTCCAAGTTGTGTTACAGAATGATAAAATCACATAATGGTATGGGCTGGAAAGGAGAAAGCTGACCCTGAGATCAGCTCAGCTGGTCAGAGCATAGTGCTAATAGCACCAGGATCACAGCTTTGATCTCCATATGGGCCATTCATGCAAGAATTGGAGTTGGTCCCTTCCAACTCAGAATATTCTATGATTCTGGGAACAGAAGCCTACACAGCTAACCTTTCCTAGGGTAACCCTGATGACACTAGATATGACAATTTCAGGCAACCTAGTAGATCAGGAAAGGTTATGTACCTATTTGCAGAAAAATAATATCCTGTCCTGGTTCTGGCCAGGACCATTAGTTTTTGCAATAGCCAGGAGGGTGCATGGCTAAGAACCAGTGGTTTTCATCACCACCTCACATCATTTTCTGGGAACACAGGTGAGGGTACATGGAAGCAGTCAGGAATTGTCAGGCTCTGCATGGCATTGTGGTGAGTATTTGCATTTTGTACACTTTAGTCACTAATATTGTCGCTGTTCCTGTTTGTTTTCTTATCTCATTGCTGCTTCCAGTAAATTGTTCTTACAGCAACTCGTGATTTTTACCTTTTGTGCCTCCAATTCTCCTCTCCAGAGAGAGGAGGGAGAGGAAGGGGGGCATGAGCAGCTGGTGTGTAATTTGGAATGGTTTCAGTGGGAACACTAAATTAGGCAATACCATTCCTAAACCAAGACATATCTACATGTGTATTGTAACTCCCCCTGACAAAGTTTGCTACCAGGAAGACAACTACCATGTAGTCCCACAGCCTGTACTTTCTCATACTGTTCTGGTGCACACACCCCTAAATCATGCAAGAATCGTATGAGGATAAAATTGGCATTGCCAAAATAATAAAAATTATAATAAAAAAGCCCAAACAACAAAGCCCTGCTCCAAGGCCAGTTCCTCAGTTTGTGACCTTCTTGGAGCATGATGTGTCAGAGGTGCTAAGAGACAGAAGATGGAGAAAACACCAAGATAAGAAGATAATCTGCAAATGTTTTTTTACCACTACCTGACAGACTAGCAGCATTAAGCCATGAAAAGGGGCCTTGCTCTCCCATCCTCCCCCTTGGCCACAGATTCTCATTATCTCCTCTCTACAGACTGGAAGCTAAATGGCAGATACTGCTCATGCATGCAAATCTAAATTTTCTCTGGCTTAGCAGGCTTACTGCAGCCTGTTTTGTATTTAAAAAAAAAAAAAAAAAAAAAAAAAAAAAAAAAAAACAGAAGAAACCATGTTTTGGGTTTGTTGTTGTATTTTTTTTAATTGCATTTAGATTCTGGATTAATTTTGCTGCACCACAAAGCCCTATCTTTGGGGGTACTCTGGGAGCAAGTGGTTCTATAGGACCCAGCAGAGCAAGGGGCAGAATTTCTAGCTCAGGTCACAAAAGCAGACCAGTAGATGCTCAGCACTAAGCTGTGCATGTCTCTAACTCTGAAGCACAGAGGTGTCCCATCAGCAGTACCAATTTTACTTTTATGACAGATCACAGCCACCCTGATGCTGATAACTGAACAGATTGTTCCCAGCACAATAAAAATAAGGTACCAAGGATGATCTTGAACTATCATTGCTTCACAATGATCTCAAACCCTGGCTTCGCGTTTTTTCCCAGTTTCTTACTTTAACTCCAAAAAGTTAGAGCTATGGAAATCTGGGTTAGTAAATAAAATATTCTATCTGAATTTCTTCAGTGAAATTCTGGTTTTGAATATTTAACTGTTTCCATGCCAGAAGCCTAAAAATACTTATTAAGAGTAGCATCCCAGCCCATAACATTTTTTTCCCTCTTAGGTGGAAAAGGCAGAATCTTTGGAAAATTATGTCCCAAGGGAAAAATTGTCCTAAGAAAAAAAAAAAAAGCCAAAACAACCACACATAAAAAAACACCAACCAAAAAAAAAAAAACCAAACCAAACCAAAACCAACAACAAAAAGACCCCAGAAAACAACACACACCAAAAAAGAAAACCACAAACATTTCACACTTGAATAGAAAGGATTAGCAAATTCTACCTAATAAGACATGCAAAATCCAGAAAGTAAGCCAAGAATTTGGTCATTGTGAACTAAACATGTAGAGACCTGATTTAAGCTAAGATATATTGATTCAATGGTATCCTCTACCCATTCAGAGTCTCCCACACGTCACAGTTATCACTATATTTTTGCTGATGCTACTACATTTATCCTAATATCCTTGTGCTGCCATTTACTAAATGGCCATGAGAATATTTTATCAGTTATCCCAAAGAGATAGTAACCAAAATTCATTATGCTTTTTTTATGTACTGATGGTCATAGAACAGGATGGGGCCAAATCTTTGGGACAACTAGGTATACTCAATAGAAGTCAGGTCTGGCTAATATGTTTGAAAAGATACCACCCAAAGAAAAGATAAATAAGAAAATCCTAAAGTCTGTTTATGGCAACTAATCCTCATCAAATTACTGCTAATTAATGGTTCAAAATTAGTTAGAACATCCAGATCCCATTTTATTGGGCAACATTACAAGATTGTCTCTTATTCCCTGATTCATCTGAAGAGAGACCTTAATGAAATTCCTCCCCCTTCTCCACCCTCTCAAAAAACTCAAAAAAACCCTAAAAACCAAGCAAAAAACCAAAAGCAAAACCACAAAAAAAAACAAAAATAAAATAAAGGAAACAAACAATAACAAAAAAAAAAAAAAAAAAAAAAAAAAAAAAAAAAAAAAAAAAAAAAACCCACAAAGCAAAACATTTAGCATGCAAGCCCTCTGAGATAGGGAGAATAGTTGGGGTCTTGACAAAAAATGAATCACTTTTGGAAACCTAAATAGCAAAACTACATTAAAAAAGTGACTTGTTTATGACCGAGAACTTTGTCTAAAATACTTGCAAAAAACATCAAAGTAGAGAAAGAATAGGGAAATAAAATGGTTAAGGAAAAAAAACCTGGTTCCTGGAGATACCATTACAAGCGCCTAGGGGAAAAATATTTCATTTTTTAAAATTAGGTACCATTTTCTGAACAATTCTTTTCTATATCCTGTCAGTTTCTCAATGCAAGATGTGCACTGTCAGAACTATCCTATTTTCCAGAGCTTCTGACGGGAAAAGATATTATGCTATAATGAATCTAACAATCTTATATCCTCTATATATAATGGACCCAGAATGCTCCAAAAATAATTGGAGTAGTTTCTTAACTTCAAGTCTTCTACTATTACCAGTGCTTAACAGCAAAGAGAATTGAACACTTTACTAAGTAATAACATGAAAACTCAAAGAAAAACTTTCCAAAATAATGTCAAGTTTTATCAGGCATTGAGTGATTAAAGTTCAGTTCAGACTATGGTTAGATGAGGCAGAGGTAGTGGGGATTACCCACTATATATTAAAATACTACATTGAAACAGAGGCTGCTGGAATGCAGAAAGACTGAACAGAGCTAAACAAATCTCATTAAGGACATCAGAATTTACATATCCTCCAAATATCACTTGCAGATCAAATCTTTCCTTGAAAATTGGGGAAGACAATAATACTTGATACAGAAAACCAGATCAGCAATGCTACCCCAAACCCTAAAACTGCTATAAGACCTAAATCAGTATTTGTGCATCTTTAACCTACAAAAGAAAAACAAGTCATCCATCTACTTTAACATCAATTAACCTCTAATAAGCCCTGATACATATCCATGGTAGATTGCCATTTTGCCTCCTTTCCCATAAGCAGGGTCACCCTGTTCTCCCATGTTCTGGTCTTCCTTTGAGTTAGACTCCTTTGAACAGGGTCTTCATACCCCAGGCCCTATCTGAGCAATTACAAAACCTACCTGAATGTTTTCATTTGCAAGCCAACTAATTTAAGTCTAATGTATTTAAATGTTACATAGAAGCAACACTTTCAGGTCCATTTGTATTGGTTTCCTAAACATCTATGGGCATTTCAGGTTTGCATTTGCTCAGAGCTCCTGCATAAACAACATGAAATGGCTGTGATTTTGTGTCACACTTGCATTGTTTGCTGTAGCTTTATAAAAGCACTGATGAAAGTCTTATTATAAGCATGTTTAATCTGATTTATTTTGTCCCTAACAGCTCTAGTAGAAAAACGTTCTTATCTCTCAGCTACTCGAGCTACAATTCTCTGTAGCTATTTTTACTAAAAGACTGTTCACCTGTAAATTATTTCATCAGATACACTTCACAGGCATAACATTATGAGTGCTTAATTATAACTTAATTTCCAACATCTCTAAAGAAATAAGGGCTTAGGTCAGTCAATATTTCTGATGGAAACACAAGGACTCCTCTTTCATATTATTTGTTTATGACAACCTAGTATTTAAAATTCCCATTTCTGTGCATTGAAATATCATTTACTCCAATTCTTGAATGCTTTAAAAAATAAAACAAACAAACTGAAAGCCCCCAACTACAGACAGGAAACCCACAAATAAATAAAAACAAACCCCCCACAAATATATAGGAGATCAAGATTCTGTTTATTCTGACACAAAGTAAAAATTTTCCTAAAGAATATTTAGGGGCATTTTTTACACCATGAAAAAAGACTGAAACCCAACCCCAACCAAACAATTAAAGAGGGTTTTTCTGCCTTTTTTTTTGAGCCTCAGGAGATGCAATTTGCTGTTCCCTTCTGAAATAAAGTACAAATCCATTGACTGCAACATGAAAATTTCCAAGAACTCATTTGTTCAAGAACACATTTTGGTTGTTTACTAGGTGCTTGGCTAATGGAAAAAAAAGTTTGGAACACTGACATTAAATTTTGCAATTAATGATCTATCATATCTATTCCTTGAACGATGCGTATGCCTCAGCAGAACTAACTGATATACTTAGGTAAGTAAGGCAACAGAAACACTTCTAATGTGAGGCACAATTTCACCCCTAAGTTTTATAACAGCCTATGTATTATTCTATTTCTTTCATTACTAGATATTAATTAGTACTTCACAAAAGAGATCAGTCCTCTTAACCTCAACTTCCAGGTGGGGAAAGAGATTCACAATGAAATACAATATTGTCCAACAGGATATGGTTTGGCCCTCCCATACACTGAGGCACTTCCTATAAAACCTACAGGTTGTATTTTGTCTTGTTCTGATTTCCTGGCTACAAACCTGCTGTCAAATGCACAAACAGAGGTAATACATGCAGCAACTACATGGAAGCCAACTATAACTCAAATTTGTGGTGCAGTGGAATCACAGCCTTTAGGAACTGAGTTTTCTAGGTTTTACATAAATAAGATAAAGCTATATATCAAGAATATACTAGAAGTTAACAGAAGTGTACACATCATCTCCCACATCTCTGACCAAAAAAAAGAAAATCTGACTTTATTTTATTAGAAGTGTCTTCATTCTTCAGGCTCTAGTGTTGTTTCTAATGCCATGAGGAAATGCACCATGAGGGTGTCATGTTTGTGCATGCCTGTGACAGTGCATTGTCAGATAGCCCTCAGGAGACACCTTTGCCTCTTGGGTGCCACAGATGTACAGGCAACGAAACAAAGGGCAACAGATGTTGTTTTTCCAAGGGTGCACTTATACAACTGCTTGAAATGTAAGGTTTAACACTCTTGAAAAATGCTCTGATATTGACTTGAGGTTAGATAATTAATTAAACACTAAAGAAGGCAATTGCTGAGAGGTGGCTAGCAGTTCTTTCTTCTAAAAGTGCATATTGCCTTCAGAGAAAGTTTCCATGTAGACACATCTTAGGTTCTGTTGTGGAGAAAGCTAAAGAAGAATGGTCAATAAAAAAATGTTTCTTCTATTAGCCAAAACCATCTATGCACATCAGCCAGTTCAATTGCCACTCTTTACAGCCACAACAAATACAAGCTTCTTTAGAAAGGTGGGGAGATTAAACAATGTTTGTGATACTTGTTAAGTATTTCTTGACAAAATACTTCAGTGTGATGATAATTTGTGGTAGAAAAAAAAGGCAAACCCCATCACTGCATTAGCTAAAACACACTGTATCTCACCATCTGCAGTTCTGAGAGCCATCAGCCACACCATTTATTTCAGAAAGGACTGTTAGGAAGCTCTGTGGGAAAAAGCCTCACTTCATTCAAGTTACTCTACAAATCAAGTCCCTGATGTTCACAAGCATGAATGAACCCTGATATAGCCCAAGAAAGAACATTTCATTCTCAGGCTGTTTCTGAATACAAGTACCTGACTTCTCTGAAATCCCATCCTAAGAAGGGAGCAGGAAATTCCTATGGAAAGGTTAGCATTCTGATAAACTCATAAAACACTGATGGCTTCTGTGGCTTGCTGAGACCACAGGCACTTCCACATCATCACATCATGACTGTGCTGTGGTTATTAGCAATCTAGAATTAAAATACTTACTCTGAAAAGGGATCATTTTGCTGTTTCATACTGTCAAATTAACCTGTAGGTGGGCAATGATATTTCACTGGGGGCTGAAGGTGAATGAAAACTGAATTAAGTTGAATGCTAAATTCAGCAGTATCATAGGAAACCAGGGTCTCTGGAACCAAAACAGATTATGCTTGCCATGACTAAGTATTGGATTAGCAGCCTGAATGCTTCACCAATTTCATCTTTTTTACCAACATTATATAAGGAAAGTCTCCCTGCTCAGTTCCTGCCAGTCAAATAGCCAGTCAAATGAGTAATCAACTCCAGACCAGGCTGGTGGTGTATAGATAGCAATGAAATCACCCTATTAATATGGCATGCAGATTTCAAGGGACAAAACACTAATTTAAAGTATCCTGGGTTTTTTTTAGCAAAAGGCTACCTAGCTTGCAGTGTATGGGGTATCATCCAATTTTAACTTTTCTGTTGCAGTGATAGGAGGGCAATCTGCCACTGCCACTTCTACTAACCCACGTCCAAATCAGAAATTAATTAACCACAGAGCTGCAAGGATAGAGTTAGCAGAACCTTCACTAGTCATTTCAGTGACATTAATTGACAGGGTATTTTAGAACCCATTTTGACAGCAAGACAAGTTGAAACAAGGGACTGTTCTGGCTCTGTTTTCTTGGTGCTTGTAAAAGTGTCAGATACCATGTTCCACAGGGAGGAGGGACACAGCAGAGAAGAAAAGTTGATCCTTCCCCAAGCACATCAGGGTGGTATATGGAAATCTTTACTCAGACTCAGGATGAATAGAATGGAAGCCATGAAAGCTATAAGCAGACACATCCCAGCAAATTACTGTCTTACTGCAAGATAGCCACTCTTGGAGAGCACAGGAACAAGAAGATACGTCTGCTGGTACCTGGGCACAGGTCATTCACCTGGCAGCAGAATATGTTTCAGCCTCTTAACAGCAGGAATGCAATGACTCCCATTTTTTCCAGTAGGGAAAAAAAGGGGGGGAGGCGGTTGTTTTTTGTTCTTTTTAAATGCACTGCACTTTTTAAACTTTTTTTAGTAAAACTGTTTTCTAGATGAACATGGGAGATGCCTTACAAGAAAAGAGCTGTTTGCAGGATCATTGCTCTGCTCTTCCCCACCAGAGCTGTTTGCAGAGAAGAGTGGTTGTGAACACTTTCACATGAGCAAGCTGTATATTTCTATCACACTTTGCCAGACTAGAATTCAATCTGAGTACACTTTCAAAGGAGGGCTGATGGCAGGCAAGTAATTCATTCCCTATTCCAGGCTGTTAGCTTCCAACAAGCCCATTTCACAGGATAGTTAACAGATCCTCTCATGATAAGGATGACCGCTGAAAGCACTTAGGCTGATGTTGCTTTAATACCAAATCTATATTGAGGTGTTTGACACAAGTAGTGCCATACAAAGTAGCTTACAAAGGCTGGTGGAGTAGAACAAGACATGAAACCTAATAACAACATTCCTCTGTTTCTGAAATGCCAATGAAATCTCTTGATGCAGTATATCTAAATAGGATGTTTCACACAGCATTTTAGTTACAGCAAATATAACTATGCTTGCAGATTAATTTGCTGGGTAAAGATTTTACTTTGAAAGTATGCTTTCAATTCTTGAAACCCTTGCACACCTAACATATCCTTAGTAACATTTATGTGTTATAATATTATTGCATTTTATTTCCTTGAGGGAAAACCACCTGAAAAGTGGTTTATTGTATATGTCCTGATTTTATGTGGTATGTAATTGTTTATATAATAAATATTTATAATGTAGGGCAATAAAATATTGTACAAAGCTTCTACAGAGAAGATATTTTCAAGAATTAATGATGAGAGTCAAAGTGTTCAAACAATTCTCCAACAGAAATTTTTCCTCCTGTTTTCCAAAAGTGCTTTTGACTTAGGACCATCACATTTGAAATCATCCTGGCTGTTTTCACAAGCATTTCTGGAAAATCTCCTCTTTCTCCTGTCCTGATGGTCCTTTAAACTTCATTTCTGCTTGGATCCTTTGAATTCTTTTCCAGGTCAGTAGCTATCTAAACACAGCAGAACTCCCATGTTATGTGATTGTCCTAATTATCAGAAGTCCTGAGTATTGCAATAGTTGATTAATGAACTACTTTTTGAAAAGAATGAAAAAAAAATTAGTTCAATTAATTAGGTTGTAAGTTCTTTCTGTAGCCTTTATTTTCACAAATATATACACACAGTCCCATGTCACTTGGTCAATAGAGAATGACTTGGTTGCTGCTGTGCTGCTCACACTTTCACTCTCTGCTTGCATTAGCAATTAAGAAGTATTAACTGAGCATATGGATTGCACTGTTTTAAGTCATACCTAATAATTTTTTAGGAGCCACCATTGAACAGTACCATCATTATGGTATCTGTATGTCCAGTGAAAACATATATTGACTGCTTTCATCAATATTACCTTGTTGCATCAACTGTCTATAAACTGCACTTCCCTGTCACTATGGAAGAGGGACAGTGCAGAAACCCAAAGTGTTAATGGTGGCTACCATGCTTTGGTTAAAGCTCATAGAGATAAGTACATCTCATCTCAAAATAATTATTAGGTTTTGGCAGTTTCCCCGAATTTTGAGAGATTGCTCACAAAGTGGCTCAGTCAAATATTATTTGGGGTCTTTCAAGTACCTGGCAGTTTGTCTGTGAACAGATTTTCAAATGTTCCCACATATCTAATATGCTATGTTCATACCCCAGTTAGTTTAGTGTTCAAATTGCATTCTCTCCACACCCCCCGCCAAACACTGTGAATCGAGTAAAGAATAACAGTTTCAAGTATCAGATCTGCAAATGCAACCTGAGATTTTGCAAAAGCCAAAAATCTAATTCTGGGAATGGTAATTAGTAGGGGGATACCTGTATTTGTCAGCCAAGAATCCACACTATTAACCTGTTTGCAATTGCACTTAACATGTTCATTGAACATACAAACATCAAATCCTTAACATGCAATTCCCTGAGCAACTGCTGCTCATCCCAGTGCTGACCAGTAGGAAGGAGTGAACTCAGATCTGTTGTGGTGAGTTCTGCCAACAATATTGAGGTGGTTAAAAAAAAAAAGTGGGAGAGGAAGAAAAAGAGGAGGTGCGTGTGGGAAAATGCTTACACAGTCACAAAAGGGACACGTGGTCATGACAGCTAGATGCAGATTTGTCTGTTACACGCAGGGAGGGAAAAGAAAAATCTGCATGCACACTGAATAATTCTACCTTACACCATGGCCGAACCAAAACTGATGACAAATGTCAGCACTCACACGAGATATCGAGCAACAACTCTAAAATGCCCAAGAGGCCATGACTTTGTCCTCCTTCACCTCAGATCAAACGAGCTTACATCCTCACTGGAATCCTAACAGGCAAGTGCCACACTGAAGTTCCACTAGAACAAAGGGAATGGTGCTGGAAGACTGCTGAGCAGCTTCCAAGCCCTACATTAGTGAAACTATGAAGATGTTCTTACATTCTAAAAAAGTTCATGGCCCCAGTTAAGTTGGAATATAGTTCTCTGTGGCCATCAGTCTGAACTTGTCACAGCTCTTTCATGGCAACTATAGGAACTGAATCACAAAGTGTCTGGGGGAAAGCAGAATCCCAAAAAAGCAAGTGAGTCATCCTACTGTGTCCCATTACTTCAGGGGGTGAGCACTATTCCCAGTACTCATGACAGTGAGCAAGCCTGACTCGTCCACCTGATTTTTTCCAACAGTAAACTTGGAAACCTGCATGGAATCTTACTCATGACAGTGGGCTTAGGGATTGGTAGAACTGATACAGAAACTGTTGGAGTTTAGGAGCAGCAGTCATCAGAACTAAGTAAGGCATGCAGTGAATTTATTGCTTAATAAATTTTTATGTTCCATGGTTAGCTTGGGAAGTCCCCACAGGAACCAAAGGGACCTTCTGCACCTACTTCAAGAGGCTTGATATTAACTTTGTTTTTAATAATTCAGTATCTAAATGAACAAAAGTAACAGAACAGCACTTTTGTTTGTGTTTCAGGAGTAGCAGTTGACACAGTAATGTTTTCATCTAACATGCTGCATTTCTTCAGAATACATCCAGCTGTCAGACTCTGAAGAAATGAAGAAAAATTAAAGAAGAAGGAAAAAAATTGCTTTTTCTGTAAATAGTATAGAGTTTTTCCAATAACTCACAATCATAGCACTGTTTCCCTCCCTACTGATATTTGGTACTGACAATGCAGTGCAAATTAAGAGAAGAAAGCCTTTC
>NW_005054325.1:2298791-2331277 GCF_000277835.1 Geospiza fortis | reverse complement strand
AAAAAATATTTATAATATATATTTTTTTAAAGGAATACCTCTCCTTCACAAGTGGAGTCTGCAGAACAATTTATGCCTTTTGCTTTCTGAATTTTTTCTTCAGAGTGGATCTGAGTGACAGAAAACACAAACTGCATGTGACCCCTTTGCACTGGAAAGGAATGAAGAAAACAGCAGCAGCAACCAGGCCCCTTTCCTCTACCCACTGAAACAAGACCCAGCATGGCCTTAATGTTGCAATTTTCTAATTAATACTCAAAAAAAAAAGTTATATATTCACATCCAATCCAAAATACGAAAACGATGAAGGTTTTCAGGCTGTGAAGGTAAAATATCAAGCTTCTTGCAGCTGGGCTGAATGGATTTGAGAATCCCTTAGAGTCAGCATCAACCATCACTGATGCACAAGCACAGCACAGTTTGAAGAGATTTGTGCTTAATTTGTTACTAAAGGCTTGCAATTCATAAAATAGAAAGAAGTAAAGAAAGAAATAAAGCTTGTCTGTAGAGAAATAGATTCCAGCCTACCTGCTTTTTGTACTTCTGTCCATAACTCTGGTAGCTGGTGCTTTTCTGTGCAGATAAAACTATCATTGAATTGATTGTCTCAGTTGCTAAGGAAACCAAAGGGATGATGCTAATGGATACTATTTATGACACTGGGAACCTTCAGAAACGTTTGCCATGAAAAGATGGTGTCACAAGTTGGTTAAAATCTATGTCGAGTCTTAGCACAGAAAAGAGAACTAGATAGGATTTTTTTCCTTTCTGTCTTCCCTCTGACATTTTCTTTTTTATCAGATACTTATAGCTTTATGCTTGGTTTGGCTGTCAGCACCACTTTATAGTCATTTTTCTAGCTTTATTTCAAAACACAGGAGTTAGCTCAAACGCATTCATTCTAATTCTAAGCACTGGAGTCCAGGATGTTTTTAAAGCATCACACATGATGCAAAATAGGATTTGACTTTGGGAATGCTCTCCAGAGGACAGAATTTTTGAATCAAAGCCATTGGATTTTATATGCTTCTACCTTTGCTCTTACGAACTGTAAGTTATGGAAGATTTTCATAACAGACGTAGCAGATCTCATAAACCCAACTGTTATTATAAAAATTATCATATGTTCAGGAACCTATGTTTATATTTTTAAAAATAATCTCCATTAAAAAGATACACACTTTCTAAAAGCATTAAAAAAGCACCAGGGAACTGTAAGTTATTTTTTCTCTTTCCACAAGCTATATGTTCACAGCATGAGTCATCTATCAAAAGCAACCACACAAGTCTGAACTTATACCAGTGAAGGATCAAGCTCCAGGCACTTATTTATTTACAGAAGGCTCGAGGAGTTATTTCTGCACTGGAGTCTCAGATGACCCATTGTCAGACACCTTGTTGCCATGGAAATCTCACAACACCATTTTCTGCCTTGCTCCCATCCAAGATCCTCCTTTGCATCCCTGGTGATCCGTGCTTGTCACAGCTTCCCTGGGTCCCTCATTTTGGGCAGGCAGCAGCTGCTAGCAGGACTGGAGCACATTTGACTCTGTCTGGCACTTCCAAGCCATAGGAAGGTCAAAACCAGTTATTTTTTAGGATTATGATACTTGACTGAACATCTTCTGCCACTTTACATTCTCATACACTTGGACCTCCAAAGTTGTGTCTCATTGCTTAATAACAAAGAAGTAAACAGAGAAACTAGTGTCCTCCTGTGCTGGTGAGAGAGTAGGAATTAACAATAATTAACCAATTAACAATAATTTGTTCCTAGAGAAAGGAAAGAGAAATAATATCCGATGACTACTCATTCTCATGGGAGAGCAAATCACTGAGACAATTCAGTGACAGCTCATAAGGTGCATCCAGAACAAAGCAATAAAATCCTCAAAAGACTCCTAAAACACCAACCCCCCAAAAATGTTGAGAGGCACAGGTAAGCACACACTCCACCTGAGCACACAATCATAGAATCTCCTGAGTTTGAAGGGACCCATAGAGATTGGAGTAAAACTCTCTGGTCTTTGCAGGACTACCTAAAACTAAATCACATGGCTTTAGATGCTTTTTGCAAAATCTCTGCAGCTGAAAATCTCTGCGTAATGGGCAACAATTTTTTTTTCTCTGTTTTTACCTGTGTTCTTCTTTTTTTTTTTTTATCTCTGTTGCACCTGGGCTTCTACTTTAGACTCTCTACTTCAGGATCATACATCTATTTACACATGTAACATATTGCTCTTTCCTAATAGAGCAGATAGGAACAAGTGCCTGAAGTAAGTTAGATAACACAAGAATCTGAAAATTTATTGGAAGAAGTACAAGACAAGAGTACATTATACCATCCCAACAAATACAGGGCATTAAAGTCATATAGACTGCTTCCCTTGGCATGACCTGGTTGCAGACATTGACTAGGTGATATCTGAAAACATTTTAAAAAAATAATACTAGTGATTATTCTTCATACAAGTAGACAGCTCAATTTTCAGAAAGATATTTCAGTTTTGCCCAGCCTGTAGCACTAGAACTGCAACCTACCAAGACACACTTATTTGAAGTAATTCCAGTATGAGACCATGAGCACCACCGTGTAAGTGAAAGGGGGGAAAAAAGTTGTGACATTTCCAAGTCAGCTCTAGGCAAAACCATTTGAAGAAAACACCTTCTCACGACTGCCCAGTGCTGCTGTTCACCTTTTAGTCTCCTCTGTGGCCTCAGGAGAAAAAGCTAAAACTGGTGTTCCTGACACTTTTACACCTTGTGAAATTTAAATAGCTCTCTCTCTATTCAAGATTAAAGGGTTTTTCAGTAGTAGTAGTAGTCCCAGCACTGAAAATTAGCCTATTCCAATTAAGGCTTCATCTAGAAATAATGTCTCCCTTCAGGGAATACATGACATTTTAAATTAAGAAACATTCCAGCTAACAAGCCTATAAATCTTCCCAATTAACTGTACTCTCTACTATTTTATGATTCTTCTGTTCAATTTGACAATCCTAATCTCCCAGAGAGTGCAGAAAAGGATGAGACCTCTGTGGTAGCTGCTTTCCACTTGATGTACTGGAAGGGGATACAGACACTCTCTCTGACTGTACTTTTATTTGACAGATCTGAGCCAAATGGCACATCAAAGCCCAGTACTCTTCACTGCCATCAGGTGAAAAGGTTTCCAGTCTGCCAAAATCCTCTGTGATGCATTCTCTCTCCACAAGAAAGCTCTGTGGCAGCACCACTAGAAACGCAGCACCAAAGGATTCTCTCACAGGAGCACTTTGCACACTTCTCCACAGATTATTCTTTTACTAATCAAAGCTTTCAGGGAACACAGCCAGGGTTTGCCCTAGGAAGTAGTGTCACACAGTGGTGATTGAGGGTGCCAGGTGGGGTAGGTTGGAGGAAAAAGCAAGTACACCTGTCGGGGGCATTAAATGTAACTTTCCTCTCTATAATATAGATGGCTTTATTCCCTTTTAATATGTTAAGAGGGTAGCTGAAAAAAACTGCTAAATAGGAGATATAAAAGTGACATCTATAAAAGTCACAAACAGGGAGAAACATAAGCCAAGCACATGAAAAAAAAGGAACAGTAGCTGAAGAGATCACTGTGTTTTTTGAAAGACAAATGTCAAAAGTTATCATTCTAAATTGGATGAGGCAAGCTGGGGTATTGACAGACACACTGTGAAAACAGAGCCTGCTGAAAGACCATGTTGGCTAACCAAGTGTGATCATGGAAACATGGAATGGTTGAGGTTGGAAGGGACCTCTGGAGAGCATCTAGTCCAACCCCTGCACTAAAGCAGTTTCACATCCAGTGAGTTTTCAGCATCTCCAGAGGAGACTACCACCTCTGTGGGCAGCCTGTTCCAGATTCTGTCACTCTCACAGGAAAGTGGGTTTCAGTTTATGCCCATTGCCCCTTGTCCTGTCACTGGGCACCGCTGAAAAGAGCCGGATCCCCTCTTCTTGAAACCCACCCTTAGGATATTTATAAGCGCTGATAAGATCCCCTTTTGTATTGTGGCAGGGCGTCCCCAATGTGGGAATAAAGAGCCTTGACTCCATGATTGCAGAAGGCTGAACAAATGCTTTATTAAGCTATACTGTATTATACTACATACTACACTAATACACTTCTATACTAAGAAAAGCCCATGACCCTTACAGACAATCACAACAGAGTTTTGATCTAATTGGTCAATCAGTCCAAAACACCATCACCAGTGTCCAACTAAGAAATCCCTTTTGGTAAACAATCTCCATAACACATTCCACATGTGACAAACAGATGCAGCAAGTGAAGACGAGAATTGTTGTTCTTCTTTGTCTGAGCTTTTTCACAGACTTTCCCTAGGAAAATGCTGGGGAAAGTCTGTGTCTCTCTCTGTTCAAAGAATATGTGGATACCACACTTTTGGTCATCTCTTTTCCAGGCAAACTGGCTCAGTTCCTTCAGCTTTTCCTCATAAGAGAGATGCTCCAGTCCCCTATCCATCTTTACAGCCCTTTGCTGGATCTGCTCCAGTAGTTTCTTCTCTTCCCTGAACTGGGAAGCCCAGAACTGGACACAGAACTCAGACCTGGCCTCTCTAAGGCTAAGTAGAGGGTCAGGATCACCTCTCTCATCCTGCTGGCAATGCTCTTCCTAATGTACCCCAGGATCCCATTGGACTTCTTGGCCACCAGGGCACTGCTGGCGCATGGACAGCTTGTTTGTCGGTGGGACCCCCAGGCCCATCTCCAAGAGCTATTTTCCAACAGGTCAGTCCCCAGCCTGTCATGGTACCTGGGGTTGTTCCTCCCTCAGATGCAGGATTCGGCACTTGCCTTTGTTGAACTTCATTTGGCTTCTCTCCACCAACTCTCCAACCTGTCCAGGTCCCACTGAATGAGAGCGCAGCACTCTGGTATGTCAGACATTCCTCCCAGTTTTGCATCCTCTATTCACAACACTCTGAGCTCTGCCATGCAGCCAGTTCTCAATCCACCTCACTGTCCACTAACCCATCACACACTTCCTGAGCTTACCTATGAGGATGTTACAGGAGACAGTGTGGAAAGCCTTGCTGAAGTCAGGGTAGACAACACCCACTGCTCTCCCCCATCTACCCAGATCCTAGAAGGCTTTCAGAGAAATCAAGCATGACTTTTCCTGGTGAATCCATGCTGACTGCTCTTGATAATCTTTTCCTCTACATGTCTAGAGATGACATCCATAATTAGTTGCTCCATCACCTTTCCTGACCATGATGAAGGTGAGGCTGACTGACCTGTACTTTCCTGAGTCATTCTTCTTGCTTTTTGAAGACTGGAGTGACACTGGCTTTTCTCCAGTCCTCAGACACCTCTTCAGTTCTCTATGACCTTTCAAAGATGATAAAGAATGGTTTAGCAATAACATCTGCTCAGCATCATGGGTGGATCCCTTTGGGGCCTGTGGATTTGTGGGTGTGTCCCATTGGGGCCATAGGTTCGTGGTTGTCAGGTCTGCCTAAATGACCTCTAACCTGATTCTCCTCAAACAACGGAAGGTCTTCCTTTCTCCCCTCCCTCCAGGGTCTGGGATTCACAAGGGCCAGCCTCAGCAGTAAAGATTGAGATAAAGAAGGCATCCAGTAACTCTGTCTTCCCTATCTCCTGTGTCACCAGGGTGCCCACCTCATCAAGCAGGAGGTTCTCATTTTACCTACTCTTCATTTTGCTACCAATATACTTAAAGGAGTTCCTCTTCTTGTCCTTGTCACATCCCTGCACACTCTGACAACATCCCTGTATTTCTCCTAAGTGGTTTGCCTCTTTTTCCACATTTTGTAAACTTCCTTTCCCATGATCTCATTGCTAAGCCACACAGGTTTTCTACCCCCTTTGTGCATGCCTATGAGTAAGGAATCAAGTAGTCTTGACCTAGGAGGAAGCGATTCTCAAGTATTAACCAACTCTCTTGGACCTGCCATAATTCAGGGATGTACGATGTGGTGCAACTTGAGGCCATTTCCATGGGACAGTGTGCTTTGGAATTAGAAGCTGTTAGCACCTAGGCTGGCTCACAACACAGAGAGCAACAGTGCACTGTCCCACAGATACAACCACAAAAGCACAAACAAAATATTTCACAGAGATATTTAAAAAGAAAATTTTGCTACTGTATAAGGAAAACAAAGTATTTTTCCCAAGGCTATTGTCCCAGGCCGAACTATTGGGAAGTGTTGTGGAAAGAAAGGAAAAACCCAACAAAATAAATCACATGTCCTCTGAAAATGAACCATATGTAAATCTCCCTCCCATAAGGGTGGCATGAAGCAGTTTCTGCAGTGTGGCCTTTGCAAACCAAACAATATTAGTCCACCACAATCGAGAACATCCCTGTACCGCCAGCTCCAGGGCCACTGCAGCTGATCTCCATTTATGAAAATAAGACAAAAGCCTCCCTTCCCAAGAAGCTTGGGACATCAAAAAAAGGCAGGTAGTAAAGGAAAGGAATATTCTGCAGTCCTTTTAACCTGCATCCTGAATCCACAAGTTTTAGGACAGCCTGTATATCACGGCTGCCCTTAAGAGCAATCTATATTTAGTAGATCCTGGACAGAAAGTAAAAAAGACAAACATATTAAGATTCCTCATTCAAAACAAACAAACAACACAAACCAGAAACAAAATGAGCAAAAAAAAAACAAAACCCAAAACCCAACACCACAGCACATTCCAGTAACAACAGAAGTGCACCCACCAGGTAAATGAGTTAGTGTTTACAAAACCTCTAACGCTCAATTAGGTCTGTTTAGCACTGTGTATTACTTGCTGATGTTAATGCAACTTCTTCTATGCTATTGCTGCCAGGTAAAAACCTGCACAGTGATAGAAACCTTTCCACATAACCTAAATGAGGGTGTTTGCCCCATTAGTCAGGAAACAGTCGTGCTCTAATTAATTTGTAGGAGGCAGAAAATGGATAACATATGGCTCTACTCTTACAGAATCAAGGGGAAAAAAAGAAAACATATTTACTTGTATTTCCAATACTAAGAGAACATCTCTACACGTTTTCCAAGTGTTTACCACCTCTTCCAGAGGCACATACAGCATCTTTTGTAGGTACTATTCCCTCCGATGTTGAACACAATGAAATCTCAGACCCAGAGGCAGACCACATGAATGACTCATTAAAACAATTATGGTCCTTATAAATCCAAAAGAAAAGATAATAATTTAGAATAAAGGTTAATCCCTAGTTAATCTAGTTAATCCCTACCAATAATTATTTTATTAGCCAAAACCAATGGAAATATTAACTCATATTTCAGCACACAACAAAGCAAGAAAAACAAGACATTTGACATTTCTAGCAACAAAGGTCTGGAAACTGCTTTGGGTAAGTGAGTCCTGGGTCTTGTTAAAGTTTAAGCCCCACTTAAATAAGCGAATAAATGAGGGGAAAAAAAACCAAAGCAGCCATGGTTTGTGTGAAGTTTTGGGAGTGCAGTTTTCAAAATAGGGAAATCATGGATAGGTAAATCACGAATCTCGCCTGAATATGGAAATTATGAATTAGAAAATCACTACAGTCTCAGGACAGCTGTTTTGTGGGACATTGCCCAACATCCAGGCTCCAACATAATAGGATCCCATTATTCCCCCCCGGCAAGGTAGTAGCCACAGCACATTGAGGAAATGGTGCAGACCTGCCTAAGGGGAAAGGGACACCAGGGGCACGGTACACCTCCTCATCAATGGTCAAACCATTAGCAGATAAGTTAGCTTAAAACCATATCCTTTAAAAAGGTTCTTCTGTTTCCCTCTTGTCAGAGGCCTTTGTTACTTATTAAAAGATGTTTCTATAAGCTGCATATGAAGCATTTTGTTTGTAACAAAATTTTTCCCACCCCCAAAGTCTTCCTAGCAAGTTCTTCCATCCATTGTGAGTTGCAGAGTCTCACCTGAGCAGATGGGGAAGTTCCCTTGTGGGGGCTGGAAGAAGGATAGAGCAGCCCCTACCCCAGCAGCCTACTTCTTTTGAAAACATATAAAATTTGGAGCATATTACATGTTTGCAGTTATTGCTTCCCACTGTAAGTTGCAAATCGCCAGGACTAATCTCCAGCCTTAATGTGGAGATGGGGTGAAGTGTTAAAAGTGATGGGGTAGAACAGAAACATCACAGAGGGTTCCCAATGTTCCATGGCCTAGGACCCAAGAGGCTGGAATTTCTCCCCACATCACAGATCAACAACTGGTGCATTTGCCTACACAGAGCACTGGACTTCATTGACTGGTTTTCCAACATAGTGGGAAATATTTAGTGCCCCAGCTCTTACTGGTCTGCAGATATAAGTGTCTTGGTCTGAAAAGAAATCGTAAGAATGTCACTTTCTTACTTCTTGCACATGCACTCAGACACACATCTGGGCTCTTTTCTCCTTCCACATATTTTTGTGACTTGAGAACTGCAGCTTGATCTCAAAACTCAGTTTTATACAGGGGGCAATGAGCATATATGACAGGAAAAACAAGAAGCAATAAAGCAAGAAAAAGTGAAGTAAAATCAACAAACCAAAGAAAAACACTTAACATGAGAAGTTTGTAGTTCTCCTGAAAACAACCTTGAGAATAACTACCCCATTTTACAGCTCTGAGACTTGCTACAGTGGCACTTCACACCTCTCAAGGCAAAATTGTTCAGTTTCCCCAGTTTCCCTTAGACTGAAATGTAGCAGAAAATGCATTCATTGCCCCAATGTGCAGACAGAATGCTACTTGTTGAACAGAAGAGTTCTAAATCATTTTATTTCTTGAGAAAACTCAGACAAGAAAAGTAAACACAAATGTTATTTTGATTTCTTTTGGCCCATTAAGATGCCACTATAAAGTTTCCAACTAGAAGAACAATCTTTTCTCCCCTTTCTTTTTCTCAAAATAAATTAGAGAAAAAGCTGTGAATTGATTTCATCAGGAAAACATTGCACTTGTCCATACTGACTAGCTCCTACTATTGGAAACTTCAATAAGAGGGGCAGCATGTCAAAAATACTTATCAAGAGAAAAAAGAAATAAACAAAAAGATGCTACACTGAAGGGTGCAAAATTTGTTGAGATTTCATATTAAAATCTTAAACTTTCAAATTAAAGCAATATTTATTAAAGCAGACACAATTCCTTTTTTAGGGAAGATGCATTGAAAAGGGGGGAAATAATTTTGGCATATCCAGAAAGGTCTTGGAAAACTTCAATTTTTAGTGCCTCAATGTTACTTTTCAGACCATTGCAAATCATTTAATTAATTCCCCCCCATCCAAGTCTTTCATCAGGCCTTTGGCAGTAGGTCAACTGCCACTGGTGAAAAGGCAGGAGACAGAGTCATGTGCCCAAGAACTCCCAACAAAAAAGGCCCACTTGGTTCACACAACGAGGTTTTTTTATAAGGTGTTCAGAAGGAAAATAGGAGTCAGGACACCACTCAGGTTTCATCATTGTAAACAAAAGGAAGGTGGTTGAAGAGTGAAAATGCATGAGGGTGAAGGATGGCCATCTGCCACCTCTCCCCCACAGAACATGATTTTCAAACTCCTCCCAACATATAGTCTCTGGATGTCGTCCCAGTTTTTCCTCACCACACACCACCCACACTGGCAGGTGCTTCCAGCATTCTTCACTGGATAGCTCATGTTCTTCACAGCAACTCAACTCACAGGTGCTCAAGAAGGAAGAATTAACAGTAGCTCTCATTCCTCACACCTCAAAAAACAGCAAACTGATTTTGAGCCAGGAAACAAGGATGAGAGCAGTGGAAAAGCTGAAGGCACAAGAGACGCTGACTATGAAAGACAGAGACAGTTTGGAACTAAAACTTGCTGATGTGAATTTTTACCCTTGAAAATGAGCACATCAGAAATCCTATTCAGTGGCCTTAATCCTCTCAATAACACCCAATCCCAGGAGAATCGCTGGTGCCCAAGAGAATTGCCAAGGTCCAATGCCATAAGGATCTGATGCCTTATACCCCAAATACTGGGAGAACTCTGTGTGATTTAAATTATATTGGAAAATCAAAGACGCACAGCAGCATCAGGATCAAAGGAATGTGCAAGAATATGGATTTTTTTGTGTGTGGGGTTGGGTTTTGTTGGGTTGGTTTGGCGGGGGCGGAGAAGAGCTGCAGGGGGAGGGAGTGGTTTTGGAGGTTTTTTTTAATCCTACTTCTGAAATGTGCTGTCCATATCTCAGCCAAGACAGCTGCTCACATCAATGAAGCTGCTTGGGTGTTGTAATGCTTCCAAGATGACATGCTCCATGCCTCACTTAAATGTGATAATCTATATGGGCAGCATATTCTTAAAAGAGAGAATTAGGGACACACACTCACTTGGCACTGTCTACAGAGAACAAAAGGGTGGGTTTTTTTAATTCTAGCACTGTGAGCTTAAGAGTCACAGCTCCTAGGTGATTAGGACAACAGCCATAGTCTTGCTCTTGGGCTGGAAGCATTATTTCCTCATACATTCCATAGCCACAGCATACATACATTGAATATTTCTATACTATATGATGCCAACACAGTTTCACAGCTTTTCCACAGTTACAAGACCTTCCTGACCTCTAACACAATTATAACTGTCACTCCTTTTCTGCCTCCTGCCTTTTTTCCATGATTCTCTTTCATTCAATATGAATTTCTTTCCATCAGTGCCCATGGTAACATCCAGAGAATTAGCTCTGGGCTAGACAGTGGCCGTGAACAGCTCCCTAACCATGGAAACCTGCCAACATTTATCACAAATATAAGATGTTCCACAGTAGTAAAAATCACAACAGCACTTCTTTAACTCTTTTGCAGATCCTTGGCACATTGTGGTAGCCAGAGCAATTTGTAAACATGGCAAACTGCCTGTCTTGCCTTTTTATATTTATAAGCATGTGAATGGCCTTTAATGGCATGCTCAAAGATTCTAAGACTATAAGTTAAACAAAATAGTTACCTTTACATTAGCCATCAAATAATACAGGGATCACATTGCTGTCAAAGATGCTACTGTGATAAATATGTACAACAAACAGTCTGCCTGGTGATAAGGATTATGTACAAACTGTTTCACACTAGAAAATTTTGAAGATGCATGCTGGATATTTAAAACTTGCAGCAGTTACAAATATGAATTTTGGGTGTAGGGGGATTGCTTGTAATTTTTTAAGTAACTTTAGGTATGAAATTGGGATGAAGGATGACACAATCATGTTCCATAGAAATAATACTGATAGCTTGAAATCCTGCAGCGATTTTTTTAAAACAATCACCAATTGTATCCCAGAGTGTCTGTTTACTGAGAACATCAAATAATTAAGTTTACAGTGGTGAATCAGAATGAGTAGCAGAGCCAGACTTATTTGGGAAGCAATGAAACTATAATTGGACTAGAAAACATTGAATGTAATAAAACACAGATATGCATGCTGTTAGGAGGTTCCACACAGGGACAGAGAAACATTTGGCATGCAGCAGAGAAGCAGCCTGCCTTGATCTGCACGGGAATCAAGTCCAGATCTACATGCACTTTAGAGAAAAGCTCAATAAAGTCCATGCCTGGCTGCTACAGGATGCTCAACTACACAGTTTCTCCCCTCCTTCCATTAGTTTAAGATAGCTTTTCCCCAAAACACAGAGATTCACATCCCTAACTTAACCTCAGCTGCCATTGAAAAGCCTTTGCCTTTATGTTACTTATTTTCATCTGAATGCTTTCTACTATTACCTGGAATGCTTGGTCACCTGTAAAAATACTTCTTTCTAAATCCCTACTAATTTATGGGTTATTAGCCTGTGGATGCATCAAGCTTTGTACAAAAGCTTTTATCACAGAGACTTGCTAATGGCTGTGTTTTAACATTACTGCATTCAAGACTGCTCACCAGAACAAGATGATTACCATAGCTGACAGTATCACTGATAATTAGGAGGCTTCATTTTCAGCTCCCCAAAATGTGCAAGATAAATGTGGTTTGTATAATCCAAGGCATGAATTTAAACTGGTATATCACAGCAGGGTAAAACTTACACACATACGTACAACAGCATTTTCCTATCAATTTTTCACATAGGATGGGGTGGAGCTATCTAATCTATCTACATCTATGTAATTACTCATTTACTCATATAGTAGAATGCTTTTGGTTGGAGAGGACCAACCTCCCTGCCATGGGCAGGGATATCTTTCACTACACCAGGGTGCTCAATGCCCCAACCAGCCTGGCTTTAAACAATTCTAGGGATGGAGCATCCATAACTTCTAAGGGGAATCTGGTCCACAGCAAAGGATTTCTTCCCGAAATCTAATCTAAATGCACCCTCTTTCAGTTTGTAGTCACTTCCCCCTTCCATATCCTATCACTTCACATCCTTGTAAAAAGCTCTTCTCCAGCTCTCTTGTAGGTCCCTCTTAGGTACTGGAAGGCTGCACTAAGGTCTCCTCATAGCTGAGTAACCCCAAATCCCAGGGTCTTCATAGGAAAGGTGCTTCAGCCCCTCTGATCATTTACATGGCCCTCCTCTGGACTTGCTCCACAGGACCATAAGCTTATGTTAGGGACCTGAGAGCTGAAAGCAGTACTCCAGGTAGAATCCATAAAAGGGGAGTTTTGGGGGTCTCAGCTAGTTTTCTGGGCTGTGAGTGCACATTGCTGTCTCATGTTGAGCTTTGTATCTCCCCACATGCCCAAGTCCTGTTCCTCAGGGCTACTCTCAATTCATTCTTTGCCCAACCTGTATTTATGCATGAGATTGCCCCAACCCAAGTGGAAGACCTTGCACTTGGTCTCATTGGAACTTCATTAGGTTTGCATGGGCCCACCTTTCAGGCTTGTCAAGATCCCTCTGGATGGCATCCTTTCCCTCTAACATGTCTGTCATTGTGATATTTTATGAAAAATCCCTTCACCAGGATTTTTTTCCTGAGAAGCTGAGAAGCCTCAGAAATTAAATGTAATCAATAATTATCTCATTGTTTGGAATGTGGTTTGGAGGTTGCTTACCAACAGGTGCATCTTTGATTGGTTCCATGTGAATTGTTTTAACTTAATGACCAATCCCAGTCCAGCTGTGTCAGGACTCTGGTCAGTCATGAGTTTTTATTATTCATTCCTTTCCAGCCTTCTGATCACCTTTCTCTTTCTTTAGTATATCATTTTCATATCATATCATATCATATCATATCATATCATATCATATCATATCATATCGTGATAAATCGGCCTTCTAAGAACTTGGAGTCAATTCTCATCTCTCACCTTGTCCTGGGACCCACAACAACACCGCAACACATGTCAACTGCACCACACAGCTTGGTGTCATCAATAAACTTGCTGCCAGATGAATTCATTCCTACTGTCCATACTGCTGACAAAGATGTTACACAGCACTGGTCTCCACACAAACCCCTAAGGCATGCCACTTGGCACCAGCCTGGAGCCATTTACCACAACCCTCTGAGCACAGCCACCCAGCCAATTCCTTATATACTGTGTGGTCCATCCATCTGCGTTGCTTTTGCACAGCCTGGTTTTTGGTAGCGGCAGGCCACAGAGGCGGCTTCTGTGAGAAGCTGCTAGAAGCTTCCACCATGTCCTGCAGAGCCAATTCCTGATGGCTCTGAGGATGGACATGCTGCTGGCCAAAGCTGGGCCAATTACAGATGATGGTAACACCTCTGTGATAACATATTTAAGAAGAAAATCAAAAGAAAGTGGGGGCACAGTTTCTTCTAGTCAGAGAAGAGGAGGTGAGAACATGTGAGGAAAAAAACATGGAGACACCAAAGTCAGTGAAGAAGGAGTGTGAGGAGATGCTCTAGGCCCTGCAGCTGAGATTCCTCTGCAGGCCATGGTGATGACCACGGTGAAGCAGCTGTGCCCCTGCAGCCCATGGGAATCCACAGGGGACGCAGTGATCCACAGCCTGTGGGTGAGGTGCTCATGCCAGAGAGGTAGATGCCTGGAGGAGGCTGTGATCCAGTGGGAGACCCAGAAGGGGTACCTGCTTCCAGGCTGGAGCAGCCTGTGCTCGGAGGACTGCAGCCCTGGAAGAGTGATCCATACCACAGCAGTTTTGGGAGAGCAGTTTGCCCATGGGAGGACTTACATTGCAGCAGTTTTGGAATGACTGCTGCTCTTAAGATTGGAACCACATTGGAGAGGTTTGTGGAGAGCTGTGTCCCATGGGAGGGACCCCACGGTCTCACAGGGGAAGGACTCCTCTCCCTGAGCAGTGAAAGAAAACCTCAGATGACAAACTGACCAAAACCCCCATGCCCTGTCTCCCTGAGCTGTTGGTGGGATAGGGGGAGGGGTTGGGGGAAAGAAAAGGTGTTTTTCAAGGGCTTATTTAACTTCTCATTATCCTCCTCTGATTTTCTTAGTAATAAACTCACTTTGTACCCCTAAGTTGAATCTGTTTTGCCCTTGAAGTGCTTTCCCCCAGTCCTTATCTCACCTCATGAACACTTCATTAATTTTTTCTTTTCTCTCCTCTGCCCAGTGTCAGCAGGGGAGGGTGAGCGGCTGTTGTGAGTGCCTGGCATTTGGCCAGTGTCAAACTGTGACACCATCAATTCCATGCTCCTTCAGTTTGCAGACAATGACATCAGGTTCAGTGTCAAATGCTACCTACAAGCCCAGGTAGGGGATGTCAGTTTTTCTTACATTATACACTTATGCTCTCACCTCATTAATGAAGGCCACCAAACTTGTCAGTCATAACTTGTCCTTAGTGAAACTGTGTTGGCTGTCACCAACTGCACTGGTACACTCCCCCCTGCTCCTCTCCAGGCTGCAGTGTGATCTGACAAATGCCTGTAAGGCCTTGGCCATGAAAACAGCACCTGGACTCAGCTCCTTCCATACTTATCAGAAACACTGCTGCTCCCAGGAATTGCTAACAAGCTGCTGTTTACCTATGACCAGCCTCAGAAAATATGCCTCTTGCCTGAATGGCATAATATTCCTGTTCTCATACCTCCAAAGTGCTCACCCAAACTGTGGCCAGGATGAGACATTATGATGACCAAAGCCCACTCTCTTGCGACCCTATAAACAGCAGTCCAAATTTTCCCTTTGAGCTCTCCTGGACTGCAGTGGGCTGCATCCAGCAACCTCCTTCCGAGGAGGACAGCTCTCAGAGCCAGCAAACCCTCAGGTTTGCTATACCTGGAGGATTGCCAAAAGACAAAGTATCCTGGGCTGATACCTCACTCCTCAAGGCCCAATCCTTCACCTGTTGGGATATGTAAAAGCATCCAAAGTGGTCCTCTTGGTCCTCTCTTTCCTCCAGGGCTTTATTCCATGGTACTCCACCAAACAGATCCCTCAGGAGGCCAAAGTCTGCTCTCCTAAATTCCAGGGTAGTGAACTTGCTATGTGCCCTCTTTGCTGCCCTAAGGATCTCAAACTCCACTATTTCATGGTCACTACAGACAAGTGTTCCTGAGTTTCACATTCCCCATCAGTCCTTCCTTGTGAGAAGCATCAAGTCGTTGCTCAGTGGAAATTAGGCGATTTTGCATCACAAAATGTGAGGTGTTGGCATTTATCCAATCCACAGTATCTTGTCACACTTCAAAAAAGAAAAACTTACTATCTCACTGCATGTTTTCCAGGACACACAACTTCTGACTAGGATGTAAAAAAGCTGCAACACAGCATCACAGAAAGGTGGTGTGTTCCCTTCCAAGCCAATATACAAACAGAGTTTATCCTGAAAGTGAAATGACAGAGAGGGCTTCAGTAGCAGAGCAGTGGTTTCACTTGTATTGTCAGTCCTGTGACAGTCAGTCATTCTTTATAGTGCTGTAAAGTCACAGAATGTTTGTGCTTGGTCAGCAATTCAATATTCTCAGCTATTTTCCTTCAAGCCATTCTTAACAGCCTCTGACTCACCAAGGAGAACTAAATATAACTTCTACTTCATTCACTGCTGCTACAGCTGTGAGAGGAAAGTAAGTAGAGGCAGAGCACAGGGGTCCTAACCACACCACTGCCTCAACTTACAAGCATAATAAAAACCACGCTGGTTTCCTCCAAGTGCTCAGTGAGATGGGCACCACCATCTCAGAAACAGTTGTAGAATCTGTAGTGTCAAGGGAGCTGCAAAAAAGTAGTAACTAGCACTTCCCTAATTACTGTCTACGTAATGAAGCTGAACCTTTTTACACAGCCTAATGTTACTGCAGCATTTTCCTTGAAGTGCATAAAGACTCAAAGAACATGAAATCTCTTTAGCAGTTTTGGAGGGAGGGAGTCTAATATCCAAGTACAATTTAAAAGCTATAATTAAAATATCAATTTCATGCTTTTCCAAGAACCTAGCCTCTTATGATTTTACAGAACAAAACCTAGCAGTCAGATGAGAGAGATTTTCACAAAGTAACAGAACCAGAATATCATGACAAAAATTAATTTTATACTCTACAAGTTCCAAGAAAAGAAAGCAGCAATAAAGGGCAACAGAGTTTCACTACTGGGCTTGAAAGAGAAGGCCTTATGTTACATTTTTCAAAGCTAGCAATGAAACTGAAAATTATGCTAGTGAACTAAATATCTTTAAAAAAATATGGAAGCGGCACTGGTTTCTGTAAAACCAACATCTTTGGAATAAGATGCAGTACTTACAGAAAATTGCTCCTGGGTATTCTTTCTCAAAAGCAGTTGGGAATTCAGTATAACTCCTAAAATCATTTTTATATCTTTATATATGATGTGTATATCTATACAAAAGCAAACACAAACTCAGTAGCACTTTTAACCATCTGGACTTGGATTGTAAGCGTTCCTTTATGTAAACCAAGTCAATTACAAGTTCTTGATATACTGTGCAGCCTGCAACCTACCCTTTCATCAGGGTTAGGCTGCATGCATTTGTTTTGCATTTAGAAAGTGGTCCACTTAACCTTGAACTTAAGGAACAGCTATCATGTGGAAAATTGATTTTGGCTACTTTCTTAATTATTCTTCCTGCAAATACAGCAGAAGCATGTGCCCCTTTGACTTTCAAAACACAAAATTGCAAGTTAACACCTTTCCTGTTTCTGCCCTTTCCTGTTAACACCTTTTCCATTAAAAGCCTCTTCAATAGAAAGTGTCAGGGAATGAGGCTGGCTCTGGTGCACATAAGACTGATTAATCACCAAGAAAATAGAAGCTACCAGCCAAATGACTTTGATGGAGGATGTGCACACTCCTTACCGTGCAGTTGAGGTGTGCTGCAAACTGGGATGGAGACAGCATGGTTTATGCTACAGAGAGTATTGCTATATGAGAAATCTTAAACCCAGCCTCAAGCAATTCAAGACTAAGTTGTGGCTACCTTCACTGCAGCATCCATCACATCATTTTTGGCATCTTTTATCCCAAAAGCATCCTAGCTGTAAACACCTGCATGCCCACAAAAGCTTTACATTTCCTTTGCTGAGGAAAACTGCATTGTCATTCCACTTTTAAAGCTTGTCACAAATCTCTCTTCACAGTGATCAAGGTCATGCAGTGCCACATTCCAGTGCTTAAATTTTCAAAAGGCCACAGTTCTGTAGCCACATGCAGTTACTAAAATTCACATTTTTCTTCTGTGACCTGAGAAGTGTGAAGCCAGTTACTTAAGGCATGAAAAGCAGGAAAGGAAGCATGCCTTTTGAGGGGACTGGTACCACATACCCTAATACCTATAATAGCCTTCTGTCAACAGATTTGTTCAAGGCCTCCTTCCATATTTCACTTATATTGTTTCAAGTGTCTCACAGAAAAGGAACAAAGAGAAGTAAAACTCCCTGTTCCATAGGGGCTCAATGTGCAAGAGGTCATGCAGGGCTGGCAGAGCATCAGCCATCCTTCACCAGGTCCAATGAGCATTAAAACCATCACAGTAAAACTGTGTGCAACTTAATTGCTTACACTAGAGGTTTCTGAGCTCAAAATCAAAAGCCTACAGATTTGTAGGTCTAATTCCTGTATCACAAAGCTGTTCACTCTGTGGTGGAAATTAATCTTCTGATGCAGAGCAGCTGGGAGGGTTGGGAAGTTTTACATAGAAGGGCTGAGCAAGTTGTATGCAAGTACTGAAATGCAGTGGGTCTGTGGTATTTAAAGGGCATTGGTGATGTTCATAATAGCCCTTACTGAGAATAAAGAAAAGCCACAAGCTTTAAATACTAACATGCTTGAATATCAACTCAAGAAAATCTTTGCTGTGAGCAGAAAAAATCTCTTACTGCAGGACACATGCTTCCAAAAGCTGACTAACCAAAAGGAATCTTAAATCAAACCAGTACCTTCAAAACTAGTCCAGTCTGAGCAGGAACTGGAGAGTCCTTGACTGTTCTGCTAAAATCCACTGTGAGAAGGAATAAGAAAATATTTTCAGAAGGCACCCATGAGGAATAAGAATCAACAAAACTTTTATATTTTCCATAGTTCATACATCAGTTTATTCTAGCACATGGGACTGAGAACCTCGGATCAGATATTTAGGCACCTGTGCCTCAGGAAGGACAGTGTCTGAGGAGATAGAGGTGGATCTCAAGGGGCTAGAATAGCCTGTTGAGATATTCAGTATCTTATCTGAAAATTCCATTTTCAGAAAACAAAGAGAGCAATTTATGCTCAAATTCAGGGCTCTTCAGTCATTGTTCTAAAACCTTGGAAGGCCTCATACTCAGATTTCTCAGGAGTATCTTAAGCATTTAAATCCCATTATCATGTATGGGCTTTCACAGATCAGCAGCTCAGCATGTAATTCAGGGGATTTTCAAGCATGCCTTCCTCCCAATAGCTCCTGTGTGAGTTAGTCATGAAAAATAAATGTAGGACAGGACTAATTATAGAATAAAACCTGACAAAGGGGGTCTATGTAAAAGATTTTCTTTTGAATAACAATTTTAAGAACAACTATATTTAACTGTATAGCTGAATTCAGTTTAAAAAATAGTCCCTATTACTCAAGACAAACTCTTGCTGTGCAGTTATGTGCTGTTCTCGGCAGTCTTAGCAGGCAGCTGATTTTCCCCATTTTTGTAACAGTCTTGAAATCTTATGTCCCGACTTCAGTCACTGCTTTAAACAGAGAACAATTCCTCCACATTTCTCTTGAAAGACATATTTAGGCTTTAGTTTTACTACTTCTGAATTTCCAGCACACTCACTCTGGATATTTCCAGGATAATCATAAGAATTCAGCAGTACCCCAATATTGCCAAGAGGAATATTATCTTGTGCATAACTCTACTGTGCAGATGCTTTGGAATGGCATCTTCCCAGTGAAAGAGCATCATACTGATTAGATAGGGCTTTGTCTGTGTTAGCTCTTTTCCAGGTCCTCTATTTCTATTTCCTGTTCAGTTTTATTCAACTTTAAAAATCAGGCCTCAAACACAGGCTTCACCTGTTCCCTGAAATGACACCCATCCTCTTATAATCTTTATGAGGTAGCTGCTAATGGTACCAGACCTGCATTGACTCACTCTTTGCCCACTCAAATATGAAAATATTCCAGTTTGAAGGAACTTGATTTGGCCTTTTGAAAAGCAGCCATTCTTGAAAAAGCACTGCTTAGAACAGAGCTATTCCATGGTAGATATTCCATTACAATCCCAAGGTGTGACTGCAGTCATACAAGTGCACTCAAGCCAGATACAACCCTGGTTATCCATCTCAGTTTCCCTGTTTTTGACAAGCCATCGTGTTCTTATCAAGGCTTACTGGCATCAGCTTCATGTCTTGGAGGTCCTAGTGACCATGGCTACACACTCCTCCTGATGTACAAACTCCATAATACTTAGCTCCCAGATTTTCCCACATATCTCCTGAACCATTGGAAATGGGAACTTCCACATTAGCCCAGGTGAGGTCTGTAGTCATGACTGAACAACACAAAACATAAGATGGGTACCAAGCCACAGGGTGAATATTCTTCTTATATATTCTTCTCTCACATCTAGGGGAGAAAAAAGTTAACACAACCCAGTATAGGTATTTTCAAAAGAAAACTACATTTCTTGCATATTATTTAAGATTAATAAATGGGTATGCCTGTACATGCATTAGCCAACATCAAAAATTCAAGTGCACAGAATCTAAGAGCAGACAGCAAAGACAGAGGAAAGCAATGAGAAACGGCCTGTTGTGACTTCACCACCTGAGGAAGGTGTTAATGCCTAACAAAAGACATTTCTGTGGTAAACTACTGAGCTCTTAAAATGCAATTATAACTTCACAGTGTCCTGGACCAGATAATTTACAATTTCAATACTTTCAGGACTCAGGCAGAATCTTGGTTTAATTAGGCAATTTATTTCTCAATTAGCAATGAATTTAACAAGCACAAGAGACAGAAGAAAATTCAAAAGTGTGGGTTTCTAAAAAGTGAGACAATTGAGGAGTACATAACATAGTAAGTTGTATTCAGGTCTATTAAGTCAGACCAGGATTCATTTGCAAGCATCTTAAGGAGGCAAAGGTCACCCCCTCTGTTTAACTGGTAAAGAAATCAAATATGCAAAGAGACAAACCATCCTCCTGCTTCACTTGGCCAACACTTCATCAAACAAAACAGTGTTGGAGCCTTTCAAGACTCCTTCCAATACACTCTAACCACAAGGGCTATATTCTCCAGCCACAGCTGATGGATAAGTTCCTCTAGGCTCAGGGCTCAGAGAAAGTCAAGTTCCTTCTGATTCAGACTGAAGATGTGGACATGAATATGGAAAATAGCAGAAGTGGGATGTCACTGAACAAAGGGCACTGGAGCATGAACTTGGAACTTCATTGCCATGCCCCCATAGCTATGTCTGTAAGAGTGATCCAGCAAGGGCACAGATATGAACACCTTCTCATGACACTACTTGTTGTCACACTGACCCCATTTTGAATCACCCAGAAAATATAAGGACATAGCCATTCACATGCAGCATGAATAGTGGGGAAAAATGGAGACAGACATCCATGCGGCCCTACAGACAAAAGCCAGGCCAAGCCAAGTTGCCCTCAAGACCACACAGTAAAGGACCTGGATCATTGTATTTACTGATAAACATGTTCCTGTGAATGAACAGGGTTGGAAGGGACATTATACTACCTTATAGAAGTGCTAGGAACTGCAGAGACAATTGCATCTGTTACTAAGAGATGACAAGTTCTATAAAAATTATAATGGTCTCCTTGGTCTAATAAAAGCCTAACGTCCTTTTATTTTTGACATGGATGAGTCAGCAGATGGGAAAGGCAATTCCCAAATATAGTGCCTTGCACCAGAGGACACAGCAAGAAGAAAATTTGATCAAGGCTTTCTCCTTCAAAGAGATGACTTTGTTTGTGATGAGCCACATCAGTTAAACAGCATTGCCCATCCCCAGCCCTTCCTTATGAGGTCCCTGGAGTGTTCCAACAGCGAGAGAAGCAGTATTTTGTTTGGTATGAGATGAGATGACTTCTACAAACTTTCTGATGTGGTTAAGACTGCTTGGGGTACACAGCTGGAACAAGAACAAAGTGACCAAACAGGTAGCTGTCTGTATTGTCACACTCTACCTGTTTTTAGGGAAGTGTCTTACTAAAAGCATACTCTCAATCATTTCAAGCTTTCCCTAGCAAAGGCTTCCTGGGCAGGCATTCCAAACAGGATACTTAATGCAAACACACCACTCAACACCGACATCGTGTTCTGAAAATTTTGTTGAACTACAGGTCTTTTCTAACTTCTGGCAGTATTTTAGTTCTGTGAGATGTAACAATCCCATAGTAATCTAAGACAATCCCTGGCTGGCCATGTTTTTCTGAAGCAATACTCAAAGTCCAATCACCTTGAATCATAAGCCTCTCTGCAAGATGAAGGGTATTGCTATGCAATTCAAATTTCAGAGAATTTCTGGCTTTACGACCACAGGTCCCAGAAGATGAGATTCATCACAGTTCTACTAACTTCAAGCAGAGCTATATCAATTTACTCAAAAGAGGGGTATGATACAAATGAGTGCTTCTGGACTCCTCCTTGATGAAACAGACGTGAAAAAAAATTATGTTTTTAAGAGTTAGCCATGAAGATTCTGCCATGAAGAGTTAGCCATGAAGTATTAGGACATCATTGCATGGGTAACTTGTTGGGTATGCTTACACATTTCTCCTTAAAAGCACCAAGCTGAAAATACCTTCACTAACATTTGAGAGCAATTTTTGTGTAGTGAGTTATAGAATGTAGGCAGTTTCCTTTTTTGCAAGACGTCTACATGCCCAGGAAAAGGAATGCTCTTATGAATATAAAAATGTGATCACCAGACCCTGAAACGTGTCTTGCAGAACTGTTTTTTGAACATAAAAGTGAAACAAGTACACTCCAAATGATTTGAAGACTGCTGTGTCTCACTGGAATGCAGCAATAGGTTTGAATGGAAGTGTGGATTACCAAAACTGACTGCAACATTCAATGTCAGTGTTAAGCAGACTAAAATCAGATTTTAGGAACAGAATTTATTAAGCCTGTGTAATGCTGAACATAAATCATGCCATTTACTATAACTGTCACCTCAAATGACCTTGATAAACTTACCAGCCATTTTCCACTCCTAGTCATTGCCTGGACTAAGAAAATTAAAATCTTGAGTTATTTCCATGGATTTCAAAACGTTTTGAAACTTCAGCTTTGGACATTGTTTCTCATATCCGCAGAATAACATACACACATTTCTATAAAGCTGTACAGCTACTAACATGCAATGATATTTCACTACAGTATGCAATCAGGTACTTTAACAAATGGTAGATCAATTCGGGTCTCCAAATCTACGGGTATCAAACCACTTAGTCCTATTTCTATCACTGTCTCTATTAATTCCCAGCTCCATCTCAAAATATACCAGACACTGAGTATATTTGTATGCCAAATGATTTTACTACAAAAGGGTGGAATGTATTTCTGAAGGACATGTGCTAAGGTACCCAAAAATGTTGAAAAAATAAGATCTCATAGCTGCATCTTTTGCCAGCTTGTAATCCCAAGTCACTAAGTACATTATCTATGGCAATTTGATGAGTGAAGTATCTACTGTGATGTATGAACACATAGTTAGGAATAGATCTTCCTTCTCGGGAAGTACATTGATTCCCTCAGTGCCACCCACAGTTTGGGATGTTCTCAGATGCAAGAACAGTGGGTATGAGAGCCCCTTCCCTCAAAGATGTGCCTCTAATAAATGAAGCAATCAAAACAGTCAGGCATCAATGTCAAGCACCTCAGATTCTTTTTTCCCCTCACTGCTTTAGAGCACAGCACCCAGTATCTCTTTCAAAACACCTTTAAGGCTTGTTAAGTAAGTATACAATCTAACAGGTAACATGTTCTGGGGACAGAAGACACCAGAAGAATATAAATATCTGGTCCAATTAAACAGAAACATAGCAAACTCCAACTTGGCTTAGCATTAACGGAACTCAGTAAAGGCGTTTCCTAATTTACCTCATGGTTACCAAGGTCAGGATCACAGAGAAACATGCAAAAATTTTAACAGAAGAATGCCCCCACTTACCAAAGCAGATACAAGTAAAAAAGAGCAAGTTCTTTGTTGACCTTCATATATCAATTTTTTCCTCATCAATAAGAGCACAGCATGAATATAATTAACATACAAGGGGAATAAGAGTCAAAACAAACAGGATCTCAAGAGAGGAAATCATAGCAGCAGCAGATGGAGGCAGCAGTAAACATTAAAGATGCTGGCAAGGCCCAGTTCTCTCTGGCATTTTTGAAAACTTTTTTTTTTGGAGTTGAGCATATGAACATAATGGTCAACTTACAATGAAGTAAAATTCTCTTGAGGGGGGACCATTGCCAAGTGAACAAACACAGTGCAGCAGTACTTTATAGCCAACTCACACAACCAGCAGATGAGCTTCCTTCCTTCCAGCATCCTCAGGGACTAAGCTTGCTCTTGTAAGTTATTTTAGTTTTGTTAGGCAACGTGCAATTTAAGCCAAAGCTTGAGAAGTTAATACACACCAACGAACAGAAAGAGCTGCTACTAACAATCTCACACTAACTAGTTTGCAATCTACAGCCCTCCCTTTGACTTTACCACAAAAGAATTTGAGTTTCTCTTCCCTTTATAGGCCAGGCAACACATGTGAGTGATCATAATTATAAAGCACTCCTGTAGCTGGGTTTAAATAGGATAATAGATTAAATACCTACTAACCAGAAGTCAAAGGGCTCAAGAGTATTCATCATGCATTCAGGAGCTCCTTGAGCCATGGTAACAGTACGTTTTAATTGGGTTTTCTGTTGAGACAATTCCTCTTTTGTGATTTATGAAGAAACAAACTAGTCTTATTTTGAAATGCTACTTCATTATGTAGCCTAAGATTATTTAAACAAACAAAAGAAAAAAAAAAACAACAAAAACCCAAAAATTAATCAAAAACACCTCCCCAACCACCAAAACCCTGCTGTGGTTAAGGGAAGGGTCTGAAGAAACTATCTAACATCTCTGCCAAGGGAAGTCTGGAATGCCTCCTCACTCCACTTATTCTCTGTGTAGCAATTCTAAATGCATTACAGTAAGGTCCCTCAGTACAACAGGTACTGGAGGCATTTGAAAGCGTCCCTGGCCTAAGGCTTGAAGCAGTCTGAGATTGAGGAGCGTTGCAATTCTATTCTTCCTCATAACTGAATTGGAATTGCATTTAGATGCCATTACTACAAAACTCAGGAAGGAAGTCCAATTTCTTGGCAAAACACTTTTATCATCCTCACCTACACAATTAAGGTTCAAAGCAAGGTTTTATTCCACACAGCCACCTAAGCTAAGGAAGCACTTTAGGTTGAGTCAGTGGTGAAATGTGAACTCTATTGACATTGTGGGGAATTTTGCCATTGACTCCAATGGAACTATACTGTTGCCCGAGAGGTAATAAGAGCTGTTACTGTCTCTTAAGATAACACTTAAAAGCATAGAAGTGTCTTCTTGTCTTCTGCATGATTCAGAAAATACAATAATAATACCATTTCAGACAGCTTCTGAATGAAGCCTGTTATTTCTTGTGGACTCCGGTATCTTCCAAAAAGACTGCCAATCTTGATTATGTAATTGGACAGAGAAGAATCTAGCAAACTCCTAGGCAAATTGCTAAAACAATTAGTTACAGTTAGAACCATGTTCCTCATTTCTAGCCTGCATTAGCACTGCATTAATTTTGAGCACCTTTATCACAATAAATTATTTTCTCTAAAATTACAGTTACTAACTACCAGAAATTGCCTCTACTACAACAGCCACAGTGTTGATTACAGCAATGAAAATGCTATAAATCAGCTGAAAAGTCTCCCCTGGAAAAGCCACAGTCTATTCAATGTAATTAAACAGGTTATGATCAAGACGCACCCTAACAACAGCAAAACTATTTAATCACTGGAATGAATAACCAGGAAAGTTATTAACCCCACTATAGCTGGAGAAAAAAGGGTTTGGGGGTTCCATTACAAAACACAAACATTTATTTTGGACTGGCACAAAATTAGAGGTTTTGTTTCATTTGAGACTAATAAATTTCTATTACCGTTTCTCTGTCTGACTTGGTCCATTTATTAAACAAAACCAAACCAAACTCTTTTTAATGGAAGAATCAAAGGATTAAGTTTCAAAATAGAAATATTTTGATATTTCAATTGTTATTTGAAATATTTGACTTAGAGAACTGCTTTAACAAAATGCTTTTTCCAAAATCTTTCTGCTCTCCTTCCATGTTTTCCTTTCTCCACTGAACCAAACAAAAAGATATTTCCTTTCTCCAACCTTCCAGAAACATTTTTTTCAGTGAATTTAAAATTTGTCAAAATAAAATTACATCCTCATTTATAGAACAGGCAAAAATCATTCCAAGAATTGGAAAACAGAAATATTGCCCTTGGTATGAGAGATGTTGAATAGCCCATTATAATGTATCTTTCAACCTTGAAATAAATAACCAAGGCAAAAAGAATTAGAGAACTTTCTTCGAATGCTGGGTATATTGATCTTGAATGGAAGATCCTATTTTTTTCACTTCTAGCTGTAGAGCATTCAAATTGCACTCAAAACCCCTAATAAGAAGGCATAGTTAGTCACCCAGTGAAACTTCCAGCCTTTGTCAGTACTCACCAAACCATGTCAGTGACATCATAATCATCTTACCATCAAGTAAAAAAAAATCAATGGGGATAATTCACTATAAAGTATGGATTGGTTTAAAAAAAAAAAAACTAAGAAAAATAAACAAACAATCTCCCAAACAAACAAACAAACCCAATAAAAACCATATTAATTTCCTCAGATTAAAAAAAGGCATTCAGATGTATTATTTAGATAACTACATCTCATTGATTTAAAAGGGCTTAGCTCTTCTAAATGAGATACCACTGCCTGAATAATTAGATCCCAATGCAGTTTTGAAGATTTGTCCCTTAATCTTCAATATTTTCAGCACAAAACACCAGAACGATCAGATGTCCTGAGCTATTAAACAAGGGAATAGAATGAAAAAGTGGCTTAATTCCCAGTTAAAAATTCATTCTTCAGAGAACCTAATATCATGTAGCACCAAGCAAGCAAACAGAAGAAAAGAGACAGTGAAACATATTTTGTTAGGTGTTACATGCTATTTCCTCATGAAGTCTGCACAAAACTGTTATGAGGTCAAAGATCCTGGACAGAAAAGGAGCTCTGCTGAACTACCTCTACCAACTGCAGAGCACCACACTCACAGTGAAACACGGTCACAGAAATCAAAAGGGTTTTAAAACTCTGCAGGCACAAGCAGAAGACTTGCTTCCACCAATCTGTCCTTGGTACATATTCACAAATGCAGCAATAAAAACATTGTCCCACACAGAAGTCTGAGAATGATGTCAAAAGGATGATATTGACACAGGAACCTTGCTGGTTTATACATCAAAGAGATTACACTTCTCACTCTCAGATGTGCATGAGAGTGGAACTTGTCTGCCTATGACTGTTGTCTGTTTACTTTTGAACATCATCAGTGAATTAAGGTGGACACTGTCACCACAGAACTTCGACTGTTTTTTAGTTCAGAAATAATACAGTTCTCTTGAATGGTCTCTTGATGGTACCTTGCAACCCCACCAATCCCATGCCCTCTAAAAGTGCATTGGGATCAAAGGCGGAATCAAATTTCTGTTGGACTGGCTACAACATTTTCCTTGTGTCTCTATTCAAACACCTTGGATAGATCTGAGATGCTTATTTTCTCATAAAATCTATAAATCACTGGAACAATCAGCGTATGCTCCCCTCCATAAATACACAGTTGGTTGCAAAAGCTGAGATGGCACTTATCCTTCTCACTGCTCTCTGGGAAGTAATTGTTTGGAGAGACTTTTATTGCTTAAATCTAGCAGTGTTTTCTGAAGAAGAAATATGGACTAAGAGACAGTCAGTGACAGCCTGGCAATTGATGCTCGGTGTAATGGCTAATTACATTACAAAAACACTGTGGCTGCACTGTTTCAGTGAACAAAAACAAAGAACTCCTTGAACCAGAAGATGCCTTTGCACAGAGGTCTTCACAGCACCCTCCAGACAACATGGTTCCTGCCTGACAGCAGCCACTCTCAGACACTGCCAGTGCACATGGGCAACAGCACCAGCTCAGTGTTGTCCTTCCCATCTTTGCTCTTACAATCAAAATATGTCTTTTAAAACTGTGTTGATTACACAATATTTGTGTACTATCTTCATTCTGCCCTGTTATTAAGATTTATATTACACATAATGGTGCAAAAGAGACCAACCCCAGAGTAGTTGCATTATAAACTTCAATGGCTCCTTTTTAAAAGCCAACCAGTTTATTAAAAGATGATAGGAAAAAATATAATGGCTTCTGGAACAGAAATCAGACAGACAAAATATTAAGACTCCAAGGCATTTTGAGAGCAGTTTTTAATGTCATCCTCATGACTCTCAGCATTCACAGCAGAGGTCAAGTTTTCAGTTCCTCCCATTTCCATGTGGGCACCAAAACACAGAAGAACTTGGTGCATATGAAGCAACTTCAGCAACCACACCTCTGGGAGCAGAATGCATAGGCATGTGAGAGTTCCCAAAAGACTTTTAGGTTCAAACATTTTTCACACTCACAGGCCCACAGGGATACAGAAGAGAGAGAAACTCACATGATGTGTCCTAACCCATTCAAACACAGTAACCCACAGAGGCAGCAGCCACAGCTCAAGCTGCTGAGAAGCTCAGTCCCTGGCTGGCTGTGCCACTGGGAGCAGAGCACTCTGGAAAGTCTTCCCTTGGCAGGCGTGCTCTGCACTTGAACGTTACACCACACCTCCTCAGGAAGAAACTGAATTTCTTAGAATGACTGAACAGTTTCCCCTCCCCTGCCCATGACTTTGAATTCCTCTTCCCTTAAGAAACCAAATTCAAAAAATTAACCCAAGCTCCCAGGCACTGATCTTCATAAGCAGTGCATCTTAAAACAACATGGCTGTCTAGCAGTAGTAGTAGCTGCTGCTAAAATGAAAATACTCTCTGCTACACACATTTGCTGTCCAACACTTGACACTTCCAGTAAATGGTGGGTTTGATATTTTGCTGTTTCATTTGGGTCAAAATTAAGGCTTTTTGCCTCTAAACCACGTTGACACACTGCAATTGCGAAGCTTATTTGGAAAAAGCTAGGCCTAAGTGCATGAAAGTTTCTTACTGAACACTGGAAACACAAACATGATGAATGGAAGCAGTCTCTGAGTGAAGATGGGTCATTGAAATACTTCTAATTCCCACTGCCTGTTCCTCTCATTCAGCATGCCCTCACAGGCAAATGTGCACTGACTCATGTGAGGTCCCTGTCACATCTTCAATCACTTGTGTATGTGCATTTTGGATTACACAGCTCCTAAATATTTCTGGGGATTATGATATTCAGATTCACCAACGCCAACAGGAATGAAAAAGAGAACAAACAATTCCTAGCCCATATATTTTCAGTGTAAGATAGAAAAAAAAAGACACCTAGATTTATGATTTTGATTGTCAAGAAAGCATCTTCTGTATTTCTGGCTCAGGGGACAAGAACAAATCTATATCCAAAGATGGTGATGGCAGAATGTGACAAATTATGACAATTAATCATTTTTGCTAGCTAGAACACTTTGAACAAAGCACTGAGAAAGTAATGTCTGACAAACAAGTAGCCAGGCACTGATTTCTGGACAATAGCAAACCACCTCATATAAAACAGGAATGCAGCAGCTGGCAGCATGTCTTGGGTCTGAAAAAGCCACCTCTTTGATTCATAAACCATACTCTGCATCACAAGCTTTGAAAAATAAAATACTCTTTATAATATATCCTCCCAACTCTAGAACAGCACTACAGACTTGAACTGACCTTCACCTTTTTGCCCCATTCCTCCCCAGTATTTCTGGCCACTCAAGATCACCCTCTTAATGGCAGGACAGCTCCTTGAGGAGACTCCAAGCCAGAAGAAGGGCAGACAGGTATTAGTCATTAGTCCTGCTCCTTGTGGATCTGTGTCAACTGCAGGTTTTCCAGAAGTGGAAGCTTTATGGGCCTTGCTCTCCAGACGAAGGTGAGCCAGTCATTAGGAAGGTAAGGACAGGCAACTGTGTCAATAATGTCATTACAGCAGAACTATTCAGGCCACAACACATGAAGCAGAAGAACAGCTTTTGGAATCTTGCCATCACCATTAAGCAAATAGGAACAGACATCTGCAACTCAGTGAACTTGAGTCTCATATCAATTGCTGCATTTTGCTACAGGAGAAATGTATTTTACAGGAGCTGTAATTTCTCCAATTCAGCACAGGCTCTCAGAAGCTATCTAAACCGTGTTCATCAAACCAGCTGATAAAATCACTTCAACTCTCAATAAAAGAGAAGCCTATAAATTCTATGGCAACCAACACCACCACCTACAGAAGTTCTTGACAGGATTTTTTCCTTGGCGTGCTCACTACTGTCCATTATAAACCGTTGAAACAGCAGATGGAAGATAAAGAAAGCACTAGACTTGGGTTTCCTTTCCACAGGGGGAAATAAACCATATATACAGCTTGAGGGAGAATATTGCACTTCCTCTCCATGTCCCTAGCAGCTGAAGCCCTCAGGATAAACATAGTCTAAATTTTTTGAAAGCTGGTAACTGAGGAAAGACCTGTATTTGGATATTCCTTCATATACCAGCACCTCAAACCCTGAGTCCCACCATGATCTACAGGTCCTGCTATTTTAAAACATCTTTGCATTGATGTTACCTGTTTCAAGGCTAAACAGGGCATTTACACCCTTCTGTTCAATGTTGCTCATAACCAAGCTCAGCTACACTTCAAGAACACCTCTGATTTCAGGCTGAGTTTAAAGTTTTCCTAATGTGCTAAAAGTGCACTGAAATCAACCTATGATACCACCAATGGTGATCCCTTGGTAACCCCTTTAATGTTACTAATTTGGAGTTCACAGATCAACATTACTGCAAATGTTTCCATTGCCAAAACATTAATTTTTCTTGGTTAGCTGAGCATGTAACTTCTGTGTTAAAACTGGGCCAACACAGGTATTTCATGTTCTTTTTATTTGTTGCTTTTGTTAATAGGTAAGTCCGCAAAAGAAGCTTTGTAAACAGAGGAAGGACTCATCATGTATATTAATTGCTTTTTCTATAGAAGACATCCTTCCTGATCTGAGATAAAGCAGCATTCAGTTGTAACTGCGATACTACATGTAAATCTGGTGTTAGTTTAACAGGAAAATTAATCACAGAATCTCTTTTAAGACTGATAGCCCATCTGGCTTCTCATTTATCACCTCACTGTATTTTCCTGTTTTTTTTCACAAACAGTTGTCAGTTTATTACGTGCTAGCTGCTGTGGGCTGGGGTATGCTTATTATACTCACTGAACAGCACACTGCTGTGAAGTAGTTCTGCTAGGTCAGGGGAACACTTCTGGCATTACTCATTGCCTGAAACAAGAGAGGCGTAACAGTTTTTGGAAGGACAAGATGAAATGCGCTGAAACCAACATTTCTTCCTCCAAATCTAAACCCTAACTTGCTCTTTTTTTTAATAGCTATTTTTATGATTCCTAGTTCGCAGCTACCCAAACTCACTGTCGTCATGAAATGCTGGGCTTTTTCCAAAGAAGCTTCCAAAGAGGGCTATTAATGAAACCATTACTCTCACCTTGTTCTTTATATACTATAGTGATTAAGGCACCTTGGAAATACCTTGTTTTTCCTTTGGCTAATACTACCTGTTGCTTTAATGCACTTCTTCTGCATGCAACAACACTCTATTTCTGTGCATATTTTAGTGCACCATATGGATATGAGTGTTTAGAATTCCTGACCTTTGCGTTCTCATTATTTTTTCAGAGGAATTACATACTGCACTTCTGTGGGATTCGCTTTAGCATCTCCAGCTCTTGGTGCCTTGTCATGCTCTTTCCTCAGTAGCTTCCTTAGCCCCCAAACTTGCTTTCTTGCAATCTTTTCCCACTGAACAACCAACCTGTTGCTATCGGGGCAGATGCCAACGCCTAGCCCTCAGCCTCACTGTGTCTCCCTGAGGAGTCCCCCAGGGTCTCATTCTGAGCGATTCATTCCCCGATGTCGGAACTCAGGAAATTCCTCTGGCTGCCCTGGAGGGCTCAAGCCCCTGCCTGGGGGGCTCAGAGACCTTGGCACAGAGCCCAAGACCCCTGTGCCTTTGATTTAGCTCTTGGAAAAAAATAATTATCAACCTTATATGAAGAATTACAAGTCAAGAAAGTTTAAGTAGAATAATTGTTAGTTTGTCACGGGGTGAAAAATAGATTTTTGAGGTTTTTAGAATGGGGGCTCGAAATCCCAACATGGAAAAATTTGGGCGTGCCTTGTCCTTTTTCCTTCTTCTGCCTAGCCTCCATCTTCTGGGTGACGTTGGTACTTTAAGATTAGTTTAAAGTAGAAACTCACTGTCTAACATAAGTGATAGGTATTAGGAAGTTATTGTAAATAATGTACACGTAGTTTTTAGTATAAAAAGATAACACCACCCCAAAGATGGGCGCTGTGCCTCAACCCGACCTGCCAGACAAACCTCAGTGAGTCAGAGAAAGAATTTTCTACATAAGAAACAATAAACAAACTTGAGAACAAGAACAGAAGAGTTCTGACTCCTTCTTCGACTGCCGAGCTGGGAAAAGAGACATTCTAATGCATCTCAAAGTCATTCTGACCAGCAGAGATTCCAAGACTCCAACCACCAGATCTCAGCTCCTTGTCCTTCGCAGGACAATTTCTGTCACGTCTATCCCCTCGGCTGCACAGACAGCACAGCACGGGTTTTCTATGCGGACTGCAAGGACGAGGAGGTGTGGGGGGAGCGATCAGAGGCCTCAGCGCCGACAACCACGGAGGGCCCCGCCGTGACCTTGGCGTGCAGCCGCGGGCCTGCCCG